>NC_071278.1:13606746-13919246 GCF_023375685.1 Ictalurus furcatus
CCTGTGTGGGAGGAATCAGAGGAGGACTCAGAAAATGTGTCAGGGCAGGGACGTTGCTTTGCCTTTTGGGGTGTGTAATTTGAAATGTCTAGGATGTCTTTGGACTCAGAACTTGTTCCGCTGACTCCATAGTCAGAGTAGCCATGAAACTGATGAGCACCAAATCCATCACCACCCCAGGTAGATCCTTGCCTGTAACCCCATGGAGCTGAGCACTGGTATTGTCTGGAACCTTCGGGAGGAGACGAGGATGAGGACAAGGAGCTGGTCTTTGATATTGACATGTAACTTCCACTTGGGGATGATGGACCAGTAGACTCATTCTGCTGCATGGGAACATGGGTAGGCCCAGGATATGCACTATAATGTCGCTTGGCAGAGGCTTGATAACTTGAATAATTAATGTGGCGTTGTGTTGAAGAGGCAGGGGAGGTTTTAGTGCCATAGGCAAAGCTGCAGTCACTTGATCTGTGCTGCTGCTGAGTCACAGGGCAAGCACCTGCTCCTTGAGGCACATTTCCACTATAAGTGGAGGGATATTGGGAAAAACAGCCAGAAGAAGGACGTGGAGAACTGGGTGACCGAGAGAGGGAAAGAGCAGGAGATTTTGGGAAAGAAGTGGTTGGAGATGTTTGGGATACACTGTATAAATATGGGGTCCTAGTTGCAGAATTGCTATGAGATTGGGCTGAGGAAAGGGAGGCCCCCTCCCCAGTACATGCGGCTACTTTGGGGCTTCTTTTAGGGAAAGCAGGAGACCAACAATGGGCTGCACCCGGACTGCTGCCCTCATATCCTGGAGTGATTTTACGAGCATCTTGGTGTCCTGTAGGGCTGGACATGGAGATGTCCAACAAATCCGAGGAGTCATCTGAATCAAGTAAAGAACGAAAGTATCCTGCAAACATTCCCTGACATTCCTCTGCACTGCCAGCTCCTCTCATTCCAGGGCTATGGTACACTCCCCCTTTGCCAGTATCAGAGGATGGAAAGCTTGCACGAGGTGAACATGAGCCCTGGTAACTACCTGGATCTGGATCACACTTCTCTCCCCACCCATTATTTCCATTTTGCCAGTCTTGATCCATGAGTCCCTGACCGCCTTTTAATGTTCCATTCTTTCGTGAACGCCGCTTTCTAATCTTTTCCCCACTCACCAGGCTACCTTGCTCGCTCAGTGTTGCCCTCTTCATTCCACCACTAAGCCCTTTCCCCCTTTTTCGCGGAGTTCCTGGTTCAGACACAGGAACTTTGCGCTTTTTGCCAATTGTCTCAAAAAAATCACTGAACGACCTCTTAAAAGCCTCTGAGCACCCTGTCATACCCCCTCCCCTCCCTCCCATACAGCCTGCACGACCACCTCGCCTACGGAAGCCTGTGAGGCGATGCAGTAATGTGGACAGATTTGGGTTTTCTGGAGATGTGTGGAAGGTCTCAGGTTCAGTTGGAGTCCAACAGCGTGGTGGGGAGCAGCGGCCAGTACTGGGAGGTTGCCGGTTTAAGAAGGCCATTTTAGAGAGAACATCTGCATATTCTACTTTAACATCATTCGTGTCATTAACATACGAGGGCAGAGGGGAAGGTAACTTTACTCGCCGACGCCTCCTGGGTTTCTTGGGCTCTGCAGCACTTGCAGCCCCAGCTCTAGTCTCACGCATGTCAGGCTGTCCTGGTAAAGCCTGTTTAGGGGGCCGCCCTCTTCGCCGTTTCAAGATGACTGGTAGTTCTCCTGGAGGAAACATCACCATTACACTCTTCCCATTGTTTTTCATCCGGAGAAGTGCAGTGGGTTCCCTTGAAATATGTGCACCCATCTCTACACCAGATCCCCCATCTGGTGGTTCTCCTGCAGCACACCCTTCCCCATGTGACCCCACTGCCACAGGCTCTAAAGAGGAGATCTTATAGCTTTTCTGTCGTCGACTAAGATGCACAGGGATTCTTGCAATTTTTACCACTATCTTTCTCACACCTAAAAACCGACCTCGTTGTTTAGCTCTCTGTGAATTCTGAATCACAGTGCTGCCTTCACTTGCTGCCTTCCTGAATGGTATTCCTACATTATGATTTGGCACCATACGAATTGAATTAGTTGGAGCTGGTGAAACCTCAATGGATGAAGCAGCCACAGCCACTTCTAGAGGACACTCTTCTCTTGGTCTAATCTCTTCTCCTCTCCAGATGTTCCTATCCTCCTCTGCCTCTTTTTGTTCTATTTCCCTTTTCATTACATTATCCTCTGCAGCTCTGCGTAAACGAGATGACTTGCGAAGGTGGCAGGGGAAACGTGGCCGACCAGAACTCCTCAGGGTATACTTCCTCTCAGCCTCCATAGGGGTGTTGACAGGATTGAAGCTTGAACTAGAACTATGACCTAGTTCAGGGTTAGGACATATTAAGGTATTAGAGGGTTTCTCTCTATCTACCTCACTTGTTGAAGCAGGGCTGGGTTGAAGGGCTGAGTAGTTTTGTGAGAGTTGGCTGGTATGCAGTGAATGGGCTGGATGGACAAGGGAAGTGTATGTTTCAGTCTTTGGAGTTATAGACAGATCCTCTGGGACAAGAGAGGTATCCTCTTCCACAGTTGAAGATCTGACCATCTCTGTATGTGTATGTTTGTGTATCATTACATCTCTCTCAGTGTGCACATGGGTATCCATTTGAATGTGCATTTGTGATTGCAGACGTGTGTTGGAGTGTTCTGCATGAGTGCTCTGTTGTTGTGAAAGTGGTTGTTGGTGTATGTGCATCTGTGGGTGTGTGTGTGACTGAATGTGAATTTGTTCATGCATGTGCGTTTGCTCCACATGGTCCATCTGTCTGCGCCTCCTTGCTCTGCGCTGAAACTGGTCATCATGATTACGTAGACCATTAGCAAGTGAAGGAGGTGAAAATAATCTATAGTGTAGTGAAGCAGCTGGGTCAGAAGCACTTGCTCCTGCTGAAGTGACTCCAGGCCCAATATCTCCCATCCAGGAGCCTTCAGCTTCACTGCAGTCCTCCTCACCCAGGGCTTCACAAACCAAACGCACACTTCCAGATCGCAGACGGCCTGACAGTCGACTCATTGCCTCTTAAACAGACCAACTGCACTAGTACACATATATAATATAGTCAGTAAATATCTGCCTTTGTTTTGTTAATGTGCAGTGGCTGACTCAAAGGCGAGTCCCTCTCTCTCTCAACTTGCAGTTCCTTGCTCAGCAAATCTGAGTGCAAGACTGTCAGTAAACAAGGTCTTCAGATTTCAGAAGTAAAGATCTTGAAAATTATCTGGCAATGTTTATCTGCGGAGTGAAAGAAATAGTATAAACAGTATATAAACCGTATATACATAGAGTAAATATCAATAAAAACATTTGATGACATGCTTTAATAAAAATTATTATTGTTCTTACCATTTGCGTTGCTATGGTCATATTTTGTGTTATCCCTGTGGACAAAAGGACAACTGTTACCATAGTGATACACTTAGAGAATCATTGTAACCCTGGCAATAGAATATGAGGGGAGCGGTAACCATGGTTACAGTTTCCTATCCAGTGCAGTTGCTCAAGAAAACAGTTTTTACCATAGCAATACAGCTTGATAATTCATAATTATATTCTATTAAATCATTTTCTTAAGTTACATATTTATGTAACAAATCATACACAGTATAGTTAGATGGTTAAGTTTTCAACTAAAATTTAAATAATATTCCACTCAAAGAATTATTAAACCTGGTAATTAACTGGATCACATGACTGGGACATCCTTGCTTTACACACACGCGCGCGCGCGCACACACACACACAAACACACACACACACACACACACACACACACACACACACACACACAAGGCTCCTTGGCCAATGCAGAAAAAAGTTAAACAATGAAGTGTAAAGACTGATCAACAGGGGGCAGCAGAGGGATGAGAGGAGTGGTATCAGGAGAGCTGGAGCGTTCCTCTGCTCAGACAAGGCAGCATGGAAGCCAGTGCTTGTATGTATGGATGAAAAAGGCCAGAGAGTCAGAAGATCTTGACATACTTTCTCAGTTGCAACAACCAGTGACAGACAAAAAAAGCATGCCTATGTATTAATCATAAGCATTTGTGTTTATTTTATTTTGTTTATTTTACCATTTTTACATAAATTTTGCCCTACATGGCTATTTTATGCTTGCTGCATTCGTGTGTAAAGAGAAAAAAAATGTCAATGTCAAAAATGTCAACTCAAGTTATGAACCATATTAAGCCACACATCATGTTTGTGATATAAAAAAAATATATCAAGGCTATCTGGGATTTTACCTGCAGAGACAGAAGAACTGTAGCAAGAAGAAACCTGGAACAACCTACCAGCCCAATTCCTTAGAGACTACATGACAATGTACCTAATAGAATTTAAGCCATTTTACAAGCAAACGCAAAGTCTATATTACTGTTGTATTATTTATCAATATATTAAATGTTTCACTACTTAGAAACTTTCAATTCCATTGGTTTTAAAGGCATTTTTCTTTACAAAATTTCTTTTAATGAGCCTAAAACTTTTGCACAATATTGTATATTTTTTACAAAACAAAAATTGCTAAGTCTGTAATGACAAACAGACATCTACAGTTGCAAAGCCCATAGCATGCACACTCTCACTCCCACTCTCTTCCTTTCTTTTTCTCACACACACACAAGCTCTTATACACACACATTTCCATCCATCACTGTTGCTTTTGCACATGGTTCTTATTACTAACTGGCGAGGAGAGGGGAAGCAGGGAGAGAGGAGTAAAGGAGTGGAGCAGAAACATGTGCTGTGGTGCTCTGGGCCGAACAAACCCTGCCATGCCTATGTGCTTAAAGATGCACTGGCAGACAGACAAACAGACTGAGGGAAAGCAGAAACAGAGAAGCAAACTATCTACCAACACGGAAAGACTATTTAACCAAAGAGTATTTAACTATATTGTTTTGGGAACAGACTGCAGTAAGACTATGAGACTCCATAATATAGAACAAGTAAAGGTATTCTCTAGAGATGAGAACCAAGATGAGATCATGCATGGGCTACTTAGACTGCATGAGTGTACTCTTCTCAACTAGAAGACTCAAAGAGACTACAGCTCTTAGATCTGCAACATACATCACCGTGCTCTCTCTCTCTCTCTCTCTCTCTCTCTCTCTCTTGTGTTTTCTCTCTCTTTAATTAATGCCATTAATTAATTAAGCATCAGTCTAACTGAAGGCAGGAATGAGTACAACTGCAGATCACCACTTTAATTATAGTCACGCACACATACCTCTCTCTCTCTCTCTCTCTCACACACACACACACACACACACACGTTTCATCCCATAGCCTTTGAAAGATAGTGTGTCTAGAGCTTCTCCTCCCCTTTTTACTCTGTTTTGGCCGCACTACACATTTCCCTGCCAGTGTACGCTAGTGAGCTGGAATAACTCAAAAACAAAGTGTGTGTCCTTCTGTGTGTGCATCATTGACTTAAGGACAGAGGAATTTGAGGTGGTTGCCTGCCAGTAACTCAATTAATAATTTTACATGTTCACCATTTCCACCACCACTGTCAAGTTCAAGCTTTTCTCCACTTGCTGCTGTTCTTTTCCCATTCTTAGCTATTATTCTCTCTTTTTTTGAAAACCCTTTTTCCCCTCTGCTATCTTATCCTCTCCTCTCATTTTCTTCAGAATCTGCCACAATGCCCTATGGGTAACAAAAAAACATCTGCTGACTGTAAGCCTATAACAATACTTACCTGTCACAACTCTGTCCAGTCTGCTTGTGTTCAAAGGTGCCCTAAGCCATAAGCACCAAATATTTGAAAGTTTTTTACAATCACTTTGGTACTAATTTCAGAACCTTGATGTCATTTTTCAAAACTCTACACATAAAACTTACAGTCGATGATCAAAGTGCATATTGTTCAAAACTCGAACACTTTTTCCAATTGCTTGGATACATAACCCTTAGATAATTTGTTTATTGATCTAAAATCACCTGTTCAAAATGACACAACATAACATCAAATAATTACCATTTCAAAATGCAATTCACACATTACATCTGAGATCACTGTCTATTTATTTCATTACAGTGATCTAACTATCAGTTAATACAACTGCTCAAAATGATAAGTAAGTGTTGCATTACTCTTCATGCATAGTTTTATGGAAACTGACAAATAATATTCCATGATTAGATCATGAAAGTTTCCAGATAATGAGATCCACTGACACCAATTACCATGGAACATGAACCAATTGGACTACATTATCTATGGATGTAATATTTCATCATCAGTCTTTATCAGACACTCTTTCTATGGTCCAATGTACCACTTTTCCAGACCATGTTTTCAGATTTGACATTACAGACAGGCAAAATTCTGACTGAACAATAAGAGTGGGCTCTGGTCAATTTGGTTTGGGCCAGAACTGATATTCACCTTATAGACATTCGGCGGCACATCTTGGACAATGACGACACGTTCAACAATGTGGAAGCCATAAGTTTTCTGACAATAGCACGTATGCTGAAAAGGCACCAGGTGTCTCTAAAATAGCTATAATGTGTGCCTTTTGAAAGAAATGCAGACACAGTGAAGCAACTGAGGACTGAGTATGTTCAGGTATGTTCAATTTCTAGATGCCTGCTGTGAAAAATTCCCCCACAATTCTACATCATTGTAATTCATAATTGTCTTCCAACGTTCCTAAACGTTCCAAAATGTCTTTTTAGAGGGTTAAGGAGCTGGATGCTGACAAAAGCCATCAGAAATTCATCGTTTTGGATGAGGTAGGCTTCAACCTGGTCAAGATGAGGAGGAGATGTCGGAATTTCTTTGGTCAGCGGGCAACCATCCAAGTATCTGGTCAACGTGGGGCCAACATCACCATGTGTGGGGCTATATTGGAAGAGAGCGTGGTGGGACGCAGAGCTACTCTTGGATCAAATAATGCAGCTCTCCTTGTAACATTAATGGTGCAAGCATGGCTACAGGGCCATCCACAATTTACCAGCTTGTACTTACCCCCATACTCTCCTTTCCTTAATTATTCCACATGGAGGTGGAAGGTATAGTGCAAGATACTAGTGCAAGGTATCTTTAAAGACATGAATGCACAATGCAATGTTTTGAACATTGGACAGCCTGTTACAAGTGATGACTGTTTTGAGTTTTGTGTCTAGAGTTTTGAACAATGATATCAAGGTTCTGAAAACAGTGCCAAAGTTATTGTTAAAAAAAAAAAACTGTAACAAAAGTCAAGACTGGCCAATAAGTGCATCAGGTCGAATTTTAACTGTAATGTTTTAAGAGTCCTCTTAATGTGATTATACAGCTCATCCCAAAAGGCTCCATACATAGGGGACTATATTAACTATGTTAATTTCCCCTATGTATGGAGACTTTTGGGACATCCTGTAGAATACTTAAGTGCTCATAGATTCTTTTGTAAACACTGTATTCGTAAACGTACAGAAGCGATCAGCCCACATCTGCAATGCAGCAAGAAAAGCTTGTGAAGAAGTGTTTAACGACTTGAAAATTGTTAATGGAAACCTTAAAATATGACTAATGTTCTGATGATGGACCAAAACATTGTCTTAAAAGCACTGAGATTCACATACAGAAATGCACACCATTGTACAACCCACATGTCCCCATCTCCAGCTTTCATTCTTAGGATCTATTCTCACTCAAAACCTGCAATATTCTTTTCTTGTAATGTTTGGGCTTTGTGTCATTCAAATCTGCAGATTTCACACTGCACACGTTCACACTGGCCAAAAAGCCCTGTTGCACAGGATGTAGCTTATTACAAATCCCAAATACACTCAGCAAAAAAAGAAATGTCCTCCCACATTCAGCTGCTTGGGGGGGGGGGGGGTTTGGGTCAATATCAAAAGTAACAGTCAGTATCTGGTGACCTCCAGCACCTTTAAGGACTTTTGCAGGTTCTCTATCATGTCTGGGGGGGACACATGTTTACATGAAATTTTCAACTGCAAGGACGATCAGCTGTCCTTCCTGTCTCCCTGTAGTACTGTCTTAGGCGTCTTACATCACAGTAATTGTAGTTTATGGCTCTGGACACATCTGCAGTCCTCATGCCTCCCTGCATCAGGACTAAGGCATGTACACGGAGGTGAGCAGGAACCCTAGGCATCTTTCTTCTGGTGTTTTTCAGAGTCAGTAGAAAGGTCTCTTTACTGTCCTATGTTATTGTAACTGTGACCTTAATTGCCCACCACCTGTAAACTGTTAGTGTCTTAAAGACTGTTCCACAGGTGCATGTGCAATAATTCTTTATGGTTCATTGAACAAGCATGAAAAACATCGTTTAAACCCTTTCTGATAAAAATCTATAAAGTTTATTTGGATTTTACAAAATTATATTTAAAATACAGTCTCCTGAAGAAGGCACGTTTCTTTTTTGCTGAGTATATAATGGTTTAATGGAGTTTATTATTCAATCACTTGAGTGTTTTTTCAACTTCAAACAAAATAGAGTTATCAATTTTCTGACTACTGCCCAATACCCGATTCTGACGTGCTTTTAGTAACCATGTAGACAGTTTGCCATCTGAGCAAGTTGAAGCGAAATAACAGAAGTATGATGTTGGTGAGCTTTAATGCACGTTTACCTGCATAGCTATGTTGTGCATAGCATAATATTCATTCATGGTAAAATATGTCATTGGACCAGAATGCTGTCAAATCTGATATAATGCCAATCCAGGTTTATTCGGTATCAGATCCCTTATTGTTGCTGCATTGTGCAAATGTTTTGAATCAGTCACAATTGTTCACAAATAATCCCTCAGGATATTTTTCAAGAAATTGTACTCGGTCTTGTCCAAGTTGTCTTTGTGTTCCAGTTAACCCCTTCCTGATAAATTATAGTTGAATTCCTGTGTAAAAGTGTGCGGATGAAAGGGGCTGTAGAGCCTGATACTCTGAAGTAGTGATGGTGGTTCTGGAGTATGTGTGTAATTACACAAGTGTATGTGTAGGTGTTTGCACAATGTGAAAGAGCATGGTTCTTTGTGTGTGTGTGTGTGTGTGTGTGTGTATGTGCACATGTATATATGTGCATATGTGTGTAATCGTGTGTGTTTACACAAGTGCGTGTGTTTCAGTGGGTGTGTTAGGGAAAAGCACTCACTCAGTTCAAATGAGAGTGCAGTTGTTGCTAAGATACAGGCAGCAGCCCTGACAGTGTGTGAGGGCAAGTGATGGGGGGGTGGGGGGGTTGGGGGGGGTGGTGAGCAAGACATACAGAAAGAGAGAGAGGGCAAAAAGAAGGATGCAGAATGGATAGTGAGGTGGGAGAGAAAAAAGGGGGAAGGAGAAAGGGAAACGCAGAGAGAGGTAGAAGTGGGTCATATGGTCCACAGAGACATTTGGTGACACTCTGCAGAAGAAACACAGCTGTCATCACACACACACACAGACACATCTATGAACACATGAACACACACTTCGTCTGCCCTGTGTCTCCTCTCCAGGTTTCACTTCTTCTACTCAGCATTCCCTCATCGTTCTCTGGTGCTCCACTTCTCCCTTTCCCTGTCTCGCTGCTTGTCTCTCTCTTTCACTCACACTCACCCACTCTCACTCCCTCTTCCCACCTCTCCATGGCCCCTACTCCTCCCCACCACCCCACTCCCCCCAAGCCAACTATCGCTCTCACCCTCCCTCACTTTCTTCCTCTCTTCCTCTCTCATCCCCAGCTGCAGGAAATTCCTAATAATCTTCATCATCAGAGCCTGTCTTCAACACCAGTTCCTGCCAAAACACACGCGCTCACACACACACACACACACACACACACACACTTTTACTACATCTTGCTTTCTGTTTCTCTCTTTGCAGCAATATTACTTCTGTGAGAGTGTACATGTAATGGTTATTTTAAGAATTGCAGAGACCCTCCAATCCACCCTTCACTCCTCCATGGGTCATGTGACTACCGCACCAGCTGGAAAGAAACATCCAACAGCAGGCAGAGAGAGAGAGAGATAGAGAGAGAGAGAGAGAGAGAGAGAGAGAGAGAGAGAGAGAGAGCAAGATAGCGAGAGAGCGCGCAAGAGAGATAGAGAGAGAGAGAGAACGCTAGAGACCGATCTTGTTTTCTCTCACTCTTACTATGCATTTCTTTCTTAATGTAAATCTCGTAGAGAATATAAAGGCTGCGCAATTATTTGTTATATTTTAATCACAATCACAATTTAAGGCTTCCCAAATTAATGAAACTTTATTGACTGCAATATAGGTGAACTTATCGAAAGTTAAATAATTGGCTAATGTTACACAAAGTCCATTTAGACACTGATATATACTTATTTACATTTGACTTAAATGTCTGTTTGGTTACATACTGTGTAAATAATCACCTTTATTTATCTGAGTCTAATTTTATTTAGATTTTTGTGACTATGCTGCAATTTATCCATGTGTAGGAATGTATGCTGTACATTCTGGGGGAACCCTTAAATGTTCAATGTGGAATCCTATAACAAAGCATTTCCTTTTTAGAACCATTTTATCCATCCAAAAATACCTTGAGGTATTTGCAAAGCGAAGGCTGTTTTTTTTTTTATTGTTTTAAAGTATTAAACTGATAAAGTAGTGAAATTAAACAAATGTAGTCCTACATTAATGAAAAAATCAGGATTGTCTCCAAAACATGCAAATTCAAAACACTTTGCATGACTCCCATGATTTGCAAACCTTCAAGTAAAGGTTAGGGCAGGCTTTAACATTTTAACTTTACCTACACTACATCACTCTTGTTAGTCAGAAATCAGACATATTGCTTATCATTTCACAATGGACTAATAATGATACGTTATATTAAGCAACATAACCGTGGTGATCATTTTAGTCGCTATCATGTAGATCTTCTGTCCATTCTTTCTCATCTTCACTCCTTCATATCTTTAAACCCCTCAACTTCCACTGCATCTTCTCTTATAACCCCTTTCAACCTATTCTCATCCTTTCACATTTCACAATTTAAAGTCCATTAAAGCTGTCTCTACCCGTTCTGTGTCTCATTCATGGCAGCACGCTCACCCACTGCCTCTCTCCCTTGTACACACTGTGCTGGAAAACACACCGACACGTGCGTGCACACATATTGAGCGAGACCTTGAGGCTAGTGTTTTGGAGAGGGGCCTCTCCACTGCAGCCCTGACTTCCTGACATGACCACTGTGCACACACGCTCACACACACACACACACACACACACACATACGCATACACACACAGCCTGAACCCAGAGCACCCCCGTTCCACTGTTGCCGTGGGAGACACTGCTGCAGAGCCCGTTGCCAAGGAGAAGGGCTGCTGGCTGCCTGTTTAAACAACAATGGCTGCCTTGTGCGCATTCCATCTCAGGAGCACACACCGAGGTAAGAGCGGCTCTCATGCTCTCACGCCTGCGCACACGCAAACATGTTCATGAGTCGTCTTTCACTCAGTCCGGGATGAAAACTCTGCAGTGGATCTTCTTTAAACATCACCGTCACTCGCTCCATCCTTTCTCCTCTCTTTTTCACTCTTTCCTCAGGACAGTAGTTTCTAGGGAACCAATTCATCTTTCTGATGCACATTTTTGTGTTTTTCCGTCATGGTGACCGCACACGTCCACTCTTACCTACACTCGATCCTTTCTGTAGATTCTTTTCACTGTCTTTCTTTCTTATCTCCCCTAAGTGCCCCTCCCCTTCCCCCACTATCTTCTTCTGCAATGTATCTCACTCACTCACTTATTCACTCACTCCCTCACACACACACACACACACACACACACACACACAAACATGCACACACCAGCACACTCTCTCTCTCACCGCTCAGAGTTAAGCTTTCTGTCTCTCTATCACTCTCTTTCTGGCAAAGGAAGTGTGTGTTCCCCAGGGGGAGCTGGGCTCATTAACTTCCAGCAGACAGAGAGAGCGTGGACGAGAGAGAGAGAGAGAGACAGAGAGACAGAGTGAGAGAGAGAGCCAAGGGAGAAATACAGTGTAGTGAGAGACTAAAAGAGAAAGATAGAGGAACTAGAGGACGGTGGATGGGGGAGGGCAATAGAGTCCGCAAGAGAGACTAAAGGTAGGATAAAGACAGGAGATGGGAGAAAAAGTAGAGTGAGATGGATCGACAGAACAAAAAAGCAACAGTAAGAAAAAGAGCAACAGACAAAAAGAGAAAGAGAGAGAAGAGCAGAATTCATAACCCTCTTCACCTCAACCTCATCCTTTAACAGTCACTTACACTCAAATAATAATAGCAATAACAAATAAACAAATGATGTGCTTTGAGCTTGGCTTGTGGCATGCACACACACACATAAAGAGAAAGAGATAGAGAGAGAGAGAGAGAGAGAGAGAGAGAGAGAGAGAGAGAGAGAGAGAGAGAGACAGAAGAAGTCATGATTGCAGTTGGAAGATCCCATTTGACTTACAGATTTTGGATGATAGACTGTTTTTGATAGTAGGACAAGCAACTGTAGGCTTACATATAAAAAAGTACTAGAAGATATGGGGGATAGTGTGTGTGTGTGTGTGTGTGTGTGTGTGTGTGTGTGTGTGTGTGTGTGTGTGTTGGATTTTCCAGCAGCAGTGCAGTATAACATGGTCTGGTTACTAATCCAAATAAAGAACTATCGATACTGTGTTCGTTTTGTATCACATAACGGTCCTCATGGAAGTACAAGTTGTTCTCTAGAGACTGTGAGGTGATGACATCATATCCCAGGCAATGCTACCTAACAACAGCAGAAACAATTAAGGAGCTTCAAGGACTGATTTATCTTTTCCGCTTGTGAAAGGCATAAAGCAGCTGCTCAAATGCAACTTTATAGGTTATCCATCAACTTTCCAGGTTATCGATTATACTTGATGGGAGAGTAATCAGATGAGGACCCTACAGTCTGGCAGGAGACTCTAGGTAGATACTGTACCCTACACCACAAACCACATAAAAGTATGCCACTCTATTAAGTAATACTCTGAAATATGTACTGTACTAAATTGTGCAATAACATTGTAATATGCGATCTAGTGTGTTTTTAGAAAAATGGCTCCTCAAAGGTCTTGGATGGTTAACGAATCTAGATTTCTGCAGAGTTTTTTTTACTTAAAGGCTTATCTGACTCATTATGAGTTTCTGAAGAAATACAAAATAAAGAATCCTTTAAGGTGCTAGATAGAAAAGTATATGGCCAAAAGTAGGTTGGCCCCTGACCATCACACCCATCTGGCGCCTTCTCCTAACTGCTGACACAAAAATTGGAAGCACAATTGTACAGAATGTCTTTGTATGCTGTAGCTTTACAATTTCCTTTCACTGGAACTAAGAGACCCAAACCTGTTCCAGCATGACCATGCCCCTGTACACAAAGTGAGCGCCATGAAGACATGGTTTGCCAAAGTTAGATTGGAAGAACTTGAGTGTCCTGCAGCGAGCCCTGACCTCAACCCCACTGAACCTTTGGGATGAACTGAACACTGCCTGTACCCCAGGCCTCCTCACCCAACATCAGTGCGCCAATATGTGCAAATGCAGCACATTGTTCATCTTTCTCATGTTTTTAATTTGATATTTATAGTCTAAATGTTTGGCATGGCTCCAAGGAAAGAATGTAAAATAGGAATTGTACTTATAAAAGTGCAGCATGCTTTTATGTGCATACAGCCAAAAAAAGTATATTAAGTATAACTTGTAATAAACATAGTGACCCATAATAAAACCATGGTAGTATTATTGTTCTGAGTTTAATAACCATAGCAACCATTAAGTACCAGAGTAAATCCTTGATTAACCCTAGTGTATCATGGCAACACCGTGACAATATCACTGCAGAGGAATCCATAAAACAATGCAGGTCAAGACTTGTTTTAATATGTTTCATGGCATATCAGTAAAGTTATTTACACTATAACTACGTTACTACATATCTTTATTTTGCCTGAGACTTTCAGAAAAAAAAGCTTATAACTACAACCTACTGATTTTTCTAATGTTCTTCCTATGCTCACAGGGTTTCCTCCCATGGTCCAAAAACATGCTACCCTAAATTGACCCTAGGTGGGTATAAATTTGTGTGAATGTATGTGTGCATGGTGTCCCGCAATGGATTGGCATTCCATTCAGGGTGAATTCTCTCACCTTGCGCCCAATGCTACAGGGATAAGCTTCGTCTCCAACATGACCCTGACCAAGATTAAGCAGTTACTGAAGATGAATGAATATTATTTTGAGTAGATTTAACAATTGTCGAAGAAGTTTAGCTTACAAAAGAAACCAATAAAAAATGTTTTGCTCCCATTTACTTTGAAATGAGTGACTCATCTTGTGCTCATTACCTGGGACACCAGACAGGTTTTGTACAGGCTTATAGCTAACATCAGTTCTACTATTACAACCACTTGCTTCTTCTGTTACTATATTTTGTGCAGATGTGA
The DNA here is from genome assembly GCF_023375685.1 of Ictalurus furcatus. Lineage (NCBI taxonomy): Eukaryota > Metazoa > Chordata > Actinopteri > Siluriformes > Ictaluridae > Ictalurus > Ictalurus furcatus. The sequence goes on from NC_071278.1 coordinate 13,621,223, forward strand.
AATGGCGTGATGCGTTGGTTTAATTAACCTCGTTTACCTCGTGGCTTCTTGACGGCTTGTTGCATTTAGCTGCTTAAGTAACACTACTAACTACTGACTAAGCCTACTGGCACTTTCTTCCTAAAAATTTTTTAGGATTTTTACTAAAAAATTTTTACAGATTGCACAGACTCTCGTGTTGTTTGGGGGGGGGGAGGATATATTTTGTTCTCATTGCAAATCCAATAACATTTTGGATTCCTTCATTTGTTTTTTATTTGTAATATTAAGTGAATATTGGTCTTTTATATAAATACATTTGAATTTTTTTGTAAAATGATAGTTAATAATAACAGACATTTCATCACATTTATAAACATTTTATAGCATATTACTAAGACATGAGTGACAGACAAACTGCGTATAACACCTGTGTAACTCCTGGGCACACATAAAACAATCACTATGTACACAAACATGAGTGTATCATGAAATATTTATGAATGTGATGAAGAGAGTTAGACTGATACCACTGAAGTATGTTCAATGAACAACAGCCAAGAATGTGAATCCTGGTTCTTATGACACACTCGGTTTTACGTGAGTGTCCTCTAGTGTCTATGGTCCACTTAAAAAAAGTGTCTGTGCCTGTAATGTTTCAACTCTGAGTGTATTAATGTTCAGTGAGTAAATCTGAGCAGATAAGCATGACAGAAAAGAACAGAAAAAATAGAACAGAAAAAAACCCAGATCTGTCCAAAGCCACTAAAAAGTACTGAGGCAAGCAATTCAGCTACACATGGATTAGAGAAAATACAGGCATCATCTTCCTACTGGAGATGGAGATGTCTCAGTCTCCTCTACTGGCAACTGCCTTTCACATCTCTTACTTTTTTATATGTCATCCTTCTCATATTCTCTCCTCCACTCTTCTCTTCTCTTCCCCATTCTTCTCCTGTTCTCCAGTTTTGTGTGTTATTAGTTGCACTTTCAGTTGCACTATGTCTCACTTTGTAGGTTTAGACATGACGACCTAGGCACTTTACATGCCAGGGTTTTGACTGCTAGTTTCTGCAGCTCATAGAACTCTTTATTTCAGCTCCACCTCAAGCTTTCTGCAGTCATCCACATTGATTATGCACCTCAAAATATTATAAGAGTGAGATGTTTCAGTCAAAATCTTCACGTTGTTATTGTGTAATCAGTTTAGCTTGTGATTTGTAAATGTAGCATTAAAACTGTTATTGATAAACACCGTATTTAACATTTTGAAGATGGAACTCTTTTAAAATATGAATACTAAACTTGATAAAAAAAAATAAATTACAAACACTGCTGCAGATTTTATGAATCTGAATGTTACAATCTAAATGTGATACCCCCCCCTTCTCAAATACATTTACATTACGATACAATACATTATACAGAAACGTTTTTAGAACTGTATCCCTATGTATCACTATGACTTTTTTTCTGCTGCTATAATTTCACAAATTACACCATAAAATCTCAATGAATGAATGGTCGAGCAACTGAGTCAGACTGAATGAGTCACCCTGAAACGAAGTGCGAATTGTATTAGCAAAAGTTGGATCTCCTGTTTGCCAAAAGACTGTGAGGATGACGTGGTTATGGGGGAGGAGGAACTGTGGGCCGAAGGCTACTTCTCTTTTTGCTCGGAGGAGAGTGGAGCTAATATTTGAAAATGAAGCATGCAGATATCTGCACAGGCTGCTTAGCATGTCATGCGCTGACATATTTCATTACATCCAGAGGGAGGAATATATTTCTCACAACACACACACATACTTCCCACTCAAAATGTGTGCTAACATATGCAGCATAACAAAAAAAAACCTCACACTTACCTTTTTCTAGATTCTCTCAACTGATTCTCTTCTCACTCACAAATCGCATGTTTCCATGGCAATGCTACCCTGCCAGTTTGTTACCTGAGAGAGAGAGAGACAGACAGAGAGAGAGAGGGAGAGAGAGAGAGAGAGAGAGGCTAAGCAAAGTCAAGGTTGACATCACCAGCACAAAACATATAGATTGATGCCATAAAACTCCTTAATATATCCTGCTGTTTTGTACACCTCAGTACTTTGCATACTCCTTACATACACTCACCTGTGTTGTCTTTATGCAACACTCCAGTGAGCATAAAACATTTAAAAAGCCTGTGTTCCTGTGTTCTCACTCAGGTTTCTGTCAAAGAAATATAACATCTTGGCAGGCTGCGTAGTTAACATGTGAAAAATATACAACAATAATTCTAAACCAACACAGTACACTGTTGACTTAGACACTAAGTCGGAAAATGTTGGTCTGTGACAGTACATCCATTTATGGACACATTAAAAACAGACCTAAAAACAGGTCATAATTAAATCTTCTTAACTAGACATCTGTTTTAAAGCATCTAGTTTTTGCATATGAGTGCTATAGGCTTTAAGGAATTAAACATTTTAGCCAGAAAATATAGCAAGGAATTGCTGAACAAATCTCCAATTGGAGTTTCTATCATCTAGGCAATGGCTGGTAATATATTATGTTGTGTTAGCCTACTGTAGAGTTCAAGCTTCTGAATGAGCAAATTAACAGTTTTTTTTAAACATCCTTTTTCTATCATGGTGAAAATAATGGTGTTTTCTTTATCTGACTTTCTAACATTAACACAATTGCAAAATCATCTTCAGAAGTTCAGCTTACACTTTTTTTTAAATGTGTAACATAATATTATGGCTCCTATATTGCAAAATAATGATGGACAGTGAATAAATTATGGATGATGGACACCCTTGATCACAGAATTACGTGTTTTTTCCATCCTTTAAATGAATAAAACACTTCTGTACTGGTGTGCAAAGTGGTGACACAGTGGGTAGCATTGCCGCCTCACGGCTCCAGAATTCCCAGCTTAATCCTGAGCCCAGTTTACTATCTATGCAATGTTTCTATGCATGTTCTTCCATGTCTACATCGGTTTCCTCTCTCTGGGTTCTTTGGTTTCCTCCCAGCTATCAAAAACATGGCAGTAGGTGGCTTGGCTTTCATAAATTGCTCCAAGGTGTGAATTAATGTGTGTATGTGCACTGTGCCCTGTGATCGACTGGTATCCCATCTAGGGTGTATTCCAACCTCACACCCTGGGTGCTCCTGGGATTGGGTCTGGATCCACCATAAGTGGATGTTCTGATGTGCAAAGCCTTTTAGTCAGGATAAATGAGTTCTATTATTGTTTTCATGGGACTGCATCATGCACAGTATGCTAACAAATCTACAATCCCACATTTAGTCATTATTTTGACTGTTAAATAACCCATAATATAATTAAGAATGTGTGTTGTATGGGGACATAGTATGAGCTAGTGTAGAAATACCGCAACGCATTGATTAGTCAAACACAATCATCACAGAGTCCACTCTGAGAACTCTGACCACTAGGTTTGCATCTCAAACTGCATACTACCACATTAAATAGCATGCCAAAATAGTGTATCAGAATTTCTTATACAATATATTAGCACACGCCTTTATCAATAGAATGCAGTTGGAAAACCTTCCAACTTGTTTGAGTTGTATTTCTATTGGACTTTAGACTTGAAATCTTGAGTAGTGTCTGCAACCATTTTCAGTGAGTACAACAGAAAACCAAGATAGTTGTAAGTTGGCTGTCTTACATCAGTTCACATAAAACCAAATATCAAACTTTAAAGCTTAATACTTTTGTTTTGTTAGAGATTTTCTGTCCACCTCTTTTATATACATTAAAAAAAAACCCTGAATGAAACAGGCAGGAATTCTGGAGGAAAAAAGCCACCTAGTTATCACAAAAACTAGGTTGGTCAATGATGGAAGACAATATGCAAATTAGAGTGTTGAAAATGTATGCTTTAAATGATAATGTAGCTGATACATCACTGTTCTGATACATTGGAACAATTCTGAGCAAGAAAAAAAATATCTAAAAATGTATAGAAATGTAATAGAATAGAAATATTAATAGAATTTTTTCTTGTCATTAAAAAAAATTTCAGAGCAACATTGCTTTACGCATTTCCCAATGAGCAAGCTTATGTTTCAACTTCTCCATGCTGTACTGTACTGTACTGTAACTGCTAAAGATACACAAAGATGCAGCTCTACATCTCTCCATTGTGGTGCTGCTTGTTTGGCATTCTATTTATTACATACAGCGGCCAACACCAGCCATGCACTTTGAGTACTGTACTTTCTTCTCCCTGACCATATTACCTCCTTGTCAGGATTTCTGCATAACAGATTCATTCACATTTTCTTTTGCTGCTTAAATTGGCAGAACTTTTGAACAGAAGCCCAGCTGCAGATGTCACCACCCCACAACCTCCAAAGACATAAGGCTTTTTCAGTTGCTCCTCTGGGAGAACCCTGAAAGGCTCTATGTAGAACCCTACAACAGAGTGTTTCCAAATCCAAAAGAACCTTTTTAGGATGCTTAAGAATCCTTAAATATCCAGGAAACCCCTAAAAATAATTTAAGAACTCTAAGAATGTATGTTTTGTATTTGGATTATTCCACAGTGCTCTGTTCCACTGTCTGGTGTTAAAGGGCTGTTTGTCAGAATTTGTGGTCACAGCGCCAATTATCCTAAGTCTGGAGAAGGCATGTGAATCCTCTATTTAAAAAGAGAGAGAGAGTGAGAGAGAGAGACTTTGCATGCTCTTTGTAAGATGTTACATATACTACTTCATCAATATATTTCAGCATAACAAAACATATTAAAACTTCCTGAATATTTCGATGCAACATGTCAATAAGTTCAATTGCCTCATTTACACATTTCTGAGCTACCGCAGCTGATAAGCACAAAGACCCAACTTACCACCTTACAGCATTACCAGGTAGCAACACGTCAGAGTAGATTAAGCTTAAATATGATCTCTGTATATTTGATGTATACAAAGGATCTGGTATTTTAGCAACATTTATATGCATGACCTGCAATCTGTTGCACTATCGTGTGTACATGTACCTCTGTGTATGCATCTTCTGACTCACAAAGCTCCCCCCTAAATAAGTTGGTTCAGTCTCTCATTAGAGTTGGCTCAGTGTATAGAGGCATGCAGAACACTCGGATATACAGAACCCCTAGACACATACACAGACTCTCACTTTCCCTCATCCATACCTCCCTCCCACAAACCCTGGCTCAGTGTCCTGCAGACAAAATTACACACACACACACACACACACACAGAGAGAGTGATGTAGATCAAGTCAGCTTTGCTGCATGCCCCAAATCCCATTACACCCACCCAACCTCCCTCTCTCTCTCACACATACATATACAGAGGCACACATGCACATGTACACACACACACACCCACACCACACGCTCTCTCCTAAGACAGGGTCAAAGGTGAAAGCTCTCCTAAAACCAGCTCTGTCGGCCAGGCAGGGAGACAGATGGAGAGAGAGGAAGAGAAACAGAGGCAATGAGTGAGGGAGGGAGCGATATAAAGAGAGAGAGACAGTGAGAGAGAGAGAGAGAGAGAGAGAGAGAGAGAGAGAGAATAAAGAGAAGAGCAAAAAGAGTCAGAGAAGCAGGAAAGGGAGTGTAGTCTCATGGAATGTGTGAGATAGGTTATGTATTAATTGTCATAGAGCTTACATCTGTAGCATCTTGAGTCATTCTGAAGCATGTAGGACTATGGCACTGTATGTAAGATGGCAGAGACATGACTGTTTTGACAGTTACCACCAAGGTCATGCTGGATCTCTCCTCTCTGCCAATCAGAAGTCTCCAGCTGGTATGGCCTCCTACATTTTCTTTAATAAAGGTCGTCATGGTGACCAGAGCTGTCTGATGGACATGCACGCAAACACACACACACACACACACACACACACACACACATACACAATGCATACCCTTAAAAGCATGTAATGAAATACAGCAACCTCCAAATTGGCTGCCATTTCCGTGTGAAACTAGACCATGGTGCAAATATTTGATGCAATATATCTATCATGCACTACTAAACAAATAAACAAAAAAAAACTCCCTGAGGTTTCCATGTGAATTTTTTTTCCCAGATCATTTTTGTGATCTGGAATTCACACGTGTGCCAGTGTCTGAAACGTGCGCATACACTTTCCACTGTACAGTCTGAGTCAAGGTATGTCCAAAACAGCACACTAGCACACTACCCTATACAGCGTGTCAAAACAGTATGCCACTGAAGCAGCTGTGCCAATAAAAAAATGCCGCGGCCCCTGACAGTTTAATCCACTGAGCTCCTGGGCCCAGACTCATCAGAATCCATTTGGGCCCCCCTGTGTCCTCAGCCTTCGCCCACCTTTAAGCTACCCCTGTCTACACCTGTAAGAAGCTAACTACTGTGACACTATTCAGTATGTTAGAATGCAGATCTGAATGTTTTTCATGTGAAGCAGTGGTCAAAATCTGCTGGGGAAAATTAAAAATAAAGGAAAAGGAATCAGACGACTGTGAACTTTAATTGGCATCTGCGGATGTACTGCATAGCCAGAGAGAAAGACCGAGAGAGAGAAAGAGCTAGAGAGAGTGTGTGTGTGTGTGTGTGTGTGTGAGAGAGAGAGAGAGAGAGAGAGAGAGAGAGAGAGAGAGAGATGCGGCGGGGGGCAAAATTAGCTAGACTAATCAAGAGAACCATAGGCGGGCTTGAGAGCGGGCGGGCGTGTGAGTCTGCTATAACGTCTCACCGTAATCACAACCAAAACAGCACCAGACGCACGCGCCGCCGTCCCTCAACACCAAATGATAGATTTTGAACAGCGCTTAGGAATTGTTGCTCAGCAATCACTCATGTCTCAAAACGTATGTAACAATTGGTATTTATCTCCAAATGCGCTTGCAGGATCATAGTACACTCCTGCAGAAATGGCCTTTAAAACGCAACATAATCATTTACCTATGATAGACGTGAGGCTACAGGAATCCACAATGTGAATGACTAGGCTGAGGAGCGGGGCGGAATGGATGAAGCGCTCTCTCCCTGAGCTGAGCGCGTGTGCGCAACTGACCTATGAATGGCAGCGATGAGGTTAATGGAAATTCAACAGAAAACACAAACCCTCTCCAAATTCCGAGCGGCTCGGGGCAAGACTGGGTTATGCAAATGTGGACTGTGCAGGCAGACGCCGCGCACTCACCGGAAGGCGAACGCACTTCACGCTCCGCGCTGCTGCAGCGGCGCCGCTGAGCTCCTCACGCGCGCACCGACACCAATCACACCGATCAACGCCAAAACACCGGGACACACAGCCGCTTCAGCCTCACAGGTGCCCGCGCGCACAACGCGCTCCACAGTCTGACCGCTTTCGGGCATCTCCCACTCGGCTGTCTGCCGTCTTGCGACGCTGAACCAAGCTGTTCTCTGTCAACATCTGGTGAAAGGGGGGGAAAAAACTCTACATTGGAAAAAAAAAAAAATTATACCATTTTTTTAAGCGTCTGTTCTCGTTGCTACACTTGAATGAAAACGCGTAAATGTCAAACGTGTGAAATCGTGCGCTGCAGTTTGACGCCGATGCGCCCGGGGATGGAGACGCGAGTCAGATAGCAGTGAGCGCGTTCCTGCGCCGTTTCTCTTCCCTCTGCAAACCCACTGACTCCACGCTACCTCGCCAGCGCGAAGTGCAAACGTGCCTAACAGCAGCTTCTGGGCTTCCGTAGATTCTTACAGCTAGATGTTCCCTGCCGGGGCACTCTGGGTATTGAAGTCTTTACTTTGTGTTTGCCTCTTTGTAGCCATGTGTAGCTAAAGCAAGGAAAGTGGCTATGATTCCAGGACCCTCGAGCAAACAGGGGGCCCGAGGGAACTCTAAGGAACGAAAAATGTCTAAACAGGAGTCATTAACCATTCACGTGGCACACAAATTATAATGCACGCTTGTCATTAACATTAGCATTAACACGCTTAAAATTGTTAGGTTTATGTTTGACTAATGCAGTATTATATAATTAAGGAGAAATACAATTCCACACTCTTAGAAAAAAAGAGTTAAAGGTAGAACCTTTATTAATAAACTCTCTGGGGAACTCTTTAAGGTTCTAGACCTTAAATCACCCAATCACAAAGCATTTCATATAGAATCCTTTTGCAACAGGGAGTAATATTGTCTTATTCAGAATAAGGTCAATAATTAGAATATTGCTGTCCATGTGAAGACCCCTTGGTTCTACGAATGTGTGTTTCATTGTAATATGAAATGAAAATAAATAAATGTGCATGCAGTAGTAGGCTAGGCTACTTTATCTTATTGGAAGTACCTTCAGTCTCTAGTAATATTCATTAAACATCCAACATGAGCAAGATTTTCAGAAGAAATGGGAAATACTATATTGATATAAAACATAAAAAAGTTCAACATTATATAAAAACATATAGCATGCACCTGGCATTTCATCTCTGACTGCCATCTTGTGGCTTGCTTTAGTAAATTCAAAAATGGTCATGTGTTGTATAATCACGCTTTTACTGCTGTGCATAATTTCATGATTGCAAAAATATAATTGTTGGGGTTTTTTTGTGCTGTTGTTGTTGTTGTTGTTGTGTGTTGTGTGGGAATCTGAGAGAATTTGTGTGATAAACTTAGTCGTATGTTAACAGCCCATGACTAAGATATCATGAACTTCTTCATAAATGTGGAGCATAAATTCACGGAATTGAAGAACTTAAAAACCTTGAACATAGAACTTTCTATCGTTTGGACTATTGCACATTTTAACATTTCATTTAATTCATTATTTTCAGTAGAATTTCAAGTCAGAAGGCTTTTTGCAGTATTTGTAAGAAAGTTTATTTCAAGCAAACAGCTTTAACAAATGCAGGTGTTGTGCACACACTTTCATATCTTATCAAATGTTTAATATTAATTCAGTTTTTACTTTCATTCATTCATTCATTCATTTCATGCAGTACGATTGTGTAAAGATGTAAATAATTGATCATATGGAAAAAGAATATTGAATTTAGACATTTAGGAAGGGTACTGAGTTTTCTGTATTCTCCAGGTGTTTTCAGTTGAGTTGAGTTTAGTACCCAAACATGACCGTTTCTTTGGTATGCGAGGCATTTTGTATGGATCTGGAGTGATACATTGAATCATTTACTTACTAGAAGATTCTGTGTTTGTATTTTTATTTGTTTTGCTATATAATGTACTGAGACTCATTAGAATCCCTAATGCTATTCGTGTCGAGCTTGTTATCTGAATGACTATGTATCCTACTATATGCCAAATCATCATATACTGTTTGTTTTCCTCTCAGCTGACCAGTTCAGTACCAAAGTTCCAAAACAAAGTCATGTTTTTCCAGATTCTTTCTTTGTTGTTCTGTGACAGGACAGACTGTTCACAGCTTATCAGCTATTTTATTGTCCTTTTATAATGAATCTTAGACTTTTAGTAATTGCAATACCTGTTTTTTCTATGGCTGATCATTTTTTTTTACACTTTAAGTATTTTCCTCATTGTGCACAGGTTAATCACATCCCCAAGTGTTCTTCTTAGCATTGGTTTAGAGATGTAACTAGGTAATGCTATGCACATAACAATGGTAGAAACTGCCAATTCTTAAACAGCAGCATTTTCTGTCTTATTTTAATTTAGATGTTTGGCATATATGTAAGATCTGGACAATCCAATAATTAGAAAGCAAATATGCTGTCGTGAAATGTTTGGTGAAGACTTTCCATAACCATCCTGTGACCATGTTTTACCAGAGATGGCAATAATTCTTGAGAAATTATAATTAAACATTGTTTCTCTCTCTCTCCCTCTCTCTCTCTCTCTGTGTGAGTGTGTGAGAGATAAATGGAGTCTTCAGACACAAACGTGTTGAGCAGGTTGTTGTAATGAAACTGCATACAAAATGCACAACACGCTCGAATAATCTATCAATAATTATAGACTGGAGAAATCCAAAACACAAAACAAACACTGACAATACTTGAAGGCACCAGTTTGTTAGGCACTTATTAATTTTTTAATCAGTGGTATTTTGTGACATAAAATACTATAAAAGATAGATACAATTCCCCTTTAAAGCACATGTTAGGGCTGTTGTGTCTGACCTACATGAATAATCACTATACTTTAACGACATGTCAATGCTAACCCAAGACCAGCCTCAAAGCTTCAGCAGTGTACAGCAGTGCTAATTCAGGGATTATGCTTACCCCTGTTGTTAAAGCTATGAAAATCATATAGCTTCAGATAAGAAGGTTAAGGATAAAGCAATAAAATATCTGATAAAAAAAAATAAAATCAGTCTAAAGAAATTATAAAAACATTATAAAGATATGTCCTGATGGTTCATTTGTTCCGGCCTGTAGGCCTACTGTGGTGAAAACATACTTGTGACTGTGCAAGGTCCTGTAAAAAGTCCAGTCTGACTTCTTTGCTAATAGAAAACCTTATTACAGTAACACTGTGCAAATTCAGCTTACACAGTATTCATATGCTTTTAAATGTGTTATTGCTTTTAATGTAATACTTCAGGAGAAATTGCTTCTTTGCTTTAAAATTACTTTACTTTGAAGTAAAGATTTTTTAGGAAGAAGGTTTGCACATCATCCCACATATATTCATTTGAAGACTTAGTATGAGGGCCTCACTTGGAAATCCCTTTTAAAACACATTAAATGCACTGGAAGAGCAGTCAAATCACTTTACACGTGCTTGCATCACAGGTCCTCTCCCGGCTGGTACTGTGGTTCAGTGGCGGTGAAGTAGTCCTCCAGGAAGCCCTGCAGGTACTCAAAGGTGTGGCGCTCGTCTGCGTCCTTCCTCCAACACTGCAACATTAACTCGTGCAGAGAGGCTGGACAGCCCTGTGGACATGGCATACGATAACCGCGCTCCACTTGCTCCAGTACCTCCCTGTTATTCATCCCTATATGTACACAAAGACAAATCATGTCAGCATTTTGCATAACAATGCCTAAACTGTGAATAACTCTGAATAAAATAGCCATTTTTTTCTAATTAAGTATAATTATTTTAAAGGTGCATTTTGTCATTTGTAGAGCTCCATATTGACATCAATTACAATTGCACTGAAAACATGGACAAGTTTTGCCTTCATCCCCTCTATTAATCCCACATATATTCTTTTTGAAGCCAATGTAAGTATTTTGGAATTGTTTAGTTTATACAGGAAATCTTTTATAGAACAACATGTTTCCAATTCATAGATTTTACTGTTGGTATGCATACTGTAGCACTTCAAGTTTATTGCTGTCAGTATAAATATTACAAAGATCAAGACTTATTGATAAATTGGTTTTTGCACATAAAATGAGGAGAAGACTAGAGGACATGACAAAAATGAACAGCATTTTGAACCACTTGAAACACACCATCACAAGCACACACACTGCACTGTATATACCTGGGTATGGCACTCTGCCTTTTGTAATGAGTTCAGTCAGTAGGATGCCAAATGACCACACATCTGATTTGATGGTAAATTTGCCATAGAGAGCTGCCTCTGGGGCGGTCCACTTTATGGGAAATTTTGCTCCTGTAACGCACCAAACAACAATAAACACAACAAACAAATTGAAAAAATAGTGTAATGAAATACAGAAGTGCATTAAGATGCAATGGCAAAAAGGAACACAGATCTCATCTGACGTAAAAGCAAATAACAAGAGTGGAAGTTGAATTGAACAGAATAGAGGAAAAAACAAGTACAAAAAAAAAAATGCAATAAGAACAGTATAGTGTTGGGTGGAGTCTGTAGAGCGGAGGACTGAATGACCTTGTCTGGCGGTGTATTCATTGTCTTCGATGAGTCTGGCTAGCCCAAAGTCGGCAATCTTACAGACCAAGCTCTCTCCCACCAGGATGTTGGCTGCTCTCAGGTCTCTGTGGATGTAGTTCATCCTCTCAATGTACGCCATCCCAGCTGCAATCTGTTAGAAACACAAACGGCATGTTATCACTACAGAATACCTCAAAAACCTAATAATCTAAGGCATTACAATAATGCAATAATAATATAGTTTTCAAGTTTTCATTAATGATTTATTCATTAGCAACACAAATATTTGGATTATCACTCACTATTTAACATTTCATTACATACTGTGTTATATATGTGTTAACTAAACAGACCGCCATTAACTTGTCCTCAAACGTAAATTTTGTATGTAGGTTTGCTTTTATATTTTTTTGCCAAGGCAGGGCGTAGATGGGTGCAAGTGTCTTCTGCTGCTAGACTATATTATAACACATATTTATGTTTAAAATATCTGGCCATACTGCCTTTATTAATATCATAACACACTGGTTGGGTTAAATGTAACACAAAATTAACTGGACACTTGTATATTACACACAGACATGTGGTTTGAGAGTGATAACCTGAGTTATTACTACAGGCCTGGCACAATATGTAAATAATAGGGTTTTAAGCTTTAACCTGTGCAGCCATGTCCACAAGTTGAGGCAGCTTCAGATTTCTGCCTTCTCCATCTTTGAGAAAGTCTAACAGGCTTCCTGAAACACAAATAAGAGGTATGAATGAGATTAACCTCGGTTGTGGCCATTCTTGTGTGTTTATGTGTGTGTGTATGCATGTTTACCTTGACTCATGAACTCTGTGATGATGTAGATTGGTTCTTCTGACACCACAGCATACAGCTGCACCAGTTTGTCATGGCGTAGTCTCTTCATGATCTGGGCCTCATCTAGGAAGGCCTCTGGAGACATAGTGCCTGGCTTCAGAGTCTTCACTGCCACTTTAGTAGTGCCATTCCACATCCCTACAGACAGTCAAAGGCAGTGTGATACAGTGTGACAAACACAGAGACATGAGGTTTATGAGTTAAGAGACGGAGTGAGGGAAAGGATGGGGGTAAAAGATAACTAGAGTGGTGGCTATAGAAGGTTATATTATAATATCAGGCAAGAGAATGGTTAGACAGAATGGACAGACAGATTCACTAGAACCAGCAGGAGCGAGGGAGCTTCAGAAAAGGGTACTAAACGGTGGGTTTAAAGCACAAATATCTGTCACTAAGGTGTTTCAAAAGTACTTCAAGAGTAAATTTTTTAATTGTGGGGGAATGCATGTATTTGAAGAGACACATTATTAAGGCATACCATAGGACCTTAAAGATGACTGTTGTGCCTTTGAGGGAGCAATGGCAAAAAATAAACAACTCTCAGGATTTGAGTGGCTTTCCTACACTGTTAGAAAAATGTTCGTATTTGTTCTTTATTGTACAAACAGTGTACCATCAAGGGCATGTCTATTGTGCCTTTAGCTAGAGGTCCATGATTGTAATAGTAACATCATCAAGGTATAGCACTTGACCACTGTTGTACTTTGAGAGTACATTAATATTGCTGCTACCTTGGAAATCAAAATGAAGATTGAGCTCATCACTTGAGGATCACATAAATAGGAGTTCAAAGAAACTGGCGAAACACAAAGACTCTGCCATAGGTTGCTAAGCGGCATAATTTCTATGTTATCTACAGCTTTTCTCACAAAACTGTATAGTTCATATTAAAACAGCAGTGCAGATGTGCAACAAAGATATATCCTGGTTTAAAGCACAGAATTCATTTGTAATTGGCTCAATATGCTACAGTTAACATGGAGAGAGACTGTATAAGCATACTATGACAAGGCATGTGACACAGATACAGCCTCCACCAGGCACAGGCAGCAGCATTGAAGTTAGCGGGGACAGACACTGGCTCCGGACACTGATGCTAGGGGTAACTATCTCACCCATCCAGACGTCACCAAAGCAACCCTGACCCAACTTCCTCTTAAGTTGCAGGGTGTCCCGGGGTATCTCCCAGGCATCTCTGGCCAAACCGAGGGTCTGGGGTGTGGAATTTGGACATGGAGTGGTCAAGTAGTAACATAAACCATCATGAGTACCTGAGGGAGGGTGCAAGAGAAAAACAGAGAGGGAGAGGGGAAAAGGGTGGAGATGGAAAAAGAGTGAAATAGTGTTGCATGCAATGACACAGGGATTAGAGGAAGACCATGGCAGCTGCACAGCCTTAGGTTGATCCTCATAGCTCAGCCATTTAACACTGGAGCAAAGTATGAGAATACACCGCATCAACTTGCTGTGCTTGTTGCCCTTAACCTTCCCCTTCAACATGCCCCAGTTCAGTGTGGTTCCTACCCATCCACACTTCACCAAATTGACCGTTGCCCAGTTTCTTAATTAGCTGAAGTGACTCCCTCGGTATCTCCCAAACATCCTTAGTCTTCACTGACAGGTCAGCTAATTTAGGCATACCCCGCCTACAGCTGCCCATCAAACGGCAGCAAAGCCCTGCTGCACGATCTGAGTCGAAGAAAATACAGAAAGAGGGACATATATATTCACACACACTCAGGAAACACACAGAAAATCACAAGAGATATGTAGACAAACAAGCAAACAGCAAGAATAACAGAATTTAAGTTGCATATAGTGGAAAGAGGCTAAAATAGACACATACAGTCACAGAGAACTGCTCACTTAAAGGAAGCACAACTTAGCATAGATACACAAATAACAGATCTGTTGTATCAGGGAAGACAGAAATATGGCCTCAGTATAGCTGTGGCTTGAGGTTAACTCTTATACTGACAGTAGCACACTGTTGAGTGTATTTGCGTGTGTGTGTGTGCATACAGGGTGTTAATGTTTGACAAAGATCAAACCTGAGCTCAAACATGACAGAAATACATTAAATCAGGAGAAAGAGGGAGATGAAAATACAGAGAAGTATTTAGACTTTTGTAGGACAACAAATTTGTTTTATCAAGCATGACAAAGGAGGAAAACAAGCTGGTAAAAGTGTGAAAAGTGAAACTGACCTAAGTAATCACAGGTCATCGCTGTTACCATAAGGTTACTTCAAATGATTACATCTTTAAACCCTCAAGTCACAAAAGTACCATTACGCAAGTACCATTCTTAAATATACACTTTATTGGGAACACCAGTAAGTGCAAGTAAGTGGCAGGTGGAAACACCTTGTTGATGAGAAAGGTCAGAGGAGAATGGTCAGACTGGTTCTAGCTGATAGGACCACACCAAAATGTTGAACACCTGTTAGCCAAGAACAGGAATCTGAGGCTACACTGGGCACAAGCTCACTGAAACAGGACAGCTAAAGATTGGAAAAATATTGTCTGGTCTTCAACTGCCCAGTTTCATATGAGACACTTTTCTGCTCACCATGGTTTATTTCAGTTATTGTAGCCTTCCTGTCAGCATTAACCAGTCTGGATATTCTCCCACCAATATCCACCATATTCATCAACAAGAGGTTCCCACCCCAGAACTGCCACTCACTGGATGGTTTTGTTTTTCCCACCATTTTGTGTAAACTCTAGGGACTGTTGTGTGTGACAACCCCAGACTCTTAAAACAGATTTGTTCAAAATGACACATCATTGGGTTCATTTTTAACACACCTCTGGGTCTTGTTCAGGACAATACATTTTGTGTTGCTTTCAACACAATCGGTGTGGTAGTACATTTAACACATGCTGTGTGTTAGTACATTTCCACACAAAGATGTGTTAAAAAATAACACAAAATAACACAGATGTGTTGTTTATACTTTTTTTTACTTACAATTATCCTCAAATGCAATTTGTTTGTATGCTAAAATTCTACTAAAACGCTCACAAAATAAACAAACGTGCATGAAATTCAGGTGACATTTATTAAAATCATTCAAACATTTGACAGATGTTTTCACAGTAAGAATTGGAGTTGGTGAATCTTCTTACAAATCTCCCTGCCATCTGGGAAGACAAGAGTCCCACTCCCTTACATTTGAAAAGCTGTAAAAAAGCAAAATGAGTGTTGATTAGTTGTTAGCTACAAAATATGGACAAATGCCTTTGGGCTTCAACTGAGAAATTGTGTTACAGAATCCCAAATGGTGTAATTTTGGAAATGTGACCTCCTCTCTCCTAATGAACAAAATGGCGGGAAAATCTAGCTAACTTGCGAATATTTATTTTCCCATCTTTAGCACCTCACCGCCAATTCTTTTGCACAACCTAATTAAGTCAACCAAGATTACAAAGATAGTGGAAAGCATTACAACCTACTGTAATCCCACTCTCTCTTTTTGTCATGTTAACCTTGTGAAGAACTTTTGGCCTTGACATTACTGGGCTAGCTATGTACCGTTAGTCACTGACTGTCTGCACCTGTTAACCAGCATTAACATTCACCCAATACAAGAAGAAACACGGCCCTAACACATCCTCCTAATGCTAATTACTGCAGCTTGCCTTGTCTAAAACACTTGCTAAATGTAGTTAACGTTAACCCACTCTCTATATTACATCATGGTGAACAGATGTAATGCTATATTTTCGTTAACTCTCAAAAAGGTAATGGGAATCGTCTACCATTACCACAATGTGTATACTAAAGTAATGTTATTAACTCAGGTGAGCATCTAGGTTAGCATCACATCCCTACTGGGTTTGGTGACAGCATCCAGCTAGCTAACCCTCACTCAGAGCCTCAGATAAGATTCAGACCCAGAGAATTATAGAATAACCTCAGTCCATATTTCACAGCCAACATAAGCACATGACACTAGTAGTGTAATGCTAACACTGAAGAAGCAGTACATGATATTCCCTCCTAAAGCCATAGTGATAGGTAAAGTTAATTATCACTCTCTGAGTTACTGTTTTCCAATGAATACATTTTCGAGAGCTCTCTGCCTAAAGATCACATACTCGGCCAGGCATTTTCAGCAGCATTAAGGCTAAATAGTGATGAACGCTAACTTACCTGTGGTCATTTGGTTTCCTCGCCTCAGGACTCCGACTCCTCTATCACAGTCAAAAGGTCAAAGCAACGAACATTCACTTTGAGGCGAGTTCAGAGTTGGATGATGACGTCGGCAGCGCAGTCCGCAACGTGATTGCACAATAATTTAACACAACATGTGTTGAAATAGTAATAACACAAAAAGTGTGTAGGATATTAACGCATCCTTTCTGAGAGTTCAGGAGATCAGCAGTCTCTGAAATCAAACTCAAACCAGCCCACCACAACCATTCCACGGTCAAGGTCACTGAGATCACATTTTTTCCCCAATTCTAATGTTAACTGAAACTGCTTATCCGTATCTGCATGAATTTATGCATTGCGTTGCTGCCGCAAGATTGGCTGATTGGGTAATGGCATGAATCTATATAGTATATTTAGTTTATTTTTATACATAAACCTACAAACATTACCTTTCAATTTACAGTTTATCATTACATCAGCAATGACTATCAACTCCTAGACAGTATTTGGAAAGCAATTCACATTCAGTAACAATATAAACATCTGTAGCAACATCTGCAGTCACTACTAAAGAACATCAGCACCACTGAGTGTGTTTCACTGTGCGTTTGTGCAGGAAGAACTATTACAGCAGACCTGAATAATGTTGCACCAGTTGCTGAACAGTTTCAAACTGGCTGCGGGTTGTGATGTAATATCCACCATTATCAAGCTTCCTGATCTTATAATGCTTTACATGGTCGCCCTTCGCCTCATCCCAGTCTCTGATAGACAGAGAGTATGCTCCTGAGGGACAGAGAAACAGCCAGAGAGAACAAAATACAATTAATATACACCATTTGGAACAGGCATTGAGAGCAAGAGTAAACGTTAATAGAAGTGAGAGGTGTCCCATACCTTTAGTAGTCTCACTCTCTCTTATTAAGAAGGTCCCTCTAGGGCTGGTCTGGCCCAGGAGCTGCCGTTCTGCATCCTTACGGCCCATTTTCCCAAAATACCATCTACAAAAATACACAGTTATTTGCTAAATATTTAACCAACGATATATATACTTAAATATTAAAATATATACAAACACACTCAGTTGCTACTTTTTTTAGGTACAATTATTGCATTGTCTACTTTGTAGGTATATAATTACTAAGTGTGGCCCACATGTTTGTCAGCCCCTCTCTACCCTGTTACTGGTGTTAATGGTGTTCCTGAGGATTTAAACTCTATGTATACTTATTGGCCTGTTTATTGCACACATTGTTAATCCAAAGAAAAACCATTTTCAATAGTTTACCAGTGGCTTTTAACAACCCTGTTCCATCTGATGCACTCTTACCAATGCAACGCACGCTACTATGCTTCTACCATGTCAGTGACACTGCTGAGCTGAGAATGGTCAACATCCCAAATAATATCTGGCCCTGGTGTTCTCTTCCCATTGGTGACAGAGGCCGAGAATTGTGTTGAATAGCAACAGATGGGCTACAGCCAGTATTTGTACACCTAAAAATGTCACCAATATGGAAGCTGTACTTGACAAAATGGCCAGTGGGTGTAGCTATAAGTTAGCTGTAGCTAATAAACTGGCAGCTGAGTGTATGGTATATTTTTACGTAACTGTGGTCTACAAGCCACAGATTAACTTGTGTGTATTATTTACTGTGTGTGTTACTTACTCCTCAGCCTGTATTGAATCCACAGGGGCCACATAGTTACTGGGAATGTATCCAGACTTTCCAGTGTCCAGAGAGCGTGCTTCCCACCAATCACCTTCGCTGTGAAAGCAAAAAAAACAGGTACTACATTAACAATATTGTAACACATAGCTTAATAGCTTAACAAACTCTTAATGCTGCATGAGTTGGATGTAACGCGTTACTGTAATCTAATGACTTTTTCTGATAACGCAGTAACGTAACACATTTCATTTTAAATGTATGTAATTCGATTACAGTTAACGATGTCAATAAAATGACGTTACTTGCGTTGCAAATTTATCGTTAAGAAAACAATATTACGTAAAATGCATTTTTTAAAAAGTTTTTTCTTTACAGATACAAACTTCAAACAGATACACACTTAACAGTTATAGATAGATGGATGGATGGATGGATGGATGGATGGATAGATAGATAATATAAAAAAATATAAAGAATTGCGATTGGGTGTATGTGTCCCCCGCCCCGCCACCCAGTCAGAGTCGAGTCCATAATGACAAAGTGTCTCTGGAACCAATCTATCATAGACAAATTCAAATGGATAGACATGAGCTAAGAGGTTGTGCGAAACGCAAATTTGTCAAAGCACATAGGCACCATTCACAATGTACCCGCAATCGCAAGATTTTTTCTTCAGATTTAGAAAAAAAAAACTTTTGATGATTTAATTAATGACTTTGCATACACAAAAGTCAAGAAAGAAGGTTTGATTTGATATTTGTGAAACGCTTTTCTCTTTTAACTGGTTGATCAATTAGTGATGCTTGTAAAGTCAGTGTATGCTCTGCTGCTGTGTAAGTTTCACTATTTGTGTTGCACTGCTGTGTGTCTCTATGGTTCTAAATTCAATCTTTTTTTCTTTTTTCTTAACTTTCTTGA
Source organism: Ictalurus furcatus (assembly GCF_023375685.1). Taxonomy (NCBI): domain Eukaryota; kingdom Metazoa; phylum Chordata; class Actinopteri; order Siluriformes; family Ictaluridae; genus Ictalurus; species Ictalurus furcatus. Next base: position 13,640,617 of record NC_071278.1, read on the forward strand.
GCTTCAAGTGTGGTCACCCTAGGGCACCACAGTGCTGGGCCTGATTTAACCCCTCCTGGTGGCTCAGTGGTTAAGGTGCTAGTATACTGATCAAAATCCCCAAACCACCAAACTGATACTGTCAGGTCCTTAACTCAATCTGCTCTGGGGGTGCCACATCATGGTTGACCCTGTGCTCCAACTCAAACTTCCTACGGGATATGCACATTTAACTGTACTATAATGTATATATGACAAATAAAGGCTTTCTTCTTCTTCTAACCACCCGGGGCAGTGAGAATCACTTTGGTACATTCTTGTGTGCATGCAGACGCACACCAAGACCTTCAACAAAGTCACAAAGTGACCATATGATATAAACACCATTGTCAATAGTCATCATTCCATTTCTTTTTCTTGCCTCATATGCACGTCAGACTTCATCTGCATCTTGGAGCTGCTATCTGTGTAAAAGCTTGTAACTACGGTCAAAGCTACAGGGAATCACAGTCTTCCATTAAGAAGAACCTGGTGACTGTTCCTTGTCATGCCCAGTACAAAGCCCCATGGTACAATTTCAACTTTCCAGTCAACCTTAAGGTGGGCCAGTTACTCCTGACATCATGGCATATGTTATCAAGGTAATACTCAGTGTTCAATGAACACCAGACAGTTACTAGTATTCAGTGTTATTCAGAATTCATTCATGTCGTTCTCATTGTCTTTCAGGTTCCAGGCAAACTATGGCTGTATGACAACAGTATTTATATCAAATAGTACATCATATGATCACGTCTTGACTTTGTTGAAGGTCTCGTGCATGCACAGAAGAAGGTATTGATATTTAATGTGCATGGCAGTTTAAAAGAACCAGTTATATACAGTACATAACTAGTGTTTTCTCAAGTTTACTCACGTGTTATTGATAATGTGGAACTTTTCCCCCTTCTGGAAGCTCAGGTCATCTTCTGTCCGGGCATCATACTCATATAGCGCTATAAACAGTGTCACCCCTCCTCCTGTAGTCAGGCAACCACAAACACACACACGCGCACACGCGCACACACGCACGCACATGCACACACATGCACACACACAGGCACACACGCACACATACACTGGATTAGCAACAGGGTAAATTATAATGTGCGATCAGTCTAAATTAATACAGCGCACGCGCACGCACACACACACGCACACACACACACACACGCACACACACACGCACACACACACGCACACACACACGCACACACACACGCACACACATGCACATATACTGGATTAGCAATAGGGTAAATTAGAATGTGCGATCAGCCTAAATTAAGACACCACACACACACACATACACACATACACACATACACACATACACACACACAGACCTGTGATGGCAGTAGACCGTGCTTGGCTAGGGTTGGAGGGGAAGCTGGATGCAGGAAATGCACTAGAGCTAGAGATTGTGCTGGGGAAATCGTTGAAGTTTGGGATGAGGCCGGCCCCTGAGTTCTGTGTGGGGTCTGCAATGTAACGCGAGCTGTCCAGCGCTTGAACCCCACCCCCTGCGTCACATGTGTCACCATATGACACATTGGCCACTTTGGTGGCCTTCCTCTGCTTACAGCAAGCACAGCCCATACTAATCTTGATTTTCACAGAATATCGCTCATCACCCTGGAAACAGAGCTTCTGCCCAAGAGACAAGAACACAGACCTAAGGAAGAAAATAACTGCAGATGCAACACGTTAAAGTGAAAGACACTAAAGCTCAGTAGTCTCTAGCCTCATGGTGGAGCTTTCCTGTGCTGTGTCACTGATCGTTTTTGCAATGTTTCTCTCAATAGTGTGGAATGAAATGATATATGTTCATTGTTGTTTGTGATAACTGTTGATACATTAATATTTCTGAATCCCAGAAATGGTTGACAGTAGCGTTAGCAATTTAGCATTGTGATTTATTAACAAGTCAATCAGTGTCTTACCAGATTCTCAAATCATCTGTTCATCCACACCATCTCCCTACAGAAAGAAAGAAATACAGTCAGAGATACAGAAAGTGAAAGAGAATTATAAAGGTTCTGACATTTGTGGCTTCCTCTTTTTCTCTCCAGTAAGAGAAATAGGAAGTAGCTTTTCTCGAACACGGTACTCTGTTGTCAGATGTCTATAGTTCTTTTTCTCAGCTTGGTTGAGCATCACTATCTGACTGGCCATCAGTGGAGAAACAGGATGTCAGTGCTGCCCATGTTTCCTGTCTGACCCTCAAAAACCTCCCTCTGTTTCCTGTAGAGAGAGGCGGTGCGTTTCAGTGAGCTGACGAGAGGTGGCTGCTTCTACTTTTTATATACCAAACCAAGATCAGACACACCATCACCACACTTATCTCACACCACTGCAGAGTGTGAGAAACACAGTCACAGCCTTTGAACAGCATCAGAATTACCAGTGGAAGAAGTAAAGAGGTCTTGTAGTACAAAATGTATGTTGCACATTTTCTTCATGTTTCTTGATATATGATAAAATCCTGGATATGTTGAACTGTATTGTGCATATCTAAATGATAATTAACATTTCAGAATACAATATGTATAGAAGAATCAATGTTTATTCTGTTTTCGTATACACCATCATTAAAAAAGTTACAGTCACTGACACCACTTGACATGTGTCTCTTTTTAGTTCTGAACAGCTTTCAGTGCAGGGCTTGTGGCCCGCTATTATAGCTAATGGGCGACTTCACTAATGTTCTTTCCCTTAATCTGCCACTATAAAACAAAGTGCATACATCTTCTACTTCATTTAAAGTTTTGTGATTGTGTTCTCTGCTTATCTTAGGAATTAAAGTAACGAGTAACCTAATGTCTGAGTTTCGTTCTTAGCCTCCGCATTCCATATTGACCATGAATAAATAAATCAACCACTTATAGTTTTCTGCCACCTTCTGAAAATGTTTTTACAAACACATAAATTTCTTGCATGTAGTCTAAAATACTACAAAAACATTTTTTTTTCAAACAAGGTGGTTTACTAACCTGACTGGCTGAATAGTGTTATTGTATAGATGTTCGTTTTCTCAATTTTACACAATGAGGATGCATCCAAATTTACCGACTTGAAGAATGTGTGTAGATTCTTGTAGAATAGTCAACAATGACACATATAATCCTGAATATCACAGAAATTATGACCAACCACCCCCCACCACCACCCCCCCCCCGCCGCCCACCGTCGTCGCCCACACAAACACCTTTCCGAACTGTATAATAAAATTAATCATACTGCATACAAAGCTCCCCTCTGAGATTACTGAGGACAAAATACACACGCGAAAAAGACGGATGCAATTGAAAAGTGTATTTAACAATGTATTTAAGTGTATTTAAGTATTTATTATACTGCCTAACGTACTTTATCATGACATGAATAAGCTGTTAGGTGAGGAAATAAATAGTTGTATGCTATAGGGCTGCAACAACTAATCGATAAAAATGGATAATAATCGATAATTAAAATAATCAACAACGAATTTCATTAGGGATTAGTTGGGTCTGTGACGTCACTTCACAATGATGAAAGACGCATTTCTATGAATAAAACACGTGAAAAACAGCGGCGGTCACAGAGTGAGCTGCTGCTGCAGGAAAAGTACATGATACATGATCTAGGTCGTCCAAAACATGAGAATGTTTTATATTAAGCGCTTAAAACAAACTCGTAAGTGTATTAACGTGGTTTGTCGTGTCAGACGCTGTGACAGATGCACGTGCTGTTTAATGTGTTCCAGACGTGTTTTCTTCAGGCAGAAATTACATTTTTACCTTTATATACTTATCTGTAAATATTAGAAATTCACACCAGTATTTCCATTTTATATAAAGCCTCATCCTGACAGCAAGAGAGTCTCCATTAAACTACACTGAATGAGCACGAGTCCAAGCATGCGCGTCAATCAAACAGCGCACAATATAACTCTGACTAAAATATCCATTATGATCAAATATGTTGTTTGATGCTATATTTAGCGATATTTAGAAACAAAAGTAATTGTGGTTTTATGAGAGCAATAACTGTAATGGGGTTATAACATGTCATTGTATATAAATGTAAGAAGTGTCATACATTTACAGAATAAAGAAACATGTTACTATGTTTAAATGAATGAATATGTGTGTTACTGCAGAATTTTCAACCTCTTACCAGTTAACACTTAGTTTGTGCTTTTGTTTTTCTTTTTTAGCATTTTAATATAGTGATTTAACTTCTGCTTTAAAGCTTGTGGACAATCAGTTGTATTTTTTTTTCCTTTAAAAAAAATCTTTTGCACACGTATTGCATAGCCCACATAGATACATTTAATATAGAGATGCACTGATGTATCGGCTGATAATCGGTATCGGCCGATAAAGGCAATTTTTCACATTATCGGCCATCAGCTGATAGTTTAAAAACATCCAATGATCAGGGCCGATTATATCCTGTCAATCAAAAGAGGGCGGGAAACACATCGATTTCATACTGTGTGTAAATATGATGTCACTTGTGTGGAATGATGACAAAACTGCAGTTTATAAGCTCTGCACTGCTAAAATTTTACACCAGACGCTGAAGCAGTGAAGCAGAAGTTTCGGCGTCAAGTCTAATTTTTTTTTGCTGCACAACTCGCGCTGAAATGAAGCAGCAATACACTGTTGAAAGATTTAAATAAATATGAGTTGACAAAAATGCATATAGGCCTATTGAACAGAAAAATATATTTGTAGAGTAGTGTGTTTCATATCCAGTTGATATATAAAAAAGTTTAAATTATATATTACCAGTTTGATGTTCAATGATGAAGTAGAAATGCATTTGTTTGTGGTGAGTGAATGAATTCAGTCAATGTTAATATGAATTAATAACAATCAATAAGTTAAGAAATCTTACTTTCTTACGTTAAAAAAATCTTCAGAATTTAGTTGGTGTGTTAATGTTAATTAGAGTAATGTGTTTTCTGTTTATGAGACCAGTTACTGTGAAACAACTTGTGTAAATGGAGAGAAAAAAATTTTTATTTGCATTTCTTTCAGAATTGTGGAATTAATTATTATTAATTTAAAAGAAGGCATAAAAGGCAGAACTATCGGTATCGGTTATCGGTATCAGCCGATATCACTCAGAATAATCGGTTATCGGTATCGGCTGAGAAATTTAGTATTGGTGCATCTCTAATTTAATACCTTTTTCATAGCCTTCAATTTGTTTGAAGGACAACACTGGGCAGAATGTGAAATAATGTTTTTTCGAAAAATAAAAGAAAATAAAAATTGGCCTTTTAATCCAACTAATTGATTAATCTAAGAAATAATCGACAGATTAATCGATTATCAAAATAATCCTTAGTTGCAGCCCTAGTATGCTGAGAAACATTTTTTAAAAAGTTAACAGTTCACAAATTAAAGCGTATTAACTTTAACTTTTTTTTTTCTCACTGTGCTTCAGTGAGGCAGGGAACAACTCACAGATGAGAGTGAGCCACAAAGCCATTTTCAGATTATGAAAACGTTTGTTAGAAGCTTTGTATTTAAGGTTGTGCAGAGCAATGTGTGAAATGTAATTTTGGAACACGCGTCAAACACAAATAATTAAAGCAGGTGAACTGTGCTTAAAGTAACATGGAAACATTATTAATTAATTAAGGTTGTTATTAGGGATACTCTGATCGATCGGCCGCCAATCGTTATCGGCTGATAATCACATTCTATAACTCGATTGGTAGTCTCTAAATTTGGCCGATCTCAAGAACTGATTGCAAATTGAGGACATAAAAATCACATGATAACGGTAAACTTTAGAGCTACAGTCATTTCAACACCAGTGTGGAATTATTATGAAACAAAAAATTTGCCAAAATTTGCCATTTGCTGTGTATTTTTAAAGGTCTATTAAAATATTCATTGTAAAATGAATATTTGTTGTGCTTATTTATTTGATTCTCAGTTAAAACAACAATCTACAGCATTACTGTAAATAATATAACCAAGGCAACATCTGTGGTATTACTATATCTGGAAAAAAAAAAAAAGGTTAACAGTGACGGTCAACAGAAAGCTTAAATATCACTTATATAAAGCTTGAACACTCGATATCGGGATCGGCCGATCGTGATGACAAGAAATCGGAAATCGGTATGGGCTGCAAAAATCCTGATTGGAGCATCCCTAGTTGTTATTTTATTTGAACAATATTAAAATCTTAAATAATGTCTCTATAGTTGGACTTTACACACAAGCAGAAGGGCAAAGTAACCAGATACAGTGTGGGAAAACTCCACCCTGAAACATATTACTTATGTTTATATTGAAATATTTGTGATATCTTTAGTGATTCTGGTGCTAATTTGTTGGTTCGTGCTGTATTTTCACTGTTCCTGGGAGAAGTGATCTGTGAAGTCACTGTGAAGTCACAGAATGACATTAATAGCGCAGTTACACTGGAGTTTAAGAGTCGAACAATGTTAAATAATCTTAAACATGAGTAATAATAATCATGTTTCACTGTTAGCTCCAAAAAACAAAAGAACACACACACACACAAAAAAAAAAGAGTAATCCAACATAGAATTCAGGAAGATAGCAAATGTTGGAGAAGATTTTAACTTTTTAAAGTGTCTTAACATTTGGACAGTACATTTCAAAACAGATTGCTTACTCTATAAGCTACAAATAAAAGTCATTGGGTGACCTTTGATTCAGTTAATTAATCTATTAATGTATGTATTCATTTCTCAACCAACCAACCAATCAATCAGATAATTAGTTGATCATGTACATTTACAATTAATTACGTATAATTCCTAATAAATCTCTAACAGATCTAATCTCTAATATCTAAATCTCTAATATCACTCATCTAAAATAGAAAAAGAAAAAAAACAGGAACAGGGAGTGTTGCTTTTAAAATTGTACATGCTACTGGCACATACATACATGCAAATTCAGTGTCTTACCCCAAAGGGATGAAAATATCACCATAAAAACATCTTGCTTGTTACATGTGTATTTATCAAGCCAGTTTCTGAGAGATAGCTATTAGCATATAAGACAGTGCGTGTTATCACAGTGCTAGTAGTCAGCGTTTACCATCAGAGTTTACCATTTAATTTACCATCAGAAACCAAAATATTGGAATGGAGGAGAGTGTGGTCTGCACATCAATTTACACAAGAAAACCCACATACAATCTAACTAGCCCAATGTGATACTCTAATATTTGTGTAATAGTATCATTAATTCTTAGGATAAACCAGATCAAAAACCTTTTAATGAATAAATTCTTATTAAATTCAATAAACAAACACTGGTTGTACCTGTGTTGTAACATTAGTTCAAATAGGATGGAGAAGAGAGTGGCTCTTTTACAAGGGGGGGATTTGGTTTTAATTGCATCGCCTTGCATCCCTCCTCACATCAAGCCCTCGTAATATGGCAAGTAATGTTGTCCTGAATTAACTGAAAGCACAACATCCGAAATTCATTATACTGAGTGGTATGATCTTTAACAACCAATAATTACTTATATCCCACCATATTCCCTCTCCATGCATTCCACTTGGCAGGAGGCTGCCTGTGTAGTCAGAATTTTAGGGCAGTATTTGCATGAGATAATGTCTGGCCCTTTTAAGAGGGCAGAACAAGAACAACTGCCTTCTATGGTTCCTCATATTAGCCAAATTTGAAAGGAACCTGATATGTCTCTGTGTTGGGAATCTAACAGTTCAGCTTGAAATACAGTTTTTAAAAAAAAGATTCTGAGGTATATATCTAAAAATATGTAAGACATAACGTTCAGTGAAATGTTCCAGTATAAAATAGGAAATAATACATCAGGTGGAGGCAAAAATTTCCCTTTGGCAAGTTGGTCATTTGGTCAAACTTATATCAGGGAACTTGGTTATGCATTATACCAAGACCACAAAGCAGTGGTTAAAAGCAGATATGTGTATAAGTTTTACATACTCATAACTAAATTAAATACCAAACTTCTTCTTTTACATACAGTAGCTAACGTTCTAGTCCTTCACACCCACAGGTAATGTACATTACAAATGTACATTGTTGCTCTAGTACTAATTCTACTGCCATTCATTCCCCATATAAAACTGATGATTAAATAAATGCTTTCTATTTTTTCCATTTCTTGGAGGGATAGCTGAAGATATGCAATAGAGTAAATCTAGGCCAACTCTAAAACAGTGGCTCGCTGCTTTGATTATATTACAACATACCTACAAACTAGGCTATGAGAACTAGTGATTTTTACCCACTTTACAAGAACAGGTATTTTTCATAGCCCTAGTATATACTGTGTGATGAATTAACAATTGATCTCAGCATGTCTAAGTTATATCTAGAAAATAGATTGTGATACATTTGTGATATAGAGCTAGGCAATTATCATGATAGGAAATTTTACTATATCATCACTGGTTATAGGGCTATAATATCATGATTTATTAATACCATTCCAGCCCTATCTAGTGTGTTAAGATTGAGCATAAATTAAGAAGGAATGAAAAGTGTTATACCCAAATATTATTGTAAAAAAGGGAAATCTGATAATACAGAGTGGAAAAGGACAACACTGGCTTCATGGTTTTCAGGTGATGAATGTTTTTCCTCACAAAATCTCACAAACAGCAACAAACTTCTCACGGTCACACCCTTTCCTCTCCAATCTCCACTAGATAAGAATACTCCCTGTGGATCTTGGACACATGCTCACACACCTTGTTCAAGTGTGTGAGTCATTAGGAGAACAGATGTTTACATCTTAGCCTACATTCTTGTGTTTTTGGCACTCTGATTCCTCCAGCTTCCTTACACCACTCCTCGCTGTCTTGCTGTTTTCTTCCTTTCGCCCCTTCCTGCGACAAAATGCCGGAAATATAACAAATCCTGGAACAATACCGCATGATATGAATAATGGTCAATTATATATATTATATATATATATATATATATATATATATATATATATATATATATATATATATATATATATATATAATTATATATATAAAACTATATTTAACTGAATTATTTAAACCAAGCATAACTGCAATGAAAACTGTTTCTCCTTCACCTTCCTTGCTACAAATTTTATTCGCTCTTTTTTTCCCGCACACTTTTCCGGCCTGCCCTGTACCCCTTGCCTCTCCCTCCCTTCCATTCTCTCTCTCTCCCTCTGGGACAGGAAGTTCCCTCCCCCTAACAGGAAGACTTGTGTGAGTGGAGCTGGAATGATAGGATACAGGGAAGTGAGCAGTCATTCGCAGTATACATACATGAACACATACACGCACACGACAAGGCTGCAAAATTAATTGTGTGCTAATCAGCATCAGAGTTTTATACTAGTGTATAAGTTTATAATAACTACAAAAGACCAGAATAGGAACAGTTTCTATTGGTTATGCATGTTCATATGTAGCATAAAGCATTTCTGGTGACAAACAACACAGCAGATATGTGTGAAAAAAAACAATTGCTGCACAAGCACAGATATACTGTGCTACAGTGCAGCTTGAACATGAACAAAACCAGTGAAGTGCGTGAAGCAACAATGTGTAGTCCAATAGAAAAGTGTCACAAACACAGCTTCCTTTTCCCACATGAAACTGTAGAATTTCTATGATGAATTGGCAAACCATTGTTCTGAAAAGTATCACAATATTTAAATAAGAGTCATGTTGAAACCATTTTCAGCACTCCTACATTTAACACATCAAAACGTCCCTGTTCCCTTACCCTAATTCCAACTCCTGTTGAGGCTCACTGAATCACACCTTGAAATGCAAGGCGGGCTAAAAGACAATGGCAGATTCAAGTCTGAAAGAAAAAAAAGTTCAGGTTTGGACTGTACTGTAACTGGATGGAAACCCTGAACAGTCAGGCAAACCTGCGGACATTTCAGCTCCACTATCACAATAAGGTACAAATATGAGATCTTTATGCCGTGATATTCAGCTAGGAGCCATTTTCAGTATATTGCGCAGGTCAGTTCTGGCTTGCTTGTGTTTGGACATTTCCCCGTTTCAGGGAAGAGATATAGGGCCGGGCCCACTTCCTCCCATTGCGCCAGGAGGCTATAGGCAGGAAGTGACCTCGTAAAAGCACAGGAAATGATGAACCTGGCCTAATCTGGTTCCAGAGACATTCCATTCTGTTTTTCACCAAAAGTTATTAACTTTATTCACTATTCTCATCTAAGCACATATAGTGGTTTTAGATATGATAGTTTCCCCAACAGCTTACGCAACACTGAATTATGGGTGTGTGTCAACATACATGTGAACAGTGCAGGTTATCTAAGTAGCCCACCAGTAGCAGAAGCAGACTGGATTAATACTGTAGATGGATGGATGGATGGATAGATGGATGGATGGATGGGATGCAGAAACAAACTCCTATTTGCAGTGGAAGTGCTGCATGATAAAGAACGCCATTAGTTCAGGTCAGCCATTTCCAGCAACAGCTAAAGGCGTATATAGACCTAGATATATAGGAAATAAGTCTATAGGAGTAGACAGTCTGTGCCATTTCAAAAATCGAAACTTGAGGTCATCCACATCCGGAGTGAAAACACGCAGGCATCATCAGCTTTCTCTCACACACCCACCCACACACCACACAGATACTGTGTCAGAGTTACAGGGGCTTGCTTTTAAAACAGGAGGCAACGAGTTACAGTTAAACTTGTAAGACACGTCCAGCAGTAAACAAGGCATTCGCCTATACGTGCTTAACAATCGGACGCTTTCTCACATGCACAGCGACATGACATCCGCAACACAACAGGGAAGTGATACTGAACAAACCCAGCAACTTGTATTCCAGCTTGTAGACCTGTATCAGAGTTAATACAGCCTATACTTCACTACTGACTTAATACCAAAAGGATACCTACACCCTGTAAGTGCACTACACAGCAGCTGAAATAATGTAATGATGTAAATGTCCAACAGGGAACCAATCGGGAATCAGTCCGTGTCTCCGACCTCAACTCTGCCAGTGTGGGGGACGCGCGCGCACCCGCTGATAGAGATTCAAATTTCTTTTATTCACTTTTATACAAAACACCCAATAAAGAGGGGGGGAAACACAATCTCTGACACTCACCTGAACCAACTTCCTGACCCCGAGGCACAGAAGAGGCGTTAATTCACTATTCCGCTTTTCGACTTAAGAAAAGTCGCCGGCTCTGAACGCAGACGCGCTCTAGCTGTGTCCGGAAGGGCTGAAGTCTGCGCGCGCTCCGGTCCAGCGCGTGCAGGGGGGCGGACTTCTGTCATAATTCTCCACCCCTTAAACACAAGCACATACACACACACACACACGTGCACGCGCACACGTATAGTTCACGCAGCAGACCACCCATCCAACCAACCGTATAACCATCCATCCAACAAGTACAAGAATAATTTGGTGTCAACATTCATGAAAACAGTACAGTCAAGGAAGCTGTCGATTTTAGACAAGACACTAGGAACTCCTCTTGATCAGTGATATTCTACCTAGTGGGTAGAGAATATTTGGGGGGAAGACAGGAATACTATGTAGTTTAGATAATTTTGTAAAATCCAAATAAACTTTATAGATTTTTATCGGAAAGGGTTTAAACTATGTTTTTCATGCTTGTTCAATGAACCATAAACAATTATTACACATGCACCTGTTGAACAGACCTTAAGACACGAACAGTTTACAGGCGGTAGGCAATTACAGTAACAGTTACAATAACTTAGAACACTAAAGAGACCTTTCTACTGACTCTGAAAAACACCAGAAGAAAGATGCCTAGGGTTCCTGCTCACCTGCGTGAACATGCCATAGACCTGCTGCAGTGAGACATGAGGACAGTAGATGTGGCCAGAGCAATAAACTGTCCTGTAGATGATAATATAGCCATATCAGATCAATGTTTAGAATGTTTTACTCCGCTTAGAGAGATCGAACTAGCTTCATTAATCTCTTCAGCGAAATCATCAACTTGCATACTAGATCCTGTACCTACATGTTTCTTTAAACAGATTTGTCCTGGAGTAATTGAACCACTTCTAAATATAATCAGTTCTTCCCTTAGCACTGGCTATGTACCAAAATCATTTAAATTAGCAGTTATTAAACCCCTGATTAAAAAATCTGACCTTGACCCCTCTCAACTATCCAGCTATAGACCAATATCAAATCTCCCCTTCATCTCCAAGATATTAGAAAATGTTGTAGCACAGCAGCTATAATCGTACTTGCATAGGAACAACATTCATGAACTGTATCAGTCAGGGTTTAGACCTTATCATAGCACAGAGACAGCGTTAGTTAAAGTAGTAAATGACCTACTACTGGCCTTTGATCGGGGTTGTGTCTCACTGCTTGTGTTACTTGACCTTAGTGCAGTTTTTGATACAATTGATCATACTATTCTCCTTGACAGATTAGAAAATGTTGTTGGCATTAAGGGAACAGTCCGCTCCTGGCTCAGGTCTTATTTGACCGATTGCTATCATGATTATATCATGATTGTTATATGATTGCTTCTCCACGCATACCGAGGTTAAATTTGGTGTTCCACAAGGTTCTGTTTTAGGCCCACTGCTTTTTAGTTTATATATGCTACCTCTGTGTCAAATTATTCGTAAACATGGAATTTGCTTCCACTTTTATGCTGATGATACACAGCTGTATGTTTCAACAAAGCCAGATGACAGACAGCAGCTTAATAAATTTGAGGAATGTGTAAAAGACATTAGACGTTGGATGCTTATTAATTTCCTCTTACTAAATTCTGCTAAGACAGAAGTACTTTTACTAGGACCATGTGTAGCTAGAAGTAAGCTTTCTGATCTCATAGTAACTCTGGATGGACTTTCTGTTTCATCATGTGCAGCAGTAAAAGACCTTGGAGTGATTATTGACTCCAGTCTAATATTTGATACTCATGTACAGTGAGGGGAAAAAAGTATTTGATCCCCTGCTGATTTTGTACGTTTGCCCACTGACAAAGAAATGATCAGTCTATAATTTTAATGGTAGGTTTATTTGAACAGTGAGAGACAGAATAACAACAAGAAAATCCAGAAAAACGCATGTCAAAAATGTTATAAATTGATTTGCATTTTAATGAGGGAAATAAGTATTTGACCCCCTCTCAATCAGAAAGATTTCTGGCTCCCAGGTGTCTTTTATACAGGTAACAAGCTGAGATTAGGAGCACTCCCTTTAAGAGTGTGCTCCTAATCTCAGCTTGTTACCTGTATAAAAGACACCTGTCCACAGAAGCAATCAATCAATCAGATTCCAAACTCTCCACCATGGCCAAGACCAAAGAGCTCTCCAAGGATGTCAGGGACAAGATTGTAGACCTACACAAGTCTGGAATGGGCTACAAGACCATTGCCAAGCAGCTTGGTGAGAAGGTGACAACAGTTGGTGTGATTATTCGCAAATGGAAGAAACACAAAAGAACTGTCAATCTCCCTCGGCCTGGGGCTCCATGCAAGATCTCACCTCGTGGAGTTGCAATGATCATGAGAACAGTGAGGGATCAGCCCAGAACTACACGGGAGGATCTTGTCAATGATCTCAAGGCAGCTGGGACCATAGTAACCAAGAAAACAATTGGTAACATACTACTCCGTGAAGGACTGAAATCCTGCAGCACCCGCAAGGTCCCCCGGCTCAAGAAAGCACATATACATGCCCGTCTGAAGTTTGCCAATGAACATCTGAATGATTCAGAGGACAACTGGTTGAAAGTGTTGTGGTCAGATGAGACCAAAATGGAGCTCTTTGGCATCAACTCAACTCGCCGTGTTTGGAGGAGGAGGAATGCTGCCTATGACCCCAAGAACACCATCCCCACCATCAAACATGGAGGTGGAAACATTATGCTTTGGGGTTTTTTTCTGCTAAGGGGACAGGACAACTTCACCGCATCAAAGGGACGATGGACGGGGCCATGTACCGTCAAATCTTGGGTGAGAACCTCCTTCCTTCAGCCAGGGCATTGAAAATGGGCCGTGGATGGGTATTCCAGCATGACAATGACCCAAAACACACGGCCAAGGCAACAAAGGAGTGGCTCAAGAAGAAGCACATTAAGGTCCTGGAGTGGCCTAGCCAGTCTCCAGACCGTAATCCCATAGAAAATCTGTGGAGGGAGCTGAAGGTTCGAGTTGCCAAACGTCAGCCTCGAAACCTTAATGACTTGGAGAAGATCTGCAAAGAGGAGTGGGACAAAATCCCTCCTGAGATGTGTGCAAACATGGTGGCCAACTACAAGAAACGTCTGACCTCTGTGATTGCCAACAAGGGTTTTGCCACCAAGTACTAAGTCATGTTTTGCAGAGGGGTCAAATACTTATTTCCCTCATTAAAATGCAAATCAATTTATAACATTTTTGACATGCGTTTTTCTGGATTTTTTTGTTGTTATTCTGTCTCTCACTGTTCAAATAAATCTACCATTAAAATTATAGACTGATCATTTCTTTGTCAGTGGCCAAACGTACAAAATCAGCAGGGGATCAAATACTTTTTTCCCTCATTGTAGATAATATTAATAGGATAGCCTTCTTTCAGCTCAGAAATGTGTCTAAGATAAGAAATATATTGTCACTACCTGATGCAGAAATATTAGTTCATGCTTTCGTCACCTCTAGACTAGATTACTGTAATGCCTTACTGTCTGGATGTTCCAGTAGGAGCATTATCAAACTCCAGTTAGTCCAGAATGCAGCTGCTAGAGTCCTAACTAGAACCAGAAGATACGACCACATCACCCCGATCTTATCAACACTGCATTGGCTCCGAGTGAAATCACGCATTAATTATAAAATACTATTATTAACTTATAAAGCACTAAACGGTCTCGCGCCACAGTATCTAAGCGACCTTTTGGTTTCCTAAGATCCACCACGCCTACTTAGATAAAAGATGCAGGCTATTTGACGGTACCTCGTATAGCGAAGGCTACAGCAGGGGGAAGAGCTTTCTCTTATAGAGCCCCACAGTTATGGAACAGTCTTCCAATTAGTGTACGGGACTCAGACACAGTCTCAGTGTTTAAGTCTAGGCTTAAAATGTATTTGTTTACTCAAGCTTACCCTGAGTAGGCTTCCTGTTATGCTATACACAGTCCTAACAATCTCTTCTCTCCATCTCTCTTTCTGTCGAGCCACACACGATTTTATGGAGATACTAGAGATCCTGATCCTTTCTGCTCTCCGGACCTGCCTGATCCGTTTCGGATGCCCTACCTCTGGATGGAGCTCTCATCTACTCCAATTCCAGATTGCTGGGACTACGGTTGCTTCTAAGGCCAAACAGACTTCATTTTACACGATCCATTGTTACCCAGATGAGGATGGGTTCCCTTCTGAGTCTGGTTCCTCTCAAGGTTTCTTCCTCTTAACATCATAGGGAGTTTCTCCTTGCCACCGGCACCACCGGCTTGCTCAACTGGGATAAATTCGCACATTTAAACTCTGTATACCATGTTTATATGTTTCTGTAAAGCTGCTTTGAGACAATGTCTATTGTAAAAAGCGCTGTACAAATAAAATTGAATGGCATTGATTTGCATTGAATTAAACTGCAATGACTGTAATGTAAGATGCCTGAGACAGTGCTACAGGGAGACAGGAAGGACAGCTGATCTTCCTTGCAGTGGAACATTACATGTAACCATGTGTCCCTTCAGACATGATCAAAGACCTGCAAATGCCTTGGTGGAAGAGTGGAGTAACATCTCACAGCAAGAACTGACCAATCTGGTGCAGTCCATGAGGATGAGATGTACTGTATTACTTAAAGCAGCTGGAGGCCACCAGATACTGACTGTTACTTTTAATATTGACCCCCTCTTTGTTCAGGGACCCATTATTCCATTTCTGTTCGTCAAATGTCTGTGAAACTCGTTCAGTTTATATCTCAGCTGTTGAATTTTTCATGTTAATACAAATTTTTACATGTTAAGAAATTTGCTGGAAATAAAAACAGTTGAATTTGAGAATATATATATATATATATATATATATATATATATATATATATATATATATATATATATATATATATATATATTATACACACACACACATATATATATATGCACAGTTTATAGACACATGAAAATACATTCAGTAAGTACTTATACCTAGTAATTCTTTCCTTGTTCTGTTACAAATAAAAAACAGAAATGTCACATTTACACAAGTATTCAGAGCCTTTGCCCTGAAGTACCTTGATAGCCACCTGAACCGCTTCCATTCAGTGAGCCCTCCCATTCAGTAGATGGACATGTTTCATTATAATATAAAGGAGATCAATCAGAATAACTTTGTATTGATCTGCAGTGACTCTTCACTTCAAAGACCCACTGGTTAAGAATATATGTGACAGATGACTCGACAGACCATATCAGTTCCCACATTTCCACTTTATAGACCAGGGCCTATGGTTTTTGCACCACTGAACTTGCAAATCTACATTTGTTTTTACAATCCTACTATAACATCCCTCTCTTGCTGACAGTCTTATCACATCCTGCACTGACATTTTCAGTCACCTGAAGAACAGTTGCTTTTCTGTTTTTCCTTACCTGTTACATTAAGGCATGAGCATCATGTTCATTAAACATGCGCTTTCAACCACGATTCTCTACCATATTTATTGAAGTATTTCCCATAGATCTAAATGCAAATGTCGCTTTAGTCACTGTTCCTGCAGAAAACATTCAAGCCATTTGAGCAGATACTGTAACTGACATTCCCAGCACCCATGCCCCAATAATGAACCCTCTTTCGAAGCAAGTAGATCCTTACCTCTTTTCATCTTGATCCAAATTCGATTGCACTTGCTTAGCAATTTTTATACAGTGCATGCCTTACACTCTCACTGGTATGATCTCAGTGGCTTTGGTGTGGTTGCTTATGCCAGACAATATGGTTTGAGTATTTCAGAAACTGCTAAGTACCCAGCAAGTGGCAGATCTCAGGTGGGAAATGCCTTGTTGATGGCAGAAAGGTCAAATGGCCAGATGGCTTGAACTTTATAGCATGGTGAGCAGAAAAGTTCTCTCAGAAAGCATATATCAGCCTTGAGGAGGATGGACTAGCACAAGCAGAAGACCACATCGGGTTCCACTTTTGTCAGGAAACTGAAGCTACAGTCTACAGTAGGCACAGCTCACAAAGTGAACTTTTGAAGATTGGGAAAAGACCAGGCGACATTTTTCCAATCTTCAACTGTCCAGTTTCCTATGACCAATGTAATCTCAGACTCCTGTTCTCTCTAAAGACTAAACTCTAGAGACTGTTGTGCATGAAAATCCCAGATTTTTCTGAAATACTCAAACCAACCTGTTTGGCACAAACAACCATGCCATGGACAAAGTCACTGACATCACATTTTCCCTTTTCTGATGTTTGATGTAAACGTTAACTGAAGCTTTTGACCTATATCTGCATGATTTTATGAATTGTGCTGCTGCCATAGGATTGGCTGATTAGATAAGTGCACAAAAGAGCAGGTGCGCACATGTTCCTTATAAAGTGGTCAAGGAGTGTATCTATGCAGTTATTTAAAATGTGATCGACCCTTCATCTGTCATAATGATAGAAAAACACTGTTTATAGTAATGACAAACAAGTGTACTTGTTCTTGTCAATTAAAAATGTATAGCTTATATTATAGGAGTAAAAAAATTAAAAAATTTTGAAAATTCTGTGTTGAAAATTTCATGAAAAGTGGAGTGAAGGTTTCCCATTATTGAAAATGAAATTGGAGCTGTAGGTTGTAGGAGTTCCTTGGCCTATAAAAAGGCACGCAACGTCCAGAGTAAGGCCTGAATAAGGATAAAAACAACACTGAATAAGGATAGTGTTGATGGAAGGAAACTGTAGAAGAAATCACTACAATAGAAATACAATAATAATAAATAAATAAATAAATAAATAAATAACAAGTCTGAACATCTCACCGGAATGTTCCACACCACTTCTGGGACAAAGTTCTGACAGATGAAGCAAAAGTTTTTTCAAGGATTGCACAATATTATGTTTGGAAGAAGTAAAAAAAAAAAAAGGAAAAAAGACACTGTACACCAAAACCAAAAGTTTAATCTCAAATGTGAAGTGTGTTTGTTGGCTCAGTGCCTAGACAGTCTACTAAAATGATCCAAACTTTTGCAGGAAGATAGCTGGGTAGTTGTCCATTACCTGAAGTTTAATGAAAGTTGAATGATGCAATAAGACAATGAACTTAACCACATGAATATTAAAAACAGAAGGTTGTTACTATGGGTCAAAATAAACTTTGTGTTTTGACATCACAGAAACAGATTTATATGGAACAGTGGGCCAAAATTCCATCTCACGATGCAAGTCTGATCAGCAGCTACAAGAAATGCAGACACTGACCTTTTACAGACCCATTTACAATTTGTGGACAGTGTGGGCGAGGGGTAATCCCAAAATAGTTCAACACAGGTTGTCTGTGGGCAGCCCACATTTTGGCATGATCACAGAAATCCCATTTGAGTCCCACGTCATTTCCCTGCTACAGGCAGCCCATACTGGGCCACTAAGGTTTGCACATCGGTGCCCACATCAGGCCAATACTAATTTGGGCATGTTTGCTGGGGTGGAGATGTTGCTGCTAAACACAGTTCTACCAGGTGTTAAAACACATGGGTTCCCATACTTTTGACTGCAATCAGTGTGTTTAACAAAGACAGTCATTTGTGTGTTCCCGGTTCAGGCAGAATTTGTTGTCCATTTTTATGACTTGAACAAAAATCAGACCACATTTTATGGTCTGTAAAAGTAGCTAATGCAAAATGTAGGTAGCAAACTTTTTCTTGGAAGTGTATGTAAAAGTTATAGAACCATGGGAAATTTTCATGTTGATAGGTTTTTGAATATAAACATAAGCATGACCAGGAGAAATATTTGACAGCTCGTGTTAAAATGCAAAGATCCAGTTCAAGTGAAAAAGAATTAGGCTTCCTTAAAATGTGCCTAAACATCAGTTATTCTCAATGTGTTTTTAAATTTTGTAGCCTAAGACCTGTATATCAGGAGGAAATGGTTTGAAATCCAGTTTGAATTCCACTGCTCTGGTGTATATGCAGCTAAATGCCCAGTGCTGAATAAAATCGAAATGGCATGAACATAGTGTACTCCACTATAGTGGAGCAGACAGACGCTACTGTATCTGCGTCACAAGTGATTTCATTGCAGTGTTTTTTGCTGTTCTTGCCCTCTAGTGGCAGCTCACCATCACTGCAAGCCACTTTAGAAGTAATGTAATAGTAAATTAATGATACAAGGACACAAAATAAACGATTATAGAGAAATTCAGTCAAATATTGAGTAGAAATTGGAGATTTTTCCTCATAAATGCAAAACAGTAACAAAGCAATTGTACTTTTTTTTTTTTTTACTTCCACCTCCGCTAGACACATTCACTCCATCATGAACAGTAAAAAAATATTTTATTGAACACGAACATCCCTTCAATTTCAGATGTTCCACCAAGAATAAACAAAATGTGCTTTTTTTTCTTCCCACAATCAGGCTAGCTGGAGTCCAGCAATCAAGTACCATTAAAGAGAGACAGGCAGCATGGAGATAGTTTGCCAAGTGCCTCAGGGACACGTGCAAACACCGAGGGGAGAGAATACTGCACTAGAAAAGTTACACACATTCACAGTTTGATAAGAGAGGTCACTGGGAAAAGATTTACACATGACATCAGCACTGGTGATCAATCCCATTGGCGATCAAGCAGCAGCAGAACGTCCAGAGCAGAACAAAAACCAAGGAAACTATAAAGTTCGCAATGTGTGCAAAGTGAAAGAGACTAAATCTGAGCTCGTAGTAGTGCCTAATATTTTCTAACATCACACAGTTTTTGATGGAGTGCGTGAGATTAAATGGAGTATTGCACTAGTGCCTTTTTGTACATCATGTTACAGACATTGTGCATCATGTGTGCTAGGTCATGTAGCGGGTGATGGCTCTGAGTGCATAAAGCAAAGCTGCCTGCAGTCTCGCCTCCATCAACAGCAGGTTCACGTGAACCTACACAGAGAGAGAGAGACACAGAAAGAATCAGTACCATCGGAAATTCAGTTTTATCTTCATGTCATTTCTAATCTCTTTGACCATCACTGATCTGAACAAAATGAAACCTACTTAAAGACCACTTCATATAGCTACGTTTTTGACTATTAGATCAAGTATGAATGAATTTCCATTACATTTAGAGACAGAAACATCTACCGGCCAGAAAGAAATGCTGCCTGGCCATATTTTGAAAGATCCATCACAAGTATCGGCATTTAGTCATCTTTGGCTGGGTATTAAAGCAATATGACAAACAAATTGATTCATGGACTGTGACAGTATATTCTGGATGTCCTGAAAAAAAAAAAAGTGATATACTAGTTCTTTAAAAAATAAATAAATAAATAAATAGTAAACAACAACAACAAAAAAAAGACAGCATACATGCATCAAACTGACAGCAACAAGTAACTTGTACATCAGTTAACTATGAGACGTTAATCAGAGGAATGAGGGCTTTAAAGGGATAGACTGACCTAAAATAAATCTTGCCCAATTTTACTCTTAGCTAAAAAATGGGGGATTAGTCATGTAATTTTGGTATCCAACATTTAGTACATCACTTATTTTTCCTGAAATATTACTTTAAATTTCTCAGCATTTCTTGAGTATTCATAATTTGTAAAGTCAGTAAACATATCACACATACCACCTATGAACATACAAAGTTTGGAGAAAACATTTTCCTTACTGCTGTCTTTGATACATCACACACCCCCTCCTTGTTGTGTACCTTTTCTGAATGACGGAACTGTCTCCAGAAAGTGGAGTACATTCTAAGTGTCGTCTTCTCCGGATGACAGGCAACAGTCTTGACATACACCTTCATATTACGTTCCAACAGCTGGTTGACCTCACCGTAGTCATAATCATCATACCTGCACACACATTCCAAAAAAAACACAACTCTCAAACATCTGTGCAATAAGAGTGAGTGCATTCCCAGCTTCTGATATAAAATTTTACTTAATATTACTTTTGATTCCTAAAACAGACCATGGTTTTCAAATTTCACACCTGCACAGAGAACGTCTCGAGTTTTGGCTGCTGAGGTGTTGTATCATTAACGTGTGACTGACCTGATGCCATATATGCAGTGTATATAGTTCCAGAGAGCTTTCCGGAGGGTAGAGGTGTCCACATCTGTGTGCATGGCCATGGTGTGATATGTCAGCGCATATACCACCTGGAACTTCTCGTCCAGCAACTGAGCCATCTCGCCATAAAGCCTGTTCATGAGTGAGAAGCCATGGTCCTCCCAAGAGTAGTCCTACACATTAAGACACATGAAAATGAGCTGTGAGAGGGAGCATTAATATCAATGTCAATTTTATTTATATAGCACCATTAAACACAAGCAGGGTTGAGCAATGTGCTGTACAATAAAACACAACACTTAGACAATACAATATCCTTACTAAAATACAGTGCAATAAAACTTCCTCATTGATTATGTCAAATCAAAACAATAGGTTTTTAGTTTAGATTTAAAAAGTCAGACAGTGATGGTGCAGATTTAATACAGAAGGGCAGAGCATTCCACCGAAATGGCAGAGGGCAGAGCATACCGAAAAGGTGCGGTCCCCCCTACATTTCAGTTTCGCCTTTGGGATGCACAACAATCTCTGGTTAGACGACCCGACAAACAAAACTGGACGATGTTCATTCAGTAAATCAGAAAGGTAAGGAAAAGCCAAACCATTTAAAGGTTTAAACACTAAAAGAAGAATTGTTAAATTTACTCGATGGCACACTGGCAACCAGTGCAAAGACAGCAGATAGACAACAAAATATACAGCTCAAAATTGCCCTACATACAGTCCAGTGGTGGGTGGGTGGGTGTGTGTGTGCGCGCTGTACCTGAGCTCTCATGGTGGGTGGTGCCTGCTCTCCTTTTGGACTGAAGTCCTGATAAATGAAATCTGGATCCCGGACAAACCGTGAGACAGAATCCGGGAGGACAGAGCGGCCCACTGTGAGGGAGAAAGAGAAAATGTTATTGTAACCTCTGTGTGTTGGTGTGTGTGTAGTAGTAGGTCCATAAAACAATTTATGATTTAAAAAATTAATAATTCAAATTTTAATTTTTATGAAACTTCCATATTCAAAGACTAAAAAATTTTTTTTTTAAATAATCCACATTCAGGATGTACTACTTCAGTTGGCTAATAAGTCCATCAAAATAAACCTAAACCTTTTGGCTAAATGACCATCACGTCAATTGAGATGACACATAAAAACACTTTATTTATTCATTTTGAGCCAAAATTGATGGCGGGGAGGGAGTAAGTGACAGTTCTGTGGCAGATACGCCTTGTTAAAGAAAGAGGTAAGAGGAAGAGGAGAATGGCCGAGAATGGCCAGAGCTGACAGGAAGCCTACAGCCTCTCAAAAAGCACTCTTTACATCCGTGCTGAGCGAAAACCACCTCCGAGTTTCGCACACACCAAGCCTTGATGCACATGCTAAAAGCAGCAGAAGACCACAACATACTCCTCTCATGGTAGAATATATATTACATTATATATTAGATATACATATATACAGTGGCAAGAAAAAGTATGTGAACCTTTTGGGATTTCATGGCTTTCTGAATAAATGTGTTATAAAATGTGATGTGATCATCTAAGTCAAGGGTATTGACAAATATAATGTGCTTAAAATAATAACACAAAAATTCTGATCTTTCATGTCTTTATTGAGAACCAACAAAAATCTCATAGTGCTTGTGGAAAAAGTATGTGAAACCTTGAGTTAATGACCTCAAAAAAGCTAATTGCAGTCAGGTTTTCTCTGTTCATGTGTCTACAATACATAAAACATTGAACAAGCAGGGTATCTATGGCAGGACACCACGAAGGAAGCCACTGCTTACTAAAAAGAACAGTGCTGCATGCCTGAATTTACAAAAGAGCACATTGACACTCCACGGCGGTATTGGCAAAACGTTTTGTGGACTGATAAAACTAAGATTGAACTATTTGGAAAAACCACACAGCACTACATCTGGCGTAGAAAGGGCACGGCATATCATCATGAAAAGATCATCACAATCGTAAAGTATGGTGGAGGAAACATCATGATTTGGGCCTGCTTTGCTACATCATGGCCTGGCCAGCTTGCAGTCATTGAGGAGAAGATGAATTCCCAAGTATATCAGACAATTCTTCAGGATAATGTGAGAATGTCTGTATGTCAGCTGAAATCGTGTAGAAGTTGGGTGATGCAACAGGACAACGACCCAAAACACCGGAGCAAGTCCACAACAGAATGGTTTCAGAAAAACAAAATCGGCCTTTTGGAGTGGCCAAGTCAGAGCCCAGAACTCAACCCAATATAGATGCCATGGAATGACTTGAAGAGAGCCATACACATGAGACGTCCAAAGAATATGACAGAGCTAAAGCGGTTCTGCCAGGAAGAATGGGCTAAAACTCCTCCTGAATGATTTGCAGGTGTGATCCACAGCCACAGGAAGCACCTGGTTGAGGTTATTGCTGCCAAGGTGGGGTCAACCAGTTATTAATTCTAAGGGTTCACTGACTTTTTCCACTGCCATTTTGAATGTTGAATGAGTGTGTTCAATAAAGACATGAGGAATCAGAATTTATTTTGTGTTTTTATTTTAGACACATTATATTTGTCAATACTATTGACTTAGATGAAGATCAGTTCACATTTTATGACAAATTTATGCAGAAAACCATGAAATTCCAAAAGGTTCACATACTTTTTCTTGCCACTGTACACACACACAGTGCTGTGCAGAAATTTTAGGCACCCTATTTTATTTTTAGTATAAACTTATAGATTTTATATTTGATGACTTCTACATTATAAAGTCAGTACAAAAACATTTTAGATTCCCAAACATTTTTTTTTTTTAGCATAAAATTAAATGTTAAAGAAACATTTTTGTATGTCAGTAAAGAAAGCAGCATATTAAGAGACCACTTTTCAGACTGCTGGGTTTTGCTGCAAAAATAAGATGCAGGTGCGACAGTCAAAGTCTCCAGAAGAACCGTGACTGGTTCTGCAAAATGCTCCATAAAACTTGCCAGTTATTTTCCTTATAAAACTGCACTAACTGTACCGGAGACTACTATTTTAATTTTTTTGTCACGCCAAATATTGACTTTGTTTCATTTACTACTGTTTACTGCTCTTTACTGTATTTTTTTAAATTATTTTGAAGGCATCTTTGCTCTACAGCATTTCTTTGCATGTGCCTAAAACTTTTGGACAGTACTCTATACATATTTTATTTATACACACACACACACACACACACACACACACACACACACACACAAATATATATATATTGTAAATATGTTTCAATAAAACAGGCCTAATGTACATCACCTTCAGCTGGTTCCAGTAAACTTTCAGTCCTCTCTCTCTCAAAGCGAGTAACCATCTCCTCCGGAGTGAACTCCTCTTCTTGCTGCTGAACCATCATCATCTTCTCCATCAACAGCTGCACTTCATTTACAGCCTCAGTCCACTGTGAGAGCACCATACACATATACAGACAAGGACAAGCATGTTAGTGATTTTCACATTTAAATTAGCTTGTTCATTTTTCTGCATTTAAAGTTTGGACTAAAAAACAAATAAAAAAAAAAAAACCCAAAAACAAACAAACCAAAAAAAAACCCCACCACCACACCTCGTGTCGATGGGTGTGGCCATCCTGGGGAGTGGCTGGAGAAGACGTCTGTTCAGCTGCACAGTCTGGCTCTGGGTGAATGCCACAGCCCCAGATAAAGGAGGCTAGAGAGTGGGCGTGACTCATGAGGACCACGGCTTGAATCAGCTCCGCTAATGACCAGCGAGGCTCTGCTCCTGGACACACAAGCTCCTGTGGATGTAAAGGGTGGACACACTGCTGTGAGAAACTTCAACAAAAAGAAAACCTGTCACTTTAAATTTATTTTGGAATTTTATTGAAAAGTATATATATATATCAATCTTTAAAATATACATATATATATATATATATATATTTAATAAAAATATTGTCTACATAATTATTGTGAAAAAACACTATAATCACTATGCACTCAATTACAACTTGTCATATACCACTATTGTGGATGCTTACATTATTGCCTGCATTATCCATAATGCTGATATAATCTGTGTGGGCTTCTAAGATTAGTTAATAATTCATAAGGATATTTATATTAACTGAATCATGATCAGTTATAATAAGTAATTACTGTAATTATATTGTAAAACTGTATGCATATTGCTGACCCAAATAATGGGATCATGAAACAGACCCAACTGATTGCTTTATTGGCCACACAGACGTAACTACCTATTATTTTATTGTCATGCACCAGAGTGAGCATGCAAGACTAAAACCAACACTTTGTCAAAATCTTTCTGCCCTGCATGTGAATGCACTTACTCTCCCCATGAACACTAATTCATAGCTCATGTTTCTAACTTATTTTATGACAAGCTCCAAATAAATGGATAGCAATGTATTAGAGCAGTACACATTATGTATTACATGGTCAGAGATTTCTGAGAACTGTACATACTCCTCATTTAAAGAGGAATGTTTAACCGAGTCCTCTCAGACTTGTTTTTTTATATATATTACAGTTTAAACTGGAATAACTTAACATGAATAGCACAAAGAACTACAGCAAATGACAGCAGGAGCAACCAGAATTTTCCTGCCTTTCAGTATACAGAAAGCAATTCTCATACAACTACAAGCCATTCTGATTTAATTTAACATACCGCTTTTAACAAAGAAGCCTGCAAATAAAATCCAAATACCCTGAATTACAGAATATACTAGCATGCACTACATGGCCAAAAGTTTGTGGACCCACAATTGCTGTTTTAACATCCCATTCCAGTCTCCTTGCTTTAATAATAAGCTCCACTCTTCTGGGAAGGTTTTGCACTAGTTTTTGGAGCATGACTGTGGGGATGCGTGTTCATTCAGCCACAGGAGCTTTAGTGAGGTCAGTCACTGATGCTGGGTGAGGAGGCCTGGGGTACAGTCGGCATTCCAGTTCATCCCAGGACTCTACAGGACATTCACATTCTTCCACTCCAACGTTCTCAAACCTTATCAAACCATGTGTTCATGGAGCTCGATTTGTGCACAGGGGCATTGTGGAGCAGGTTTAGTTCCAGCGAAGGGAAATTGTAATCATACAGCATACAAAGACATCCTATAAAATTGTGTGTTTACAACTTTGTAGCAACAGTTTGGGGAAGAACCACTATGGGTGGAATGGTCAGGTGTCCACATGCTTTTGACCATATCATGTATAATATTGTCACACATTCAGTCAGAAATATATTTGCAGCATGATTTTAAAGGCAGAGCTTATGGCACCTATATAAAGAGCAGAAAGATTTCTGCAGTTAATGTTTGCCTTCCTTCCTCTTACTGGTACAGGTTAAACTTTGTATGTGCCAGGATTCAGATACTGAAATTATTCAGGTATTTGTTATTCTCTACGCTCACAAAAAATATAAAAACAGAAGCCACACCCAACAATATTTTGATGCAGTGAACAGCGTGGGAATCAGGTAACTCGGGTTGCAGATTAAACCATTCACTGTCCCATTCACTGGCTTAGTAAATATATCATGTAAATATCTGTACTGACATTAATATAAGCATACATTAGTACTGATCTTAATTAAATATTCTTTATTATATTATTGATTTCAAATATTCAAAAATTAGGCAGAAGGCACATACAGCATGTGTGTATACTGTGTGTATTGTATACACAATATAATCACTGAATTAGCCTTTGCTTGCTTCCCTTCAACAGTCATGCACTATTTGACGGACATCTGTTGATATACACCTCAAAACAACTTGACGTCAACTAAAAACATGATTTGTTGTTATGTAGGGCAAGTTATGTTCATCCATTTTGTATATGGAGAGTATGGGCATGCACGTCTATCACCTGTATGTGTGCCTGAGTGATGAGCCATGGCCGATGTGCTAGAAGTTTGTTGAGTGTCTGCAGGCGCTGGACTTTAAGGGGAGCACAGTGAATACCTCTGAGCCAGGACTCATCGCCACCGGACAGTAGAAATGCAGAGCTATGCAGCCGCACCAGGTAGGAACACCGATGCCGAGCAGACGCCTGCAGAAACAAAGAGAACGTGTTGTGACTATCATGCAAGAAAACATTTCCCCAATCAGACACACATCAATCGGGAGAACATCATATGTGGCATCTCGCACCATTATGATAATATAGTGTCTCCATGATAGCGGCAAGGGACCATCTGGCTGCAGCAAAGCATTCTGGGTGCGCAAGAAGCAGTTCAGGTAGGTGGGATGCATCCCCATTACTGTAGTGACATGATCAGCATGACTAACTGACAGAGTGTCTGTCAGTACCTCCTGCCCCGCTGCCTCAGACAGAACCTAAGAGAAATAAAAACACCTGGTATAGTATAAGCAGGTTTACAATTTCTGAATTCTAACACTAATAACATCATCATCCAACCATTTGAAAAGATTCATTTAAGACACTGACTACGTTTACATGGACAGCAGTAATCTAATTACTGACCTTAATCTGAGTAAGATAATAATGTGATTAAGGTGTTTACATGAGTCGCTTTTAGAGTACTCCTGTCATGTTCCTGTTTTACATGTTTTAGAACATAATTAGATTAACAGCCCGCGTCATTACGTCACCGCGCCACGCCGTCCGACGTCCTTCCAGAATTTCACGTATCAACATACAGTTCGTCTTCGTTACAGTACCATATACAGTTTTGCGTGTTTTCATTTATCTTATGAACGCTTTAAGTGCAGTTAATTATTTGTCATGCTATACGTGCTAATAGACAACCGCTTGAAGCTGTGGGTGTGTCCCAAATCGCGTAGTTACCGTCTATATAGTAGCCGAGATACATGTATTTTTCCCCACTACAGGCCTATAGTAGGAAAGTATGCGATTTGGGACACAGCAGAACTCTCTTGTTCGCCGTAAAACGTAAAACTGCCGTGTGTGATCGTGTCCTGTCGCAAAATGCGGTGAAAACTCCCACACGACGTTCATAATGTGATTAAGGTGTTTACATGTCACTACTACACGTCCATAATGCGACTAAAACAGGAGTACTCCACCTGTCTTAATTAGATTATTGCTTACTTCGATTATGACCTTAATTAGATTAAGGTAAGTAAAAATTGCTGTTTACATGGTAGTTTCTTAATTAGAGTATGGTCTTAATCGGATTAAGAGCGGATTATTGTTGTCCATGTAAACGCAGCTACTAGCGTGTGGGAGTTTTCACCGCATTTTGCGACAGGACACGATCACACACGGCAGTTTTACGTTTTACGGCGAACAAGAGAGTTCGGCTGTGTCCCAAATCGCATACTTTCCTACTATAGGCCTGTAGTGGGGACAAATACATGCATCTCGGCTACTATATAGACGGTAACTACGCGATTTGGGACACACCCACCGCTTCAAGCAGTTGTCTATTAGCACGTATAGCATGACAAATAATTAACTGCACTTAAAGCGCTCGTAAAAAAAAAATAAATAAAAACACCCAAAACTGTATACGGTACCATAACGAAGACGAACTGTATGTTGATACGTGAAATTCTGGAAGGACGTCGGACGGCGTGGCGCGGTGACGTAATGACGCGGGCTGTTAATCTAATTATGTTCTAAAACATGTAAAACGGGAACATGCCAGGAGTATTCTAAAACCGACTCATGTAAACACCTTAATCACATTATTATCTTACTCAGATTAAGGTCAATAATTAGATCACTGCTGTCCATGTAAACGTAGTCACTGTCACGGAATTTGCCAGGCTGCTTTGAAATTCAAAATTCAAACAAATACAATCCCTCCTTTCAGCATTCCCTCCACAGATACCCCCACCAAACATCACTGTGCCATCAAAATAAACATTTATGTGATTAACATTTCGGTACAGTGTATATCTTCAGTGTAATGCTGCTGTAGCATTGTCTTTAGGCTATGAACATGTCTGTATTGCTATGTGTAGTCTTGAGGAATGACATGCAATAAGAATTTCCTTGTACTTTCAGCGCACATCAAAAAACGAACTTGCTTTAACTAACTGATGTCATGTTCAGATCGTAAAACATAAAACAGGTTCCCACATATTTCTCTGTACATTTACATTTAAACCTGGCAGATGCTTTTATGCAAAGTGACCTTGGAGCGCACCAAAGGGTGGCACCACATAACTAGGACAAAGGTCACAAAACTCCTGACAAATAATCCAATACATATGAATATCCAATACATAATCCAGTACTGTATTTTTGTGTGTCAAAAGTGTCTTTTTAATTTTTTTTTAAAGAAAAGATACACACCACTTCAGCTGGAATGAAGGCACTGGGCCCAGAGGACAACGGCTGAAGGACCTCTAAAACACCCTCCTCCTAGGAAAAAACAGAGATGGAGAGATGAAGAAACACAAACAGGAAGACCAGTAGAGGAAAATACAGGGACAGGGACAAGGAGAGTCAGAGACAAGGACAGAGGGATACAAGGTCAGAGAGAGACAAGGACAGAGGGAGAGAAGGACAGAGGGAGAGACAAGAAGACGGGCACAAGGAGAAGAAGAGACAAGTACAGGGGGATACAAGGTCAGAGAGAGACAAGGACAGAGGGAGAGATGAGAAGACAGGCACAAGGAGAAGAAGAGACAAGGACAGGGAGACAGGGACAGAGGAAGAGACAATGAGAGGAAAAGACAAGGAGAAAGACAAGGAGAGAGAGACAAGGACAGGGACCGAGGGAGAGACAAGGATAGAGGGAGACAGGGACAGAGGAAGAGACAAGGAGAGGGACAAAGATGAAGAGACAAGGACAGGGAGAAACAAAGAGACACAAGGCGAGGGAGAGACAAGGAGAGAGACAGAGAGACAAAGAGACAAGGAGAGGGAGAGTTAAGGAGATGGACAACAAGATGGAGAGACAAGGAGAGGGAGGGACAAGGAGAAGGACAAAGAGATGGAGAGACAAGGAGAGGGACAATGAGATGGAGAGACAAGGAGAGGGAGAGAGAGGGAGAGACAAGGAGAGGGAGAGACAGACAAAGAGAGGGAGAGTTAAGGAGAGGGACAACGAGATGGAGAGACAAGGAGAGGGAGGGACAAGGAGAGGGACAGAGACAAAGAGACAAGGAGAGGGAGAGTTAAGGAGATGGCGAGACAAGGAGAGGGACAAAGAGATGAAGAGACAAGGAGAGGGACAAAGAGAGGGAGAGACAAGGAGACAGACAATCAGAGGGAGGGACAAGGAGAGGGAGGGACAAGGAGAGGGACAAACAGAGGGACAAACAGAGGGAGAGATGAAGAGAGGGACAAACAGAGGGAGAGACAAGGAGACAGAGGGACAAGGAGAGGGACAAAGAGAGGGAGAGACAAGGAGAGGGACAAAGAGAGAGAGAGACAAGGAGACAGACAATGAGAGGGAGGGACAAGGAGAGGGAGGGACAAGGAGAGGGACAAACAGAGAGAAAGATGAAGAGAGGGACAAACAGAGGGAGAAACAAGGAGACAGAGGGACAAGGAGAGGGACAAAGAGAGGGAGAGACAAGGAGAGGGACAAAGAGAGGGAGAGACAAGGAGAGGGACAAAGAGAGGGAGAGACAAGGAGAGGGACAAAGAGAGGGAGAGACAAGGAGAGGGACAAAGAGAGCGAGAGACAAGGAGAGGGACAAGGAAACAGACAAGGAAAGGGAGAGAGGGGAGGAGAGGGAGAGAGGGGAGGAGAGGAAGCGCCAGGAGCAGGATGACCAAGAGAAGACGTAATGCAGTACTAGTTCATACAGTCCTACAATCCACCTAGTTTTCTCTTTTAGACACTAAAATGCACAATTCATTCAATTCTCCCCGCAATTCTAACAGCGGAGCTTCAAATGGCGAACCAGTTATTTTCAGGTAAACATCACACTAAATAAGTTAGAGGAAATAAGATTCAGAACTTTGGAGCACAATAAACAAGCTCAAACTGCCCAGCAACTTCAAGTCTTTTTTTTTTTTTTTTTTTTTTTTTTTTTTAGCGGTGAGCTACCTTACTGAAACCATCATAACAAGCCGACGACATGCTAAGACCATACACTCACCTTCATCAGACGAGATCATGTGCTGAAATTACGAGATAAATAAAAGAGTCCCGTGCGTTTCGATGTTTCTAGAAGCTGCTCGCTGCAAGATAAGTAGACTATATTCAGGATACACTCATTCCGGAAAACAGGAAGTAGACACAGAAGGGGGCGTGGTCAACCTGAACACACCGCGAACAGCTGTTGCATCATCATCTCGAGCTGCAGCGTGACGCAACCGAGCTGCAATCAGGTCATATGTGGAAATCTCGCGATATCTGACACTAACCGCGCTATCTGTGAGTGATGATGCACGTACGTTAGTGTATTGGGTAAAAGTGCACTGCTGTTACAATACTGCTGCCAAAATGATTTCTGTTTACTCACAGTTTATTACTATTTTATGTTTTATTTTATTACATCACAGTGCACTTTTCTAGTTTCCATGCAAATCACTCTATACAGTCCATACATTTTGGACTTTTGATGTTGAAAAGTACTATTTGTTTATTGTTGTTGTTGCATTATTATTCCAAGTGTTGCAGTGTTTGGTTATTAAAACTATTTGTAGGTCCTTATTTGAATACCTTATTCATTCTACGTATCATCTTTCTAGTTTTAAACAATGTTGCCACACACAGTTTAAATCCAGTCTTACACTCTATCAAATCTATCCAAGTCTAGTTTAGGCTTAGATGGTAAACTGGCTCCATTTGTCTATATCTCAGTTAGTGTAAGAGACTGTGTCACTTTAACACACAAACATACTATACTACAAACTGGTATACTCCATTTTGCCTTTGGCACCTGGGGGTCCTAATTATATTCAGTTCCTTCAGAGCAGTTTCAGTTCTGCTCACTAACCTGAATATGAATATAAATAAAGGTAAAGCAAACTAAATTATGAAACTGAGTTTGGCCTATACAATGAGTCCATTGAAAAGATTTGGGTACCATGGGGCTAAAGGCCTCCCAGGTTGAAACTAATGGAAAACATTTATTACTTGCATGCTCTAGAAATATACACTACAAAAAAAAAACAACTTGACCTTTTTGACCAGGCTTTGTGTGTTATATACCGTACTCTGCAAACGTCCCAGGCACATATAAAGAAATTCTGTAAAGCAAAGATACCTTCAAAATAATGAAATGAAACATTTCAAATGATAAAAACAGGAATAAACTAAACCAAATCAATATTTGATGTGACTATCTTCTGTCTTTAAAATGTCACACGTTCTCTCAGATAAACACATACATTGCAGATTTATAAGGAATTAAGTGGGTATGTTTTTACAGGCATCTTGGAGAAGCTACTACAAGTTCTTTCAGGGGACTTTGGCTGTCACATTTGTTTCTGCAGGTAAAATCATCCCCCGTTATGTTTTTATCAGAAGTCTGTTACTCAGTATGTTACTTTATTATTACTTTAATGTCATACAAACATTCTTCTCTAACTTTTTTTATGGATGTTTATGAAAGATATGTATAAAATATATTAAAAATAGGGCACCTAAGGCTTCTGAACAGTACTGTGTGTGTCTTGAACAGATCTTATTGGCATTATAATCATTTCCCCCAGAATCATTTCTTAATGGGGGCCTTTAGCACCACAGTACTCTACAATTAGTGTGTGTCCACAATTCTTAAATGTGCCAAGGCCAATCTCACTCAGGCATGACCAGAGAGTATTCGGTCTTGTTCTAGACCACTGATCTGCTGTAAAAACAGTAGAGGTTTCGTGCCCAGATACATGAATATGATTAAAATAATACAGTGACCGCTGTGTTACTGAAGGTTTTGAAAAATGAGCTGTTCGCACCACCGGATAAATCTGCTTCTGTGTAGTGTGGGGCCACAAAATACCAATCCCTGAAATTCAATATAGCTCTACTGACTGACTTTATCACACCACACTGCGTAAACATAGCACTGTGGGGCAGGAAAACAGTTCCACTTCTACTTTGTTTTCTTTCACACCATCAAAGATACACACACACACACACACACACACAAAGAAAGATTGATACAGACAAAATTACACAGACACAACTGATTTTTATTTAATTATAACAAGCAGGTTGATATTGAAATGCTTGTGTGTGTGTTATATATAAAATGGGGGGGGGGGTAGTTGTCCATCTGTGTGTGCGTGCGTATGTGTGTATGTGTCTGTGTGTATACACGTACTTTCATAATAGCATATCTCCAGCTGTTTTTTTTTTTTTCCAGAAAGGAAACAAGCATCCACACATGTATTTTAAGTCACATTTTATATTAAATTAATATTATATATCCCATATAAAATCCAGTATATCTTTTTGTTTGGGCACAAGTTGAAGTGAAAGAAGAAATTTCACTGACAGACAGAAGAACAAGTGACGGATAGAGTTACAAAAATAGAGCTTGTGGTAAAAGAGTGAAATTGCTTTGAGATGGTAGAGGACTTTAAATTGTATAGTTTAAGTATTTCATTATATGGATGAGCTGATGGTACAATCGCACTCATGTTCTATATTAAGGTTTTTTTTTGTTTTTTAAGATAATACATCGCTTCCATCAGGGATTAATTGTTCTGTATTTAACATGTACGCATCTCTTCTCTTTAATAGTGAAATCACGTATAAATCAAAACACCATGATGATCAGTGCTTCAGCCCTGGGAAATTTAGTGATTTAAAATGAATGTATTGAGAAAACTGAAGCAAATGGCAGGAAGAGGAGTCAGACCTCACAGGAGGTGATTCAGCAGTAGTGAGTGAAAATGATGAGAGGTTGTGACATGTAGACTGCTTATCTCACACGATTTTGTTTTCCAGAGCAGTGAGCCTCTTTGTTACGCCCTCCAGTAATTAAGTTGTCAAGGAAAACCATAAAACCAATGACGTCTATAGTGCATTCTTAAACTGTACAGTATAGTCTTGCTTAAAAAAAAAAAAACTTTACAAAAGAAATTACAATCCAGTAGTAAAATCTATGGATTCCAACATGTAATAACCTTAAAGGTATAATCACCTTTAAGGTTATTACATGTTGGAATCCATAGATTTTAATGGTTTAATGGCTTAATGGTTTCCATCAGATTCCTGAATATTACTTTTTTTATTACTATTAATACTACTATCATCACCAGAACCCAGTAGTGGATTCTTTTGTAGCCCTGGTTACCATCAGAATAAAATTAGTTAACTATCAGGAACACCACATTCCTTTAATTGATAATTGCAAATCACCAAAAACACATTAAAAATCATTTAGGAACCACTAGATATTTATATGGTTTCCAAAAAGTAATATCTAATTTTCACATACTTAAATAGATGTTTTTTCTACACACATACTTACCCACTTAGACTATTTAACTGTTTGATACAAATATAGAGTAAAGGATATATTTCTTTGTTAATGCCTGGAGTGCCTCTTCCACTTTTTTCTGGAACTTCATAAGAGACTGACATTCACAGGGATCCTCAACTGCAAGTGCAAGAACAGTTAAATTAGCAAGTATATGTTAAGTGTATTGTAATGCTATTTTCTATTGTAGTGGTTTTACCTATACAAGTGTTGATTTGCAGCTTTGTGCCAATCTCTTTTATGGCTTTGAAGTCAGCAGTATAGAAATAATTTTCAGGATCAGAGGCGATTAATTTCAACTCGTCCTCAACTGCGCTTCCGACTCCTATAGCATACATCTTGAATCCTAAAATACAAACCCAAACAGATAAGTAAATGCTCCTTGAGCTCTAGGGTTACACTAAGCTAGTTTGAGTGTCCTTTATTGTTACCGCTCTCCTTGGCCTTCCTTGCAGCATCTCCAATGTAGTCTTGTGACCTGCCATCAGTGAGGACGATGCCCACCTTGGCTGCCCCAGGCCTGGCACCATGGGCAATGCTGAAGCTTTTGTCCACCATGTAATTGATAGCCTGGCCAGTCATGGTTCCACGCTCCATGTAGTGAATCTTCTTCACAGCCTCTTTGATGCCTTTCTTGGAGTTATACAGTCCAAGAGGAAACTCCTGTTTGACAGCACTAGAGTACTGCACTACACCCACATGGGTATTTTTGTCTGACACATCTAGCTTGTCCACGATCATCATGATCCACTTCTTCACCAGCTCAAAGTTCTCTGGCCTCACACTTTTTGATCCGTCGATCAGGAAGACCAAATCTGTGGCAGCATCATTGCAGCCTGAAACAGCAAGAATATGGAGCAGTTTGTGGTTGGATGCTTCAGGCAGTTATGGACTTGGGAGGACTTCTAGTGCCTTCTGGTTTGTTTGCAGGTATAATAAAGACATTTAGCCAGTACAGACACATACTCACCAGTGCAGGAACGACCATCTTCCTTGAGTGTGTAGCCCTCTCGGCAGGCACACTTGAATGATCCAGGCACGCTGATGCAAATGTGCTCACAGTCATGATCACCTGTTGCGCACAAGTCGGACACTGTGCCGCCATGGGTGTCACGCACATACACACAGGACGGTAGGTGGGGTGAGTTAGAAAGGAGAGAATAATACTATGTTAAGTGAGAAATGGAAGAGTAAGTCTTTGGATCATATTTAATGAGTTGCTGTCCTCTATTCAGAAAACAACAAATCCTTAAAACAGACTGGAACATATCAGAGGACCATGCACCTGAGGGGAACTAGGCACCTGAGGCACCTTTTAGGCAGGTTATAATGTACTTTCAGGTGACTGTTGCTCTGATAGAAGTTTTCTGTAGCACTGGTTCTCAACTTTTGCTCAATTGTCTTTGTAACTGAGTATTTCCGGTTAGTTCTGTCAGATGTTGAGAACCACAGCACTACAAGAGTTACATTCATAACGTTGATCGCATGTGCTTCGCTCGTCCCAACTCAGCAGGTGGGATAGAAACGAGCACTAAAAGACAGCATGCTCCCAGAAACCCCATGCCTTTTACAGACTATGAAGGGTTAAAAATGTACTTTTGACCCTGATGATGATGAATGATGACGATGATCCTTCTTGAGGAGTCCATCCTTCCATCCCTCCCTTACCAGCTACCTTTCTCTTTTCTCATATACTCACCACAAAAGGCTTCCTGGAACTTCTGGGTGAGCTTCTCAATGAAGCCATAGCTCTCCACGTAATCAGTGTGCTCATCCAGAGGCTCACTGGCCATCTGCTTCAGCGTGGTCATGTCCACTCGGCCCACACCGATGGCATATATCTCAATGCCTGAGTCCCGTGCCTTTGCTGCAATGGCACTCACGTTGTCCTGTGGCCGCCCATCTGTCACAATGATTGCTACCTGTGTTCACATGAAAGATGAGTTGGTTATAATGATAATAAAAATGAATCTGTGGATACCAAAGAATTGTAAAGATTGGCGTTTTTAGTCTATCTAAGGTGTATAGAGTGTAACTTTTTCCTGACCTTCCTGATATCAGAGGGTTTGATGCGTGCACCCTCTGCCTCGCTGAAGGCCACATTCATGGCAAACTGGATGGCCAAGCCAGTCATGGTGCCAGAGGAGAGTGGCTCAATCTTTGATACAGCCTTCATAAGTGCAGGCTTTGCCTTGTAGGACTTCAGTGACACCTCATTCTTCACCTTGCTGGCATAGTTCACAACACTCACGCGTATGGCATCAGGCCCCACATCCAGACCCTCTATTATCTTATTGAGGAACACCTTGACCTGCTCGAACTCAGCGGGCCGTACACTCCGAGAGCTGTCGATGATGAACACCAGGTCAATAGGCTTGGTCTTACATACTCCTGGAGCTGCAAAGGAGAAGGAAAGATGCCAGAAGAATTGGGATCATTCTTGGAGAAATTGCAGTTTAAAATAGTACAGTTGTATTAATCTACATAGAGCTGGTGTTCCAGTGACCATGGTAAGAGTGAAACTCTAACCAGAATGTGCTAACCAGGTATATGCAGCACCAGAATCCAATGACATGTAAATGTCAGAGGGTTGCTTATCAAGATATATGCCGTTGGTCAAGCTAAAACATTCAACAAAATAAACATGGCTCTAATAGTTCTGGGTAACATGATCGCATTGAGCCCTTTGCTGGGGTACGTGTGCGTGGGAGGGGTAACAGGGGGATGAGACTGAAGGTAGGAGTGTAAAGTCAGCTCAGTAAACTTACAGTGCTGGCAAGCCTCATAATAACTCCCATTGATTATACATGCAACCACAGGTATTTGCACGTAGGCACACATACACACCCGGTGTAAAGGACTTCTTTGTACACAACTGTAGAATTGATGTGAATATATTTCTGTAGATTTTTGCAGATTTTTTTCCCCAACTGTTTCTTCACTACACAGCAATCAGCTACTGTACCACCTGTATAATCTCTCCGGCTCTAGCACTCATCTTCACACTTGCATGTACATATCTGTACATCATGCTTGCTATCAGTAATATTCTCTATAGTGTGTAGATAAACTCTAGAATGCAATAACTTTCAATGTGTAAGACTGAACAGATGACATGATGGTAAAGAGAGGTGTAGTGAGGGGAACCAATGAGACAACAGGGAACAATGATGATGGTGTTTGTAATTGCTCTTTTTAGATGTGTGTGTTACTAATGATACACAGTGGGTCTGTGAGTAGTGTGTCCAAGTATATGGGTAGATTGGATATACAACAAAAGTCATCCCAAAGGTACATAGATAATATTGCTCAATACATATATTGAACTATAGCCCTGGGCACACACCCACACACAGTCATGAATCATGTTTAAGATATTTGTCTGTTATCTGCCACTATGCACAAAATCCTACAAAAACTACACTTTTTGAAGGAAAAAAAAGTTTCATCTAAAACCATTAACCTCTTTAGAAGCCTTTCAGGGAGCTGAAGAACCCTTTTTGTAAGCCTGTACAGAGGAACACACTTAATATCTATAACTTCCTGTAAATTCTCTGTTTGTCTGAGCAAATGTCAGGCCCTTGAACTGCTTAATTCAATTTTAAATCACTTTGAATTTGGGAACCAAATAAATAAATATAAATTTACATACAGTACATACAAAAATTAAAATGTACAACAGTAAGTGCTAAC
The DNA here is from genome assembly GCF_023375685.1 of Ictalurus furcatus. Classification (NCBI taxonomy): domain Eukaryota; kingdom Metazoa; phylum Chordata; class Actinopteri; order Siluriformes; family Ictaluridae; genus Ictalurus; species Ictalurus furcatus. The sequence goes on from NC_071278.1 coordinate 13,678,926, forward strand.
AAAAACTGCAATGTACACCAGTAAGTGCTGATCAGTTTCACTCAATTAAGCTTCAGTGCTGACTGTGTTTTTATATATTTTTGTTTACTAAGTATTATTTTGTATTGATGAAGGTGTTTAAATCAGACATACACTTTTGGAAAATAAAAAGGTTCCATCTACCTCCCTAAAGTTTTTTCCTCTGGGGGATCCATTAAAAGTTCTTTGTAGAACTCTGTAAAAGTTGGTTTCTCTTTTAGAAAAAAAAAAAAAAGAAGTTCTAAATGGAACCCATTATTGAGGTGTAAAATTGTAGGGTTCAAAGTAAAGGTGTTCATCGCCTGATTCTATACATACATACATACATATAAATATTAGTTGGTTTTCTCACCCATGGCAGCAGCATATGGATGGTCCACTGTAGCTTGAGCTCCCAAGATGCACAGTAGCATCACAAACCCTAGCAACGCCATACTGTATGTAGCAAGAGATCTAATGACAGTCTCGGCAACCAGCTGCACACTGATTTAAAGCGAGTGAGAGACTCTCAGGTTATCAGTGCACACACAGTACAGATGCACTTATGGTAGGTCTAAGAGACTTCCCCTCTTATCCAAGGTGTGTCTATAAGAGTTCGTTGGGGAGGAGGGGGAATACCTGCAACAGAAATTACAGTTTGGAAAGGAAAGACAAACATACCTTGATCTATGCAATGTGTACGTGTGTATAAGGTGGACCAGGTTAGTTTGGGGTTCTGGGAGGATCTTTGACTTTGGGTCGGATTCAAATAAACATTCCAATGAATCTCTCTTTTCTGGCCAGTTTTCCTCTCAAGGTAATATCACACATACATCAATTTATCCACAGGATGTGTGCGGGAAGCATGAGTGGCATACGAACACAGCTGGCCCTGTTTGAGCTTGTAAGTGAGCGTGTGTAAAATATATGTATCGTACAGAGCTTTGTAAATCCATATGTGAAAGTATGTAGGTATATGGGTGTGTACACATGTAAAGCCCAAAGAACTTCTAGGATCTTGTTATGGATTCACTGTGAAGGGATGTGTGTGTGTGCGAGAGAAAGAAATTGTATTTTTACTTAATGAACATAAGCTGTATAGACAGATTAATATGTTTTAGCTGATCAATAATGTGTGTATGAGCTATGTACGATACAAAGTTGGTCAGTGTACAACAAATCCAAATTCAGCAATGGCCAAGATCCTGAAAACAAGCTCAAATGTATACTGTGAGTGAACACACACACACACACACACACACAGACACTTTAGACATGGCTTGGGTCAGACTCTGCCCACTGCCAATAATAAGTCGTACACCCCCCCCAAACCTTCCCCGAAAAGAATAATTTTTCACACTTATTTGCCTTTTATCTGCCAATATGCTAAAAACCAACAGCTAAAAATGCCCAGAGAAATAAACTATTAAACTACAACTTCCCGTAATCTCTCCGTTTGTCCATGTAAATATGTTTGTGTGGGGTTAAATATTTCTAACTTCTTGTACCCACACCTGCATTCTGGAAAAACTATCAATCTATTCTATAGTAAAAAGTCCAGACAATATAACATTTGAAACTGGTTATGAGTTTATTTTGCATAATTATACTTTCTCTGGCATCATCTCTACATGAAATCTGTTTATTTCCATAAAACATTTCCAAAAACAAACAAAAAATAGCTTGGTTTAGAATGAACTTATATAATTTGAAATAATATCATTCTATTCTGTGTACATAATTTTGCCTTATTTGTTTTAACCTCTAATTAATACATACATCACATTCTCTATGGTCATTTATCTTGGCATCTCTGAGGTCCACAGTCAGGATTTCATGTTGGTGGAAATCACAAGTTTAGGAAAAACCAGCCAAATAAAAGGAAGATTCAATATCAGATCCTCAAAATATAGTCACTGATGAGAATGGCAGAATAAATGGGAATAACACTGGTTTAAAGCATATAACATAAAACCAGTGAAAGCAGGCTTGTGCATATTAAGCTTTGTAGCTAGGAATATGAACACTAGAAAGTTGTGTCTCTTTATTTGTGTACAGATATGTGCCATCGTGTACGTTGCTGGTATAGGAGTGCATGAGACAAGTCTGCGTGCTTGTTTTATGCCTTATGACTTCTGAGAATTAGGGAACATGGCCTCATGTTTCATCTTCAGAGCCTCATCATAGGAGGGCAGTTTCACCTGTGAATTAAAAACAATGCAAATTTGGTACATGTGTACAAAAGTACAAGAGAACGTAAAAGGTGATTGCATATGTTCACTTATGCAATAAGAGGATCAATGTCAGCTGACTACCTGGACACAAATGTTAACTGCGTATGTTAATGCAAAAAACAGGTGCAAAAGTAGGTTTGTGTTGCAGAGAATGTGATTACAAAGTAAATCCTGCAACTAAAAATCACTCACCATCACAGAGTTCTCAGCCGCTGGGACACGCTCTCCCTTTAGTGCATAGTAACAGCGAATGGACACCTGGAACATATACACCTATGGATCACAAAAACACAACAGCAAGCTTTATTAATCCTCAACACTGACTGTATCCAAGTCCTGAATTGTATACACAGAGAGGTAGACAGACTGACCACAAATGCAAACAATAAAAATTCTAAAATAAACTCATTTCAGTTCTCATTTCTCAAATTAAATTCCCTACAAATACACATACAGTAAGGATTCAATTTCAACTAAAGACAGAGAGCTCTTTTTGACTAACTATAAGTTCTAGCTCCACCTCCCTCCAGCTTTCCCGTCTCTCCAACATTGCTCTTCTGTTTTCACACAGCTGTAAAGCTGAAAAAGACCTTTACTGTGTCAGTCAGTCAGCTACCGACAGAAGAGAAGATGCATTTTCTGGCCATGCATTTTAAGGTAAGTAGCACAGCAGCTTCGAACATGAAGATGTGAATGTGTGAATGTCAATGCGAGCAAATGACAGGAAGTGGTGGACTATCTGTGGTGCGTGTCAAACGTATTTTGAAATCGCTACAGATACTCAAATACATACATGGTCAAAAACCATGCGCACAGCATAGAAAGCAAACCTTCAGCAGTATGTACATCACGAAGAGGACTCCAAATATCAAGGTGGCACGGTTCAGCTCCTCTCCATCCAACCTGGCCCCGCCTTTTAGGTTTGACTGCAAAGACATAGAGAAAAGGCATATAACTAATGTCATGTCATGCCTTGGTGTTAGCAATGGAAAAGAAAGCAAAGACATTATTTGTAGTAGTGTCGTCAGTTTTGTGCATTTATTAGGATAACATGTTAACACGTTTATCAGGACTGAGCACTGCAAACACGCACACAAACATAATAACCCTGTACTGTAGGAATGTTACATTTAGTCACGGTGTCTAAGCTATAAACATAATTAAGCCCTGTTTATATACCATTAATTCTCAGTGAAATAGGAGATGGAGAACAAGACTGTTCCAACTCGCATGATTAACTTTAGGGATAGTTTTTATCCAATTGTTATAAAATTGTTAAACACATTGATGTGTATCATCAATAACGATATTGGACTCTTTCAAAGTTCATTACTGGCACTGTGACTTTATTGTCTGGTAATTGTTATTTGGTTATTTTGTATTTAGTAGTATTGTCTATTGTATTTTGGTCTTGTTTATAGTCTGTGGAGAATTAATTGCATTAAAGCAAGAATTTCATTGTACTTTGTATATGGTACTTGTACATAGGACAATAAACGGTCTGATTTGACTAAATATTAGATTGGGTGAGTGCGAGTTTCTCACAGCCAGCCGTAGAGCATCTCCATATGTGGGAGTGCCAGGAAGTCCAAACCGAGCATCAAACAGGGAGAGCAGACTCAGAGCCACATCAATAAACATGAACATCGCAAAGGGCATCACACACATCGACCCCTTTGACACAGAGAAATAGAGGTTACAGACAGATTCTTGCACACACACACACACACACACACACACAATAATAATCTCCATATGAAAAGTAAGTTTCTATTCTTAATGTTCATGTTTTCAAGGCTCTTAAATGTTGAAAGGTGTGTGTGTGTGTGTCTGTTTTATAAAGAGTATTAAGAGAATATAGAAACAGACGCTTTTCTGGAGACTCATAATTCTGGGTAAACTGTGTTGTGTACTACCAAACTCATGAGCAATGAACAGAGATTACAATACATTCCTTCCGGTGTGTGTGCACACATACACACACAATTAGGAAATAACTCAAACACACACATTCAGAGAATTTTAATTGAAATCTTATCACTGTTACATAACATTAGTTATGTGTAGCTTGTTCTTCACATTTATCTTGTAAACAGGTTTGAATGTTTTCACTAACTTGAACAGCTAAGATCGAGTTAGTGATAAACATAATGACTTAATATGTTCAGATAAGATGGAATGACGAGACTATTTTTAACCAAATTTAAAAAAAGAACCATTTAGATTTCATGCACAGCCAGACACGCACATGTTTACCTTACGGTGAGACAGCATAACCAGCACACTGGAGAATGACATCAGAAACAATGTAATGAAGTTGGTGCTAATCTCAACTACACACGAATAATAAAAAAAAAAACACAGAACAAGGACATAATGACATTAATGTTGTGAACTTGATATTAAGCAAACTGTAATTTATATTTCAAATATGAAATGATGTGCCAATGGTAAACTAAAACTCATTCATAGAAAGATTCATCCATTTTTAGGATTAATAAAACTGCAGAACCAGTTTTGTCCAGTAACGGGCTCATAAAGAGAAAAATAGTTCATGGGACCATCTACTCATGTGTCAGAATGGGAGTTACACTAGCCTGCACATTTTAAAGGTCATTTCTTTTTGCCTGATTCAAGTAACCAGTTCTCGACTTATAAAAGTAGAGACAAACAGATTCTACTGGGCAGAACTGGTTAGGCAGAGCTTATAATAACTGATAACGTTATTCATTTCCTAGTATTTTGATAACAAAGAGCCATTAGATAACATTCTAGTGAAAGACTCACAGATGCAATTGCCATGGGTACGTTTCATTTCAGTATAGGAGACAGTGATGGGATCTTTCTCTCGGATTATTCCAGTGATCAAATCCACAGCCACCAGCAGATTAAACACCTACACACACACACACACACACACACACACACACAGAGAGAGCAAGAATGAATTCGAGTCTGAGGAAATAAGTTCATGAGTATGGTCTGTGTCTTTGGATGTGTATACTCTGGCAGCAGGTATGTTTTCATTTCTCTCCGTAAGCCAATACTAACAGAACCAGTGCCCCAAGAACAGCGATTCATTCAGAAAAGCCTGTATAAGTGTAAACTGCAGAACACATGCAGACAACACACAGATAGTGATGGAGAACGCTCCCTTGCGCAGTGTTTTGTGAAGGCATTTTACGTGAGATTGAGCTGATTGAGGTTTCCTGCGAGACTGCTGACCCAAACATGTTCTTGTTCAGAACTTCCTCCAGTACACAGTGGATGTTGCACCACAGACTGAGCACAATGTGGGAGTCACGAACTTACATAATAAATCAGATTTACACAGTAAAATGCTAATATTTTGCCAATATCAAGAAATGTAATGTAATACTAAATCAGATTATTGTACATAGAAATCCTTGTCCAAAAAATTCTCATAATAGAGATTCTTCAAATAGATAATTTCCTGGAAACTCCCTCTTTTTTCTGGTGTTGAATCATTTTCTTAAGAATAAAAATTAATACAGAGTAATCAGCTTCCATTCCTGGAAACTACGCAGACCGAGTCAAACAGTACTGCTAATGACTTTACATGGGTGTGTTACTCATTCAAAATGTCTCCCTGCTACATCTCCGTATAGCGAATTCTGTGTATGAGCCCAATCATCAACTTCCCCTTTCATGCTACACAGAATGAAATGAACCAACACTGTCACTGCTGTTGATCAAACACAGCACAGAAACAGGAAGAACTGAGATGTACTTAAGCGCAGATTCACTGTTCACACACCATTAAAAACAACTACTACATTTTGTCTGTAATGACATTTACTGACACACATCACAAATCTACACACACAAACACACATTTATATAGACATTTTAAGCTAAACTAAATGCCTCTTTATCCCAGTGCTGTAAAATGCTTTGTCCCCTATATGAATGTGTAAGTACGCAGGTAAACATTACCAAGTAGAAGATGGCAGAGGCTCGGGTGGCCGTGTTGACATGGCAGCAGAGGGACCGTGTTCCAGACATCTTTCTCCGGTTTGCTTACACACACACACACACTCACAACATGAGACATACACTAACAGACACAGCCTTAAAAACCACACTGACACTTCCTGATGCTGACACGCATGCACAAAAACCCTGAGAGGTTTCACACACACATTGTCATACTTCCACAGGCTCCATTTTGTGAAACGCATAAGAGAATGTAAAACTTTAACAACTAAAGTTAAATCAGTTTTACAACTTCATGGTGATTTCTATGCTACAGGCCTTTGAGAATTAGGTCATTAAACTTTTCAATATTTTAGGATTATTCTATTGTAGTGCTCTACTAGTGTACTGTACATGATCTCAATCAAATAGCTGCAAATGGTTTTAAAAGGAGTCAAGACTGTCTGAACTTAATATGGATAAAAGTTCGCATGAACCCTAGTTTTCACATATATAGACAATATATACTAGATTAGTGTGATCTACCCAAAGTAGTATTGAGAGCACTGTTGTGTTCTCAAATGTTGTGAAACTTCAGTAATAGTTGTAATGTAAATATAAAATTTAATGTCTTCAATAAAAACATTATAAGTGCTCAAGCTAATACTTGCAAAAACCTTGAAACTGTACTGAGAAAACAATATTTAACCTGATCAACCTTGACATAATTAATAAATTTTGGTGAAACAGAGCCCTCTAGTGAATACATGATGCTCATGCCACAGAACTCAAATATAAACACAGAAAAGGTCTAGTTTGACATGTTTACTTTCAGTTGGCCCATGAAAGGCCATTGACATACTCATCAAATGAAAAAACGCAAGCTGAACTAATAAGAGACGAAGGGCACTTTATTAAAGTCTGCAGTTAACAACAACAACAAAAAAAAACACAAAAAGTACAGAAACAAACAGACTGCAGACTCTCAATTTCCTGTTAGTGCTGCTGGCCCTGAAACACACAACAGGAAGTCATTTCACACAGGAACACACCCACACATAACCACACAATTTTGCGACTTCTCAGAACTCTCACATGCACTATGTAGACACACATGAAAGCAGTGTTTGTTTTAGTAATATAACAAACTTTATATGTAAATTACAAATGAATATATATATTTTTTAAATGAACCCTGGCAGTGAGCAAGTAGATCAGGGACAAGCATTCAAATCTGCTTTTTTTTTTTCTTTTCTTTTTTTAAACATTTGTGTTATTCCTGAGTTTCTGTGAAACACATCCCAAGCGTTTTATTCCAAAAATCATGTCTATATATTCTATATAAATTTTTGGAGTGCCCTTCCCTGCATATGCAACTCTGGTATAATAATGATTATTGTACCACTCCTGCAGGTCTTATTTTATTCTAACTTGCCTGAAATCTTTTCAATTAAACTTTGCTCTATTTTCCAAACAGTGTACGTGCATGGTGCCCTGAGATGGACTGGTGTCTCACCAAGGGTGTATTCTCACCTCGCATGCAGAGTTCCCAGGAATCCACTGCAACGATGACCAGTACAAAATGGTTACTGAAGATGAATAAATGAATGAAAATAGATTATTAATTTCAACTATGGCAACCCAAACCAGGATAAAGCATTTTCAGAAGATGAATGAATGAACATGGTACACAATAGCACACCATGTGAGCACTGCATCGAAGACACTCCCATTTAACATAGCCTTTCTATGTGAGCATCATAACCTCAAACATCTAACCTCAAACTACCACTGGCATGAGTAAAAAACCTCCTGCTCCTCCAGATTTTTTGTCCCAATATGCAAATCTAGAGAAATGTACTGTGCACCCAAATATAAACAGTATAATGCAGAATTTTCTTTGGGGAACATTTAGGGATTTATTTGCAGCCTGGTACATTACAGTATAGTACTCTACAATGCACAAAGTTGTGTCTTACTTAGATGTAGACTTATTGCAGCGAATGACCCATTACCCTTTATTACATGGTATGCAAAAGCATCACTCATGGCATTTTCCGTTTTATTCAATGCAGTGTTAAGGGGGGGGACGACAAACAATTTAGCACCATATAGATCCTTTAAAGTACTCAGCAATCTTTAGCTTACAGACACACATTTGCACACACCTGTCAAAAGTGAATGGGTGAGAAGTCACAATGGAAAATGGTCTCTGCCTCGCTAACTCTGACTGGCTGACTGTGTCCGGTTTCCTCCAGCTCTGTTTTGACACTGGCGAGCAAGGGGTCAGGGGTGGCAGGTTTAGCCAGGCTAGGGCATGATGCCCCCTGAGGTGTGATGTAAGACTGGGGCTGGACCAGAGATGAATAGTGGCTCTCACGACCATGGGATGAGAACTGGGGCTTTAGGACTGCATGAGGAACCTGAACTGAATGACCGTACATGTCACCAGTCCATGGGTATGTCTGCAGTGCTGAGCACACAAGCAAAAACAGACAACTTTATCACAAAAGAACCTTTAGCAGAGCAAATGCATGTGTACACATGCGCTTTTCTTACCCTGTAGCCCAGGCTGAAGTAGTACCTGGCTACCGTTTTGGCAGTGGAAGTAGGCATGTCCTCCGTTGGTGCAGGGTAGCAGGCTGCTACTGGTTCCTGGGTTCAGGGGCATACAGGAAGTGGCAGTGCCCTCACTTGAGTTAGGGGTCAGATACGGAGATGGGGTGAGGTATGATATTCGTGAGTATTGTGGCAATAGTGCGTTCGGCTGCTGTGGGTGTACGTTATTTTGTTGGGGAAGGAGAGTGCCAGGTTGTTGAGGCAATAATGTGCTGGACTGTTGGGGGTATGTCATGAGCTGGTATGACTGAGTGTTTCCAGCAACAGCCTCATATTTAGTTGAAGAGTCCACAGAATCATAGTTAAACCTGTAATACAATAAATTCTTGTTTATTTTTGTAATCTACCATGAAAAAGCAAGAAACTTTACTTGCATCATGTTATTTATTAAAAATGATCCCAACATTCAATGTTTCTTGCAAATGAGGGAACTGTGTGGTAGCTTGCCCTCTAGTGGTGTATGAGGGTTATGCAGCTGCTGATGCTGGCACTCACCCACTTTCAGTGTGCATGCTGAAGGACTGAGGCTCACAGTGCTCTGGTGTGTCCAGCAGTATAGACAGCGTGTGTGTAGGGGGGTTGTATGCAGCAAAGAAGGGTAGTGAGGCACGGCGCAGAGGTGGGGGACTCTGCATGAGGGGATGCTTATAGTCCCCTGCACTCCCCTGAGACACAGTAGCTGCCATATCCACAAAGCCTGGAACATGGATACACAATTCAAATATGGATATAAATGTTTATGAATAGAAAATATTTTCAGCACACACTCACTGTAGACAAAGCAAGAGACAAAAAACAATTACACAAAATTACACACACACACAATCAGCCATAACATTGAAACCACAGACAGGCGAAATAAATAACATTGATTACCTCATTACAATGGCACCTGTAAAGGGGTGGCATACATCAAGCAGCAAGTGAACAGTCAGTTCTCGAAGTTGAGGTGTTGGAAGCAGGAATAACGTACAAAGGTAAGGATCTGGACGACTCTGACAAGAGCTAAATCATGATGGTAGGCACCTGGGTCAGAGCATATCCAAAATAGCAGGTCTTGTGGGGTGTTCCTGGTGTGTAGTACCTACCAAAAGTGGTCCAAGGAAGGACAACCGGTGAACCAGTAACAGAGGCAAGGGCACCCAAGGCTCATTGATGCGGGTGGGGAGTGAGGCTAGCCTATCTGATCTGATCACATTTTCTTTTACTTTATGTGGACGGCCAGGTGCATGTGCATCACTTACCTGGGGAAGAGATAATACCAGGATGCATTATGGGAAGAAGCAAGACTGCAGAGACAGTGTGATGCTCTGGCCAATGATCTGCTGGGAAACCTTGGATCCAGGCATTTATGTGGATTTTACTTTGACACGTACCACCTACCTAAACGTTGTTGCAGACCCCTTTACACCCCTTCATAGCAACGGTATTCCCTAATGGCAGTGGCCTCTTTCAGTAGGATTAATGCACCCTGCTACACTGCAAAAATTGTACAGGAATGGTTTGAAGAACATGACAAAGTTCAAGGAACTGACCCCAATTCCCCAGATCTCAATCAATCAGAGCTTTTGAGTCCATGTCTTTACAGGTCAGAGCTGTTTTGGCATCACAAGGGGGACCTACACAATATTAGGCAGGTGGTTTTAATATTATGGCGGATCGGTTTACATATACATACACACCCACCATTCATTTTAATAGGAACACCTGTAAACCTGCTCATTTATGCAGTTATCTAATTAGCCAATCATTTGGCAGCAGCACAATGCATAATATCATGTAGATACAGGTCAAGAGCTTCCATTAATGTTCACATCACATCTCAGAATGGGGAAAAGGTGTGACTTTATCCATGGCATGATTGTTGAAGCCAGACAGGCTGGTTTGAGTATTTCCAAAACGGCTGATCTCCTGGGAATATCACACCCAACAGTCTCTACAGTCCACACAGAATGGTGAGAAAAACAAAAAACAAGTAAGCGACAGTTCTGTGGGTGGAAAACCCTTGTTGATAAAGAGATCTGAGGAAAATGGCCAGATTGGCTCGAGATGACAGGAAATATACATACATTCACTGGGTACTTTATTAGGAATGTTATACTAATACGGAGTAGGGCCTCCCTTTGCTCTTAAAACAGATGTTGGAAACATTCCTTTCCATGTTCACATGACTGCATCATGCAATTCCTGCAAATTTTTCAGGTGCACAGAAAGGCCACTGAAGTAGACTGAACTCATTGTCATGTTCATGAAATGAGTTTGAGAGGACATTTGCTTATTGACATGGTGCATTATCATGCTGGAAGTAGCTATTAGAAGATGGTAAATTGTGGCACATGGTCAGCCAAATAGGTTGTGGCATTCAAGCGATGATTGATTGGCATTAACGTGCCAACATTCCCCACACCATTACACCACCTCCACCAGCTTGGACTGTTGACACAAAGCAGGTTGGGTGCATGGATTCATGCTGCTGTTGTCAAATTCTACCATCTGAGTTCCTCAGCAGAAAACAAGATTCATCACACCAGACTACGTTTTTCCAGTTCTTGGCTGACAGAGGTGGGACCCGACATGGTCTTCTGCCCATCCGCCTCAAGGTTCGGCATGTTGTGCATTCCGAGATACTTTTCTGCTCTCCACAGTTGTACAGAGTGGTTATTCGAGTTACTGTAGCAGTTTTGTCAGCTTGAACCAGTGTGGCCATAAGGCATTCCCATCCACAGAACCGCCACTCACTGGATGTTTTTTCTATATTGCACCATTGAGTAAACTCTAGAGACAAAAATCCCAGGAGATCAGCAGTTATAGACATACTCAAACCAGTCCATCTGGTACCAACAATCATGCTATGGTCAAAAATCACAGATCAAATTCTGATGGTTGATGAACATTACCCAAAGCTGCTGGCCCATATATGCATGATTTTATGCACTGCACTTCTGCCACGCAATTGGCTGATTATACAAGTACAGGTGTTCCTAATAAAGTGCTCAGTGAGTGTATATATAAAGCTCTACAGGGAATTCCACTGGGAAATTCCAGATTATAGTTGCATTTGCTCACATGTTCAAATTGTTTCCTGTGACAACCAGACAGCATGTGTACAGCAGGTAGTGCAGGCCAGGTGAAACGAACATGGAACTTTTACACAAGTAAAATGTCAAGTCCCAGTTTATAACAAACAGAACAGACAACAGTGATATTAACTAAGGAGGTTGGTTTCACTACAGTTGAGCAACATCCTTTCAAAATTTGTAAACCTTTTTATGTATACTTTACATAGATTTTATAAATATTTTATGTTTGGCATGACATGCTTTTCATCCATCTTGTTTTTGTCACAAATTTGAGCGAAAAAGTCCAATTTGATTTGATTTGTAGAAACCTGCCTTGGAATCAAATTTGAGACATTAAAATGTAGCTTGAATTTAACTGGAAAATGCATTTCTTTTTTTATATTTAAACATTCAGAAAGTCTTTCCCAATCAAATCAGATGTCAATCAATCAATCAATCAATCAATCAATAGGAGCTATCTGAATATAGCTATGCAGTATACATGGTGTACATGTGGGAGAGACCTGGTGGGCTTGAGCAGCTGGGGAGCAGTGTACTGTAAGGAGGGAGTGTCTTTCCAGTTTCGGGGGGTTGGGATGCAATTGCAGAACCTGTGAAAATAGGAGGCCTACAAAACAGGTAAATACAAAACACAGTCAACACTGAAAAATGTATACTGTGAGAGGTGATGGTGTTTCAAAAGAAAAACCTGTGGACTGGGACTTGGGCAGGTGCCTGGGTCCGGGTCACTGGAGGCTTTCTTGTTGTCATTTTAGAGGTTTTACGCCATTTGGCACGACGATTCTGAAACCATACCTGAGAAAGAACATGTGCACAGTGCCATTATTTGATCAATTTGCACGTGTCTTTCATCAAAAGAAGAAAGAGAGGTCTGGAAACGAGACACAGGACTAACCATGACTCTCTGGGGTGTGACGCCAACTGATATTGCAATCTCTTTCCGCTTGTCTGCATCCGGATAATGATCATCTTGAAACATCCTCTCTAGCTCCTCCAACTGATCTATAAACACATAAGCTGTTCATGAATTTTCAGTAACCACATTTTTAGTTTCCCCATGTTGTGGTGGATGCAGAGCTGGGAACACTGGGTGCAACTCTGTTGAACAATCCTGTTTGCAAGGTATCATACACTTACATTCAGTCACACTTTGAGCAATTTAGATTGCCATTCCAACCATCAGGATGCTTTTGGGAGGAAACCTGGAGATAACCCATGTGGACCCAGGTAGAACGTTGAAACATGGCTTGTGGACTTGTAGGAGGCAAAGCTACCCCATGTGCCACCCCACAAGGTTCTCATATTCTGTGAAAATTAGTGAAATTACACACTCACTCACCAGTGCTGTAGGAGGTTCGTGTTTTCTTTTTGGGGGCTGGTACCAGTAGAGATGTGTTGCTGACACACGGTAAGGGTTGGGTGCTCGTCTCTGGATGTATTGCGTTTAATGATGCAGACCTGCTGGTGAAGCGGGTGTACCGGCGTGTGGTGTACACCTGCTGCAGCGTCACCTCCAGCTGCCCAGAATGGGTGAGTGTTTTGGGCTCCACAGAGGGGCTGCTCTCATATGCACGCTTGGTCAAACAGGAAACCTGGGGCATTGGCATGGGCACTGAGCTCTGGGTCTGAACCACTGGCTGCGTTTGTAGCTGAAACACAGAGTGATTGCTAGATGGGAGTGTGAGAGGTAGAGGATTCTGGGAAGGAGGAGGAGAAGATATCAAGGAGGTCTGTGAAAAGGATAAAGACTTGGCAGGACACAGCAGAAGCTCCTCGTTCACACTGCTCTCAACAGACTCCTCACACACCATCAACAGATTTACTGGGTCACTGGCGTCCAGCTGTTGGAGACTCTTCTGCTCCTGTGGTGGAGGGACCAGATCACCACTCACATCATTCCCTTTTCCATTGTCACACTTGCTTTTATTCTTCTCTGTCATTTCTACTTTACTTTCACCCATTTCAAACTCTGCACCTTCTTCATGATTATATTCATCATCCGTATCAACAAATACTTTTGCCACCCTTTCTGCCATTTCGTTTCCCGCTTCTTTTTTCTCTTCATCTATAGAACTAATTTTATGGTCTCTTTTTTGCTCTGCTTCTTCATCTACATTTCTTTGTTGTTCATTGACTCCGAGGGCCAGACAATGTTTCTCACATTCCTCCTCACATAAAGGACACGGGCTGCCTGTAAACAAAGGACATGGTTCATTGTTGAGCTAGACTGATGGCCCAATAACCCTTGATCAAAAGTTTGCAGTTATGGGAAGACAACAATTGGCACTGCACCCTGATATCACATCTCTGAGTGTGTAGTCATGTGCAATTCAGGCAGATGTAATGAGCCCTGCATCTCTAATGAGCTAGATTATTATTATTATTATTATTATTGTTTAGACCAAATTTCTTGAGCAACTAGAAAGTCAGTGCAGTACTGTCACTATGTGGCTGTACGTTTTGTACAAATGAATGAAGCAAGTATTCTGTTATTTTTTCATAGGCCTACCCTTCACATGGTGTAAACCCAAGAACAGAAATCTGCACACGCCATTAGGCCTAGTTAAATTTTACTATAGCCTTAACTTTAGTCCAACATTAAACGCCATGGGATGAAAATAATCTGAAACATGACTGGGGTTTCTGTTATCTGTTGTTCTAACTAATCATAAAAGTAGAAACTAGGCCGAAATGGTCGTAAACTAATAACCGCAAAACACCAGTTTCACAGGCTACCGAAACAAACCATGTTTTATAGATAAAATACTGTCTAAACATTCATTTAGGCTGAACCTAGAAGTAGTAAAACCTTGTTTGAAAAACCTCTGTTTTCAAAAACCGAATGGCTAACGACTACTAAACTTCCTCCCAGCTAACAATTACTCATTACCCTCCAATTATGCAATTATTAAACCGTTTGTGTAGTCTAATTTAGGTTAATTTACGCACCGTAATCACTAGCAAACAGAGAGTCCTCAGCCATCTTGTTGCGCAAAAGACCTCTAACTCAAACTACGTGTTTGAATTAGCTTAGAGCTAAAAGTGCCAGTTAAACGACAAAGCTCAATCTAAATCAGGTAATTAGTGCGGGTTCATTTCAATTAAACTGAAACAGCTGAGAAAGTTTCGTCACGTGACCAGTTAATGAAGCGCACCATTTTCCACAAGCGTCATCTCGCGCGTCTCTGAGGCGTGCGCGCGTGTGTGTGTGTGTGTGTGAGAGAGAGAGAGAGAGAGAGAGAGAGAGAGAGAGCGCGCGAGAAATGATAGAAGAGAACAGAAGGATGAGTTTATGAAATTATTTTTAAAGCTTAATGAAGATTTGTACACTCAGCATGACTGCTTAGTTAGCTATAGAAATGCCAACGTGTAGCTTTCTTGCTAGCACAATACACCTTAACACCAACACTCAAGTTTTTTTGGACTGAATCTTTCCCTTATTCGTTCCCTAATTAAAAGCTATGTCTGTCTCTAGGTTGCAGTCAGACACAAATCCTCTTTGGACACTCATCCAAGAGCATCCTTGTCTCAGAACATCTTAGTTATGACAGATTGCCTGCAACTTCTGCATACGTTGATCCAATTTCTTTAATTTTATCTTTTATGAAAACAGAATAAGATTCCAGAGTTCACCAGAGAAAAGAGCTTGTAAAATGGTCTATCTGTAGCCCAGCTGTTGTAGTGTACAAGTTAGCAGTGGATAAGAACCACCACTGACCAGATGTTATTTTAGTAATGCATTACTCTCAGAACATCAGTGACACTCAAACAGTGATTCATTCCGGTGAAACACACACCACGTCAAAATCCCTATGCTGAGAGTAATCCTTGACCCAAATAATATCTGGTCAGTAGTGGTCCTATGGTAGTCCCTTTCCAATGATGAATGGGGTAGACTAAGTAATCGTGTACCAATAATGTAATAATGTACCAATAATGTACACCTATATGGTACTTGTACCTAATAAAATGGCTTGTAAATGTAGGTACTAGATATTCCTAAAGAAACCGACACTGTGTGTATTAGAATAGATTAGATTTATGAATACAGTTTTAACTGTCAGGACAATTTTCCTATTTTTAGTTTATCTGAACTTTTTAAATAAGTTTTTTTTATATTTAGATGTTCAGCTATTTCATTTCCATGTCAAATGTTGGTCCTGTAGGGGCACAGGGTCTATGTATGCTGCGTTCATTCAACAAGGATTTTTTTCATTTTTCTTGCACACAATAGAATAGGAAATCAATTAATTGGTTTTTCATTTTTTAATAGAACATTGTCTCATTTTTAATTGTCAAATATTCATGAATCCAAATATGAAAAAATTGACACTGCAGTGCATTTCAGCATGAAGAGTTGACCTGGAACTAGGCTACAAGTAGACCATTTTACAAGCTCTTTTCTCTGATGAACTCTGGAATTTTATTCTGTTTTCATAAAAGTTAAGATAAAAGAAATTGGATCAATGTATGCAGAAGTTGCAGAAGTTGCTGGCAATCTGTCACAACTAAGATGTTCTGAGACAAGGATGTTCTTGGATGAGTGTCCGAAGAGGATTTGTGTCTGACTGCAACCTAGAGACAGGCATAGGTTTTAAATTAGGGAACGAATTAGGGAAAGATTCAGCCCCAAAAAACTTGAGTGTTGGTGTTAAGGTGTATTGTGCTAGCAAGAAAGCTACATGTTGGCATTTCTATAGCTAACTAAGTGGTAATTTACGGTCATTACAATAATCAATAGTAATTTACTAAATTTTGAAACATTGCCCCTACAGGAAGCTTATCATTTCATAATAATTACTTACGCCTTCTTGGCTTTTTCTTTGTAGGTCTGTTTGTTGTCTCAGCAGAAAGGTCCAACATTTGGCTGTACACTTATAACAGGATACATGGCTGCTAATGGTATAAGTTTAGCCTCTATGTTTAAGTGCCTGAGTCACATTTTTTCTTTTGAGATATTCGATATTCACTAAGACGTTAATTGGGGTTAAAGGAATATATGTGTGTGTGGGCGCACGCTGGCTTAGTGGTTAGCACGTTCGCCTCACGCCTCCGGGGTTCGATTCCCGACGGGGCCATGTGTGTGCGGAGTTTGCATGTTGAAACCGTGCTGCGGGTACTCAGGTTTCCTCCCCCAGTCCAAAGACATGCATGGTAGGCTGATTGGCATGTCTAAAGTGTCCATAGTGTATGAATGGGTGTGAGTGTGTATGTGAGTGTGCCCTGTGATGGACTGGCACCCTGTCCAGGGTGTACCCTGCCTTGTGCCCCATGCTTCCTGGGATAGGCTCCAGGTTCCCCCATGACCCTGAAAAGGAGTCATGAAAAGAAGATATATATATATATATATATATATACACACACACACACAGTGCATCCGGAAAGTATTCACAGCGCTTCACTTTTTCCACATTTTGTTATGTTACAGCCTTATTCCAAAATGGATTAAATTCATTATTTTCCTCAAAATTCTACAAACAATACCCCATAATGACAACATGAAAGAAGTTTGATTGAAATCTTTGCAAATTTATTAAAAATAAAAAACAAAAAAAGCACATGTACATGAGTATTCATAGCCTTTGCTCAATACTTTGTTAAGCACCTTTGGCACCATTTACAGCCTCAAGTCTTTTTGAGAATGGCACACCTATTTTTGGCAGTTTCTCCCATTCTTCTTTGCAGGACCTCTCAAGCTCCATGAGGTTTTATGGGGAGTGTCGATGCACAGCCATTTTCAGATCTCTTCAGAGATGTTCAATCAGGTTCAAGTCTGGGCTCTGGCTGTGCCACTCAAGAACATTGACAGTGTTGTCCTGTAGCCACTCCTTTGTTATCTTGGCTGTGTGCTTAGGGTCGTTGTCCTGTTGGAAGATAAACCTTCGCCCCAGTCTGAGGTCCAGAGCGCTCTGGAGCAGGTTTTCATCAAGGATGTCTTTGTACATTGCTGCATTCATCTTTCCCTCGATCCTGACTAGTCTCCCAGTTCCTGCCGCTGAAAAACATCCCCACAGTATGATGCTGCCACCACCATGCTTCACTGTAGGGATGGTATTGGCCAGGTGATGAGTGGTGTCTGGTTTCCTCCAGACATGACGCTTGCCATTCAGGCCAAAGAGTTCAATCTTTGTTTCATCAGACCAGAGAATTTTGTTTCTCATGCTCTGAGAGTCCTTCAGGTGCCTTTTGGCAAACTCCAGGCAGGCTGTCATGTGCCTTTTATTGAGGAGTGGCTTCCATCTGACCACTCTACCATTCAGGTAGTACTGATTGGTGGAGGGCTGCAGAGATGGTTGTTCTTCTGGAAGTTTCTCCTCTCTCCACAGAGACACGCTGGAGCTCTGTCAGAGTGACCATTTGGTTTTTGGTCACCTCCCTGACTAAGCCCCTTCTCCCCGATCGCTCAGTTTGGCCGGGCGGCAATCTCTAGGAAGAGTCCTGCTGGTTCCAAACTTCTTCCATTTACGGATGATGGAGGCCACTGTGCTCATTGGGACCTTCAATGCTGCAGAAAGGTTTCTGTACCCTTCCCCAGATCTGTGCCTCGATACAATCCTGTCTCGGAGGTTTACAGATAATGCCTTGGACTTCATGGCTTGGTTTGTGCACTGACATGCATTGTTAACTGTGGGACCTTATATAGACAGGTGTGTGCCTTTCCAAATCATGCCCAATCAACTGAATTTACCACAGGTGGACTCCAATCAAGTTGTAGAAACATCTCAAGGATGATCAGTGGAAACAGGATGCACCTGAGCTCAATTTTGAGTGTCATGGCAAAGGCTGTGAATACTTATGTACATGTGCTTTTTTTTGTTTTTTTTTATTTTTAATAAATTTCCAAAGATTTCAAACAAACTTCTTTCATGTTGTCATTATGGGGTATTGTTTGTAGAATTTTGAGGAAAATAATGAATTTAATCCATTTTGGAATAAGGCCGTAACATAACAAAATGTGGAAACAGTGAAGCGCTGTGAATACTTTCCGGATGCACTATATATATATACATACATACATACATACATACATACATACATACAATGTCATATATACATACATACATACATACATACAATGTCATATATACATATATATATACATACATACATACATACACACACACACACACACACACACACACACACACACAACCCCAGTAGTGAAAAAGTTGGGACAGTATGGAAAATGCAAAAAAACAAACAAAAAGAGTCATTTGAAAATTCTAATTCATTGAAGACACCAGTTGGTTAAGTTTAGCAAGAAGAATTTTCCCCCTTTCATCTATTATGCATTTCTTCAGCTGCACAACTATATCGTTGCCTTATTTTGTGCTTCATAATGCGCCACACATTCTCATAGACATAATACACTACACATTCTCAATTGGAGACAGGTCAGGACTGCAGGCAGGTCATGCTAGCACCTGCACTCTCTGCTTATGCAACCATACGCTTGTAATCTGGGCAGAATGTGGTTTGGTGTTGTCCTGCTCTTGACAACAGCATATGTTGCTCCAAAATGTGTACATATCTTTCTGCATTAATTATGCCCTCACAGATGTGCAAGTTACCCATGCCATGGGCACTGACACACCCCCATACCATGACAGACGCTGACTACTGTCCATCTCAGACGAGACCGAGCCAAGAGAAGTCAGCGGCACTTATGGACAGTGTAAATGTATGGCTTCTGCTTTGCATAATAAAGCCTTAACTTGCATGTGGATGCAGCAGCGAATGGTTTTGAGTGACAAAGGTTTACCAAAGTATTCCTGAGCCCATGTCAGGATATCCATTACAGACAGATGACAGTTTTTAAGACAGTGACGTCTGAGGGATCGGAGATCACACATATTCAGAAGTGGTTTACGGCCTTGCCCTTTACTCAGAGATTTGACCCGATTCCTTGAATCTTTTCATTATATTGTGCATTGTAGAAGGTGAAATGCCCAAAATCCTATCGATTTGTCTTTGGGAAATGTTGTTCTCAAAGTGTTGGTTTATTCACTGACACATCTGTTGGCAGATTGGCCATCGACCCATCCTTGCTCTTGAAGGAATAGGCCTTTTTTGGAGGCTCCTTATATACTTATATATATATATATATGAACGCAAGGTATCAGCGTACATGGCCCACAGCTACAAAGATTTTGTGTTTTCTCTCTTCCTATCAAATTCAGTATATGAATGCATCGATAGTTAATGGAAGAGTTGAAACAAGTATGTGTAGTCACACTATCCAGCGCTATGGTTCTCGAAATCTGACACTCTGACACTGTTCTTCTGCATTGAACAGAAAGTAGCATGATATACAACCACTTAATAAACAAAAGAGACACACAAGTACCCAATCAGGACTTTTATTTAGAACAGAGTGGCATATTAGTGACAGAATGTCGCCCCCATATACACAAACCAAATGAGGAGAAATAAAAACCTCTGTTCTTTAAAATGCGCACGTATAAAACACAATGGGCAACCTTCACATCAAAACCATGCTGGCCTGTGATTGGCACACAAACACAGGAAGGCCTGCCTTTTATTTGGCCATGGGTAGAAAGTGACAGGTTAAGGTAGATGGCAGGGAAAACAGGAGTCAACCAAACAAAATTCCACTGAGACAAATCCATTCAGGTTTAACACACAATGACCACCAGACATTCCCAAGTGAACAAGGTGTGTGTTGGTGTTGGGAGGCATGTGGGTGTGCATTTGTGTTGTGTCGGCATATATATATATATATATATATATATATATATATATATATATATATATATATATATATTCAGTGAAATTGAGTGCATGTCTTTTTTTGTATCCTTGTAAGCCATTGTAAGCTTGTAGCCATGCTGGAAATAGCTACATATGATTTAAAATGTGAACAATCAAAACATCTTGATCCCTGAAGTATGATAAAATGTCGGCTTGAGTATTTCTATAAAATTGAACTAGTAATCATATTGATTGTGAAGGCAAACTTATTACTATTTATGAGTGTTTACTGAGACTGTGTGATGATATTGTTAGTGCACTAAATCACAAAAGGTGCATGGTGTATATGTGGTCAAGGAATTTCTCAAGGATCTAGTTAGAAAGCACACTTTGTAATGTGTGTGTGTGTGTGTGTGTTTTACAGTAATTAGTTCTAATGACAGTAGTAGGAGGTGTCTGGGAGGTTATTTTATGAAGTGAGAAATCCCAGTTAGTGCAACCATTTTACCCATAAAATATTTGTATTGGAGTGTCTTGCCTTCTAGCTTAAATTATTCTGATAACTGAATAAATCCTACTCCATGAACAAACCCCATCATGATGGAAGAAAAGTTGAAGAGGAAAAAAACACTGGGCAGATACATTTCAGTCAGCGTATGGGTACATACATGCACACACAGGCATGACATGATCATACAGATTAGATTATAATATTAAAAATATTCAAGCTACAGGTGCACTGGTGAGATTTTACAATCTTTGATAGATGTACATCCACCTCACATGCTTGCAACACCACCCAAGTTTTTTTTCCCACAGCCTTTAAATCAGGGGGTCAGACTGTAATCCAGGAGGTAACAGCTGTATTCGTGTTTTCACTCTTTTTGTACGCCAGATTTAACTAATGAAGGCGATTAAATGATGAACTGAAAATAAGAAGATAATGATATAAGAAATAATGTTGATCTACGCTGTGTTGTCTGACACCCCTGCTTTAAATGAGTGCAGAAGCTTTCCATGATCTGAGTCCTTGTGTGCTCTACTGATGGAACTCAATTGTTGAAGCTCTGTAGTGCACATATAAAATGGGTAGGTTGTGTTACGAAATGTGGTTCAGTGCAGTCTATTCGAGTCATAGCCCTGTCTTGTTCATATCCCCTCATAGTGATATGTTATGAATTAGTTAGTTTACCTATCAGTGATTTGCTACAGTGGGCAGTGAGGGACATCTTAAATGCCACTCGGTACGCTTATGTTGTGCTATGGTCTCGCTCATGGCACCCACAGCTGTAACACATGGAATGATATGTGACAAAAATGTAACGCCACATACAGGTGACTACAGCGTTTGTTAAGGTTACAATAAGGCCAGGCAGTGGAAAGCTGCATGAGAGCGTGTGTACATTCTCCCTCAGCAGCACTGGAGGGTGACAGCATTATGGGTGTGTCGATGTTAATAGCTGCATTATTGCTACATCATGCACTTTTACCTAACTCTAACTGCGTAGCCATTTCGTTTTTATTGACCTCGATGTACAGCACTTGGACACAATGTTGCAACATAATCAAAAACAACCTGACAAACTCTGACCTTCTCTGGAATCTCAAAATAGGTCCTGGGGTTTTTGTTTTTTTTCAACATAATACCTTAAACTGAATTTTCTCTGTACTTCTTGACTTTAAATATGACCAAAACACATCCTGATTTGTGGACATCCCTGTCCCAATGACACACTACACGCCTTCTAACTCTTATATCATTAAGAAGGACAGGACCACTGGACATCTAAAAGTGTAGTATTGTGTGTGAATATGGTGGTGTGTGAGTTTCAATGAGAAAGTGAGACACATTCTTGTGAGCTTGTGCTTTTTACCTGATAAAACATCATTAAAATACTGAAAACATGAGGAATGTTTCTTTTTTTGACTGAAGTAATGGATCTGAATGAAGAAAGGGTCTGTTATGTTCAATAAAACCCCTATTTAGTTTGCTGACACACTGGGACTGATATTTCCAAAGTGATATATGTATGTGTGTATGTGCGCACACAGATATTTATTATGTAAAAGCCATAATTAAAAACATGATAAACTGAAATCGAAAAAAAAGAGTTGATATTTACACCAGTAAAACTTTTACTGCACAGCTAAATAGATATCCTTCACTACTAATATTATCATCTCTTACCATCCATTCAGAACTGCTGATATATTACTGATTATTTTTTACTATTGATAACTAATTGTCTTTGTACAGAACAGAGAAATAGCTAATCCTGTTTCTTTGCATGCGCACCATCACAGCAAACAGTAAATGTTTCCTTAATGTTTATGTGCTGTGTTAATCATAGTATTTTTCAGCCTCCTGCTCGAAAGATATAGTTCTACAGTCATTGAGGCCAGCCTTGCTGACATACACTCTCACCAGCAGAGGGAGTTACACCATGTGTTAGTGTGTGTGTGTGTGCGCGTGTGTGACTGGCCTTACTAAGTTCAGAGATGGCAGCAACTTCATGACACCTCAGCCTCTCTCTCTCTCTCTCTCTCACACACACACACACACACACACACACACTCAAGCACACATGCACACACACACCATTCTGTGGTCATGCTCAGCTTCTAGCACCAGGGGAATGGAAGGCACAACGCGACCCTTGTGACAGAAGCACGACCTTTTCAGAATAGCACGGCCTCAAAATTCCTTCTCCACGTCTCTGTCTTTCTGTCTTATCTTTCTGATTCCTTTCCCTTGACCCTCTCTGTCCCACCATGACCTTCTCTGTCTTTTTTTCCTTCCTCACTCCCTCGGTCATGCTTCCTGACTTCCATGCTCAGCTGGAGAGGAATATTGTGCATTTATAGAACATGTGTCTTTACAAAAGGTTTTATGTCATAATTTTATAGAACAACAATCTTAAACATATCAATAGCAACATGTACTTAAAAAAAAGTTTTTTTTTCTTTTTTTGTATGTATGGCGTCCCTATCCCTCCCTAGCAGATCTGCAAAATTCTGTCCAAAGCCTTTTTTTTTCTCTTTTTTATTTTTTTATGATCTTTTTTTCCCCACTCAAAAGAAAGTCCCAAGTCCGCAGAGTGGCAGGCACTCTCATGGAGAAAGGAGGGAGTCAGGAAAAAACAGAGATAGAAATGACAGGAAGAAAGGAGGGTCAGAGGGAGAAGAGACTAGAAGGATGGAGGGATGCAAAAAAAAAAGAAGAGTGTGTGGATTTTAGGCATAGAATTCCTCCTGCTTGTCTGGTTTCTGATAAGTGACTGTGGCTTGTTTGGGTTCTTCCAGAGTGTAGCTGCCTTCATCCTTCTTTTTCATCCGATATACAAGTAACATGACCAGGAATGCAGCAAAGAGTGCACCAACTACACCTCCAACAATCACCGCTAGAGAAACAGAGGGAGAGAAAAAAGAATCTTATTACTGATTAGAGCATATACAATAGATTTTACAGTTGTTTTGATGTTGTACACTTAATCCTTTTCACCAATTCTACATATTATACTTTTACATGATAATACTTCAATTTCAATCTATCCTATGGTACAGCTGCAAGTGCAGTCCATGCTTTTAACTAAATGTCATGGAGAGTGATAGTAGAACTGTAATGGGGAGAACTCTGAGAGGGTATGGAAAGAGAAAGAGAAAGATGGGAATTTATAGGAAATTAATTAGGAAAAAGTTGGCATGATCAGGCATGATCTTTCAACCCAAATGTCAGTTATGCCATAACTTCACTTATGTCGTGCACCTTTCCCCCCTCCATTTTTCCCTCCCTAATCTGGTCATCTGCCAATTCCCACCCACTAGCCAGCTCTCAGCTATCACATGACAGCTACCAATGGGGGTGGTTGAAAGCTAAAGTGCTTCCTCCCATGAAGCCAGCTACCGGATCTTTTCAAACTGCTACTCATGCTGTGTCACAGGGCGGCGTAACACACTTGGAGGAAAGTGTTATCTGACCTCTTTTGCACAAATGAACTCATGATGTACATGCCCATGATTGGTTAGTGTTGCCCTGATTGACAAGGGAGAGGGTATATGCCATTCCTCCCACTTAGCAAGAGAGTTTTGCTCCCTAGATTCCTGGCTATGGATGGCTGCGACATAATTTTGTCTGTTTGCAATGAATTAACATATGAAAAACTAGCCAGCTTCATTTTGAGGAATTAAATATCACACTTATTAAAAGAAAATAATAAACTAAACTCAGTAGCCAGTATATTAGGTACTTACCTTTAGCTATACTATAGGTACACAGTGTGTAGATATCTGATGCTATGTGCAGCTCCCCTGTACCTTATCCATTCATTAAAAGAGACCACTGCTGAACAAATATTTTTTTAGTAGACAATTCCCAGCACAACAGTGACTGGTATGCAGTAGAGTTCCCATGGTGGTCCCAGTGATGGACCAGGTTAGTTGAATGCCTAAAAAGTGCACCTATATGTTACATTTAGCTAATAAAATGGTCAATAAATGTAGCTACGAGGCAGATGTACCAATAAAATAAAATAAATCAGACACTGAGTGAATATGTTCTTCAAAAAGACCTCTCAAAGCAGCTGTGACTGCTGTACACACTTCTTTCACATGAATCGTCGATTGTGGGTTTTACTGGACAAACCTTTCAATCCAACTCCAAGCAATGTAATCTGACAGGTGAGTAAGTATGCCTAAGAATTAAGATTATGCATTCTAGTTCCTTTCCTAATATTTCTTGCATGGCTTTGAGGTGTCTTTGAGATTCGTGTATTACCTCACAAATGTATAAAAATAAAAATGAATAAATAAAAGACTGCTCCTAACTCTTAACTATAAAGCAGTAGTTGTACCCAGATCAAGTGATCTGTAAATAGAAAGCCAAAAAGCACCTAATAATTATAAATGATGGAAGAGCTGATGTTCCAAACAAGAGGGACAAAGAGAGGCAAATGAAGGGAGAAATGGAAAGAATGGGATTAGTTCAGAGTGTGTTCTCCCCAGGGGGATAAGAACATCTCCAGTGGAGACACCGTCTCATTGTGAGATTGATGAAGCAAGAATGCTCTATAAGAGTGTCACTAAATGGTTTCCAAAAATATCACAGATATTAATGTAAGGTACTAGATGTTAGATTCAGAAGCAAATATATTTTCGAGAATGACTTTATAGCATGATAATACATGATTGAAATATACAAGACATGAAAATATATATGACAGGAAGGTTCACCATAAGCACAAGTCAGTAAATTACTGTGAAGACATAATTATGATCATCTACATATAGCTTATAAGCAGTAATGATCTATTCTGATTAATACTTAACTGTTTTTGCACATGATCATCCTAATTACATAAAAATACAAGGACGTAATGGCTACATGGCAATAACGTGATCACTGAGAAGGCAAACAGAATACAAACGAGTACAGCTCGACAGCGATGCCTCCATTGCCAACAAGTGTATTCCTTCTTGTTACTAATTTGTACACCTTAAATACCCTTATAATATAATTAAAACAGGCAGGAAGCTATTGAAGTAAAAAAATACTTCAGACATTTGACCTTACTGTGACCATGACTTGTTTGGATCAATTCCAAAATCGAATCAGTGCATCTGTTGGCGATAATTCCACATAAATCCTACAAACATTCAACCACTTGTTCTTGAGATATCATGTTAACTAGAATCTCAGACAGAAGCGCAGTCACCCTGAAAACACTAGACGGTGGAGGCATAATGAGGACCAAGACACTGACAATACAAAAGTCAAACAGAGAAAGGAAGAAATAAACATGAGGAAAAAATATCACCATATCACCATAATTCAACTACATTTCAAATTGCCTTGCAACAACTGTGAGTTTGAGAACACTAGATGGTTCTCTACATACTCCATATGCAAAAGCAGGCATTCTTTAGCTTGTTTTAAATATAATCAATTAGCATGTTTTCTCACCTATCAAAACTTCTTTCCTTTCCAAGATGTTTTTCTGAGGAAGCTGAGCAGCTGAACTTCCTGTATCTATTGTGTTTCCAGTCAAATCAGGCTCCGCCCCAACATCTGATGCACCTTTGCCACGTCCCACTTCATTTCCTTGTTGCACTTCCTCCTCTCGGATCCCAGAGTCCCCACTGGGACCAACAACTGCAACTTCATTATTTATTTCTGCGTCTGGAGTTTTTACCTGATGAAAAAACACAAAATATGAAAAATCAATTAAATTTACAATCAGAAATCTCTACAGACTTTGAGATTTAGTCAAATTTGCTGTAAATTCTTATATAAGTCCCAAATGGCACTAGATTAAACATTTGTACAAGTTCTTATCTGCTGGTGGCTGTGAATATTATTAGTTTTTGCTTCAGTATTTGTAACAACACAAATCTAAACAAATCATATTAAGTTGTTAGATATGGTGCATTCTTCTGATTACTTGTTCTCATGAGACTGCGCTCAGAAATTGGCAACATGCTGCTTCTTTTGTATGAAAACCCTACCAATGCTTTCTTTCTTTTTTTATTTGTATTATTTTTATATCAATGGGCTGATGTTATTTTTTTCCCTTTTATAAATATAATGGGTGTCTCACTGTAATAATGAAAAAATGAATGAACTGATGGCTCTTTATAGCACTGCGTTGTTACCTGCACTGTAGAGGCTGGCACTGGACGTGTACTTTCAGTGGGTGTGGCTCGGCTGGGAGTGGCTTGGGGTTTCCGTGATCGTGGAGGAGTAATACTGGGCATCAGTTGAGGTTTTCGTGATCGTGGAGGGGCAGTGCTTGGTGTGGCAGGAGTCGTGATTGATATAGCTGTAGTGGAAGCAATAGTGGTGGGAGCCGCTTCAGTGGTTGTGATGTCATCTGTGACAGGGTCCTCCGTGAGTGATTCGAAGGGGTAGGTTTCCGTGGTACTGAACATACCATCTTCTTCTTCTTCTGCAGTGCCAAGGACATACATATCCTCACTGGGAATGAAGGTCTCGTTCACAATCCTAACACAGTCTGTGGTTTTCATTGGAACAAAGGGGACTCTGGGTGCAATTGTACTTCTTGCCCTCTCTCTCTCTTTTTCACGTTCACGTTCTCTTTCGCGTTCACGTTCTCTCTCCCTCTCTCTCTCTCTCTCCCTCTCTCTCTCCCTCTCTCGCTCTATCTCCCTCTCTCGCTCTCTCTCCTTCTCTCGCTCTCTCTCTCTTTCCCGCACTCTCTCCATTTCCTGCTCGTGCTCATTCTGCTGCGCTCTCTTTTTCTCAATCTCTGGCTCCAGTTCCCTCTCAATATCCATACCACTCTCCCTCTCTGTTTCTATCACCAGGGGGTTGCTGGGCTCTGCAGCGGGTGAGGCAGAAGGGGCGGGTCCAGTGGCCTGTGTGGTTGAAAGTGGGAGGGGCTCTGTTGTGGTGAAAGACATGGAGCCTGTCTCCATCACTGAGTCTAGAGAGAGAGAGAGACAGAGAGAGACCGAGAGAGAGAGACCAAGAGAGAGAGAAAGAATCAATATTCACTACTTTAATGTGTGATACGATATCTTGATAAAATTTCCGGTGAGGTTACAGTGTAGTTCTTGAAAAATTATGTTGAGCAATTTGAGCATCTCCATCGCAGCACACAACATTTATCACTAACTCTGGCACACTGTAATCTAAACATGAATACATAATGACCTACAGTGTGTATACACACACACACACACACACACACACACACACACAAACAGCTATGCCCAGACTCCAAATGACTGCATGATCTTATTTACAGAAATCTGATTACAGTCTGCAGATCAGGTGATCGCACAAAAAGATGCACACACAGTGAGCTCTTATAGGAAAGCATAGAGCCAGATGAAAGATATAAGGTAGGATATTTTGATGCTAGTGTGTGGTTTTACAGTGTGAGGGCTGAAATCCTTATAAGTACATGGGGAAAGGGTGTTGTGCATGTGCGTGTGCATGTGTGTGGGGGGATCTAGGGAGACGAAAAGGTGTTGAGCGAGTCATACCAGCTGGTGCAGGAACTGAGTCCACATAGGACTTTTAAATAAGACAGCTGCCCAACTATCAATTCACACTCATCCAGATTTGCTGCCCTACTGTCACAAACTCATTTTCTCACACATATATAGTGATTGTATTGTGCTCTCCTTGTGGGGATTAGATTTGTTTAATGTGATAACATTTCTGTGGAATGACAGATTGCTAATCCTCATACTAGAATTTAACCCTAATGCCTGGTTTATGCTTTGTCAGAAGTGTTTCTGGTGAAGCCTGAAAACCTGGAATGTTCGTAGTGTTCAGAACAAGAGTAGATCTGGAGCTAATTTTAGTCTGTCCATCAAACAGTAATTGGCGCAATGCACAAATGAAGTTAAGGCTTGGCCTCGAAAAGGATTTGATGGTCAATCTCAATCTTGACTCTTGCTTTCATTAGAACTCGATCTTGACTTAGCCTCGACCCCCTTAAGACTCGGTCTTAACCTGATCTCGGCTAGACCTGGTCTAGGACTTAGCAATGACGATCTTGACTAAAACCCTAGGTATAGTTACCATCCATACATCCATCTTCTGTACCGCTTATCCTCCGCAGGTTCACAGTGTAGCCTGGAGCCTATCCCAGGGGATTTGGGGCACTAGGCGGGAGACACCGTGGACTGGGTGCCAATAGTTACAGTTACATAAAATTCTTTGTTTACAAAGAAGCCAACTTCTTTGTTTATAAACAATTGTAATACTTAACCATTCCTGATTCGTGTTAAATAAGACATTTTGAAGTGATTTCATAGTGGTTCTTCATGTTGCCACTTTGACTACTACCATGGATTCTGAACAGATGAGACAGGGGGAGAAAAAACGCATACATCTCTGACCATTCATCTTTAAATGTCTTTAAATGTTTTTTACGTTATCGCCTTATTTAGAAAACTAGAGTCACAGAACTACGGCGTTTATTTGCCTATTTAGCAGCTCTCCTCTTGTATTTTTACTTGGTTTGGTCCGCTTAAATACTCTGCTGGGTCTGCATATGGAGCACAGTCTGTCAGTTGATGACTCCTGTTAATTACAAATAATAATCAAAAGAAACTGCATAAAAATTATTTATTATCTCCTTAATAGAATAACCCTTTTGACCTCTTGCTTCCATAGCAGCAGAGTCAAAGCTCCTGCCAGTCTCACCCACTTCATACATCACTATTTTCCAATCTCATCAGACAATTCTGTTTTGGAGAGAATTTTCCTCGTTCCATTAAAGTGCCTCGTTCCATTAAAGGGAGAACAGGCACAAATTAACTGTATTAATGCATTTGGTTTTCTTTTCTAGAAAATACTGTAATAAAAACCTTTGGGGACTTTCCCACAAGATGTTCTGGTGTATTAATGCAAATTGATAAAGGAGTAACATTCTACAGGCACACACACACACACACACATACACACACACACGCATGGTAACACTTTACAATAACAGTACATGAATAATCATGCACTAATACTTGAATTAATACTTAAATATGAATTAATGATGAGTTAAGGCATGTACTAATCACAAACTAATGAAGAGCTAACCTTAACTACTAAATGAGTCTTATGAAATCATGTGATGAATCATTTATCATGAATCATTATCATGTCATTCTCTTCAAATCCCAATGTAGTACTAGTACATGCTCTGGGGGTTTGAAGAGAAATGGATGGAGAATGACACAAAACGGGCTGAGATTCAATTACTGGTGTTTATTATTAGTGCGTCTTTCTACATTCGATAAGGAGGATCAGTGAAAGTAATCCAGTGCCATCCAATGATGTTTGTGTACGCAGCTGCTTACGGCAAATGATATAAACAAATTGAAATCATGATTAGTACATGCCTTAACTCATCATTAGTTCATATTGAAATAAATATTAATTCAGGTATTAGTGCATGATTATTCATGTACTGTTATTGTAAAGAGTTACCACAAACACTTACCACCTGAGCCTGAACCAGAGAAATAGTCTTCATCATCATACAGGTCATTTCCAGAGCTCTCCAGATCCTCTAGCTGTGATGAGCGACGCTGTGTCTAAAAGAAAAGACAAAGAAAAGAAAGCCATTTTTACAAGAACGTCAACAAAATGTATATTGATGTATATTGACCATGAACATTGAGCATCTCATAAATACATTATACAGATTTACATCCTTTTGTGACAGATTTGTTGGACAGATTTACACAGAACAATGTTAGTAAAACATTGTACTCACAATGATAAAACTGGCAAGCACAAACAACTTTTAAACCTGTTATAAAGCTAGTAAAGTTACTGTGGCTTTATTCATAATTAACAGTATATATTCATTCACAGTTCTGTGTGTGTGAGTGAGAGAGAGAGAGAGAACAGAGGGGTCTAGCGTGGGGAGCCATTTTACATGGAGGCCCGTTGCTAGGGGCAACCCTTGCCTTTAACCCAGTTTCCCAATTAAAGTGGGATACAAATCCAGCAAAAGAAAAAGCTTCCCTCACACCTAAGGTGTCAGCTCAGTCTCCAACAACACAGTGAGGAATTCTCTTTTTCATCAACACTGTGCTGGTGCTAGACCTGGTGCTTTAGCAAACCTTTTTAAGAACCTCCCTGCATTCCCAGTGGTTTAAGAGCCAAAAGATTACATGGGCTTTTACTAAAGAACTGCATGAAAATAATAACATTAACGACCTTGAGAATATTCATGTTGGCATCCCTTACTGTCTGTACACACATCCTAAAAATATTATCAACTGTTATATTCAGAATGCATGTTTGCCTTTGCCTATCAATCCTGAGCATACAGGGCAATTGCATTAGCAACGTGGTTCCTATTTAGCTGCCAGTGAAATGGTTGTTTCTTCCTCTGATGATCGATTCGTTGTTGCACTATTCATTTTGTTCTTTTCTTTTTCAAACCCCAATGTTAAATGTTCATGTCTTATTTTAATGGTGATCATGTTAATACATTTTTGCTTGGTTTGTCATGGCATGAGTGTTGTTAATGGCAACGTCCCCCAACCTAATTCACAACATCAGACCAGCAGCTTTTTTTGCTGGTGATACGGAACCCATTTGCTGGAAAACCAGCTCTTTTGTAGTGAAAATGAGCAAACCAGTTCAAAAACCAGCATTGGCACTTTGGGAAAAGGATTTTAGAACAGTCCTTCCAAGATTTTGGGATTGCATAAATTAGTGCAAAATCAAGCAAACCCTGCAATATCCAGAGGAGCTTGCAAGTTTTCAAAATTACAGCAGATTTTCCACAGATTTGGGCCAAGACACGTCATGTGACATAATCACAACACGCATGCCACTAAACCCATCTTCACTTCACGTGCATCAAACATGTCTCATTTACCAACAAAAACTCTGAAATCCTGTACAGACTGATTAGAACAACACAGATTTTGTTTTACATGCATTATTAACGTGTGTCTCTGTGCAGGTTTATTTTTTTTACACTTTCATATAGTTTCAACTCACAATGCAGCATACATCAGCTTCCATGTGCAAGGGCAAATGCACATACCTATTAGCCATTGTGGTATTCTTGTCATTGTCAGTTGTTCTGTTGGATCTAGCATTTACTGTTAGGTAGAAATGTGTTATGTGGTTGTTTGGGTTGTGTTACATACTAACTGCATGTTCTTTTGTGATATTATTATTATTATGACTTATTATTTGTCATCCCTGCCTGATTTCATATTAGATAGATCTGTAGTTAACTGCCAACCGTATTGATGTGCTGTAAGTGCGGGTTGCTGATAAAACAGCAAGAATGTTATTTTAACAATGCTTCCTGGATGTTCTTCTTTCTCGCCAAAGCCATGATATATCAGCAGCAGCTCTCTTCCCTCCCCCTTTTACATCCCTTTATCTTCCAGCTGCCTCTGCCTTTCTTTCCCTCCTGCCCCTCTTCCAGCTGCCTCTGCCCTTCTTTCATTCCTTTGCTCTTTGACTCCATCATTCTTTATGATCTCACTTCCCTTCCCCCATGTTTTATACCAGTGGCTGTCCCAGCAGGACCCCAAAATCATTACATAAATCACACCACATCCCCCTCCAACAAATGCGCAACATGTCTCGAAAACAGTCCTAGCAACATATTGCCATATTCACCTTCATCACATCAGCTTTCAAAACACTGAATTACATCTGCTATCTGTTAAGGCTGTAGAGCGAGACTAAATATTCAGAGTTACAAAGAACATGCGACACAGCATGTGGACCACACTAAGGTCAGTTACACTATCTGTCAGCTAACATCAGCCAGGATGTGCAAAAAACTATTTCCTTCACTGTACCCTAGTGAGTGTGAAAAATGCATATTATAGACTTTAATACTGACGTTAAACATGTTCAGTCATAATGGTTTATAAATAAGAGTAGAAATCTATCTGGAAAACACAAAATGCCATGTCAGGTCAGCTACGTGGTTAAATCTGTTACTGTTCATGAAGAACTTTCCACAGCTACAGATAAGCAACAGAATCATGAAAATGTCATGACCAACCAATCTGCCTCCAACCTCTCAACCATCTGTGCCTTTGTGTCACTACACATTCTATATGTGCTTATATGTCATGTAACCTGCTCTATAATTACAGGGTTTCTTTGCATTATAATTTGGTATAATACATGATTAAGGGGTAGACCGGGCCCTAACTATAGGGGTGTGTGTGTGTGTGTGTGTGTGTGTGTGTGTGTGTGTGTGTGTGTGTAGAGGTGAATTAAATGTTTAAATGTTATGAATTTCACAAAGCATAAAACACTGGTTGCCGTGGGAACATATATTCCTCCCCTCTTTGTTCATCAGACTTCCTTTCTGCTGCTATGATAAATTGGTTCGATTCACATTTTTTGGATTGGCTGCTGACAACAGCTGTGAAAGAGAGAAAGAACTGGAGAGCAAGAGGGTGGCAGGGACAGAGCAGAAGGCAGAGATCACTACTGTTTAATAAAGGCAGCAATTAAACTCAGTAAAGATCACTAGGTAAAGACCTCGTGGTCACAGGGGGTCAAAATGATCGATCAGCAGTAAAGAATTTGAGCTGTTGAAATCTCTAATAGCACTTCCACAGTATCTATCATCCTGTATGAAGTTTTGCAGTGAAGTGTGTCTGTGTGCATGTGAGCAAGAGAAAGAAGGGTACAGAGAGGACAGTATGCACTGCCAATCCTTAATCCCAGCACCAAGCAATGCACTAATCCCATGGGATTAGAAACATGTCAGATAGTTACACACTGCATCTAAGCAAATTGTCCTTTGTTATATTCATTATGCTTGTCAGAATAAATTTCACATTTTATTCATGTGTATAATAGCATATTCAAAGGCAAAAAAAAATGTATCTTTAAAATCCCATGTTCTACTTTGTCACCTAAAATAAGTCTATTGAAGCAAAAGTTTCCTAAATGTTTCTTGCATGTCATTTACTGGGTGATTTATTTTCACATAGTTTTTAAGCCACTTGAAGTTGGCATATTTTTAGAAATGTACTGTATACAGGTAGAAATGCTTGTTCTACCTATGGCACTATAAAATTGTGGCAATTAAAAATTATGCCCCCAAATGCTAAATCTGGCAGCAAAATTTCAGGCTCTTTGTGATACTAAATGATCTACCTTTTATCTATCATAAGCATTTAACAATGGTATATTCAAGAAATATACACTGACGAGCCATGACATTAAAACTACTAACAGGTGAAGCGAATAATGAGTCTTTATACATTACAGCACAGTGAAATTCTTTTCTTCACATACCCCAGCATGTCAGGAAGTTGGGTACTTGGTAGCCTGGCACTGCTGGGGCTTAAACCCCTGACCTTCCGATCAGTAACCCAGAGCCTTAACCACCAAGCCACCACTGATAACATTGATAACATCGATTATCTCGTTACAGTGGCACCTGTCAACGGGTGGGATATATTAGGCAGCAAGTGAACAGTTGTTTCTCAAAGTTGATGTGTTGGAAGCAGGGAAAATGGGCAATCGTAAAGATCTGAGTGACTTTGACAAGGACTAAATTGTGATGGCTGGACGACTAGGTCAGAGAATCTCCAAAACAGCAGGTCTTGTGGGGTTTTTCCGGTATGCAGTGGGTAGTACCTATTAAAGTCCAAGGAAGGACAATCAGCGAACCGGGTCATGGGAACCCAAGACTCATTTATGCACGTGGGGTGTGAAGGCTAGACCATCTGGTTTGATCCCATAGAACAGCTACTGTAGCACAAATTGCTGAAAAGGTTAATGCCGACTATGACAGAAAGGCATCAGAACCACAGTGCATCACAGTTTGCAGCGTATGGGGCTGCATTGTTGCAGACCGGTCAGAGTGCCATGCTGACCCCTGTACACCACCAAAAGCACTTACAGTGGGAACGTGAGCATCAGAACATACAGGACTTAAAGTTGCTAACATCTTGGTGCCAGATACCACAGCACACCTTCAGAGGTCTTGTGGAGTCCATGCCTTGACAGCTCAGAGCAGTTTTCACAGCACAAGGAAGACCTACACAATATTAGACACGGTGGTTTTTAATGTTATGGCTGATCGGTGTTTATCCCTACATACAATTTAATGAGAACTAAAAGTGACAAAAAGTCATATTTTCTATCTGAACAGAACTGTGTAGGTGCTTCAGATCAAATAATGATTGACATTAGCATCACTGTGGCAACATAAACAACTCATGAATGGTGTTAGCATTAGAAAGACATGTAATGTGCTGTGGAACCATCATGACAGAATAGCGGTTCCACAGCACTCTTGTTTTTACATGTGAGTTATGAATGTTGCATGGTGTATTAGTGTGATTGGTACATATTTAGAGCGGCACAGTGCTCCCAGAGAGAAGCTAAATCAGGTAAGATTGTTGTTTGCGAGATCTTCATTGTAACTTTCCCTTCCAGGTAATTTAAAAAGTTACACTGATCAACAGAGAATGGCACCACAAGCAGGACACTCATCTGGTTTAATAAAATGGATTAAAATGAGCTTTACTGTCCTGGCATTCAACTGCCCAATAACATGTGATAAGGAGCTTATTAATAATTTAGGGATGGAAGTTTTGCCAGCGAAACTTGGCAATATCTGATCCATCTTTTTTCCCCATTTATATTATCATGAGATTTTATCATGCAACCATGAAAAATATTATCAGAGAAAAACATTATTTAGTAATGAGTATCATACATATATATATATATATATATATATATATATATATATATATTAAAAAGGTAATTAGATTTAAAAAAATACAGTTTGCCTCATTTTTACAGTACTAGGTATAGAACATGGTTATCACAGGAATAGTGCAGTCACTTCTAATTCTCATTCCTCTCACCATAAAAAACATAAAATGGTCAAATATACTGTGAGTAAAAGTAAAATGATAAAAATTCTAACTAGATGCAGTTTTCCTCACGCACAAACAGACTGATCAAGCAGTGAAAGAAATTACTAAGTGCAATCAGACGTTTAATTCTGATTGGTACTTCTGATTGGTAGCACTGATATCACTTGTACTAAATATATCCCTGAACCACTCAGAATAAGAAGAAAGAAGCAGAAAGCAGAATTTCAGCAAGATTTTTAAATATCTTAAATAGTGGTAAATTCACCACAGAAGCTTTTTGGCTTATTATAAGTGTAAGTTGACAGAGGACTGAAATAATACAAATGAAAATGCAATGTTAAGCAGTTTGTCATTCCTAACATGCACAAATGTAGCACTTAATAATAACCCAACTTTCACCTCTTACAGCTGTAGTGACCTGACTACCACCCTTATTGCCCTGGGGAAGCACTCTTATAAGCACTCTTACTGATCTTAAAAAAAACAACAACAACTAACACATCAAACATGCAGCATTTTAGCTGAATAACGAATAATAAAAGCAGTCAAAATGCTGCTCTGCTATATCATTCTAATTAAATAATAATACTCTTTTGTTTTCATTTTCTTTCATTCATTTACTGTTCCAGTATTTCCAGTATTAAACAGGGTAGACCCTGTTTAATATAGGCAAGGTTCTCCCTAGTTTGTTGTTAACACGTTGCTATAGTAACATTTTAAGGTGAATTATCTTGGTAATGACCCTTCACTCTCTTGCTCCTTTTCTCTCTTTCTCCCCCTCACTCACACACTGATGCACAAACACACACCACCCTGTGTGGGACAACACCCCGTCCTTACAGGTTGAGTGGGGGTCAAGTTGCAGCGAGGAGTTTAGCTGTTCCTTGATTTAAAACGTGGTCTTTGTGTGTCTGTGTGTATATGTATATATGATGTGGGGTCCTGTTTAATACGAGCAGCTGGGCCAAAAATGTGCATGATTGTTCAATGTAAGAGGTACTGCTGTGTATGCATACGTGTGTGTGTGTGTGTGTGTGTGTGTGTGTGTGTGTGTTTGCAACGTCTGCTTGAATGCTTTCTTTCTTTCAGGCGGTTGGGTTGGAGTTTCCTGTGGATCATAACTTCTCTCATGTTCCTAAGAAACTTTCCAAAGGGGCTAAAAAATGCAGGCAGGGTCTCTGGGATGGTCAGCTTTGTGTGTGTGTGTATGTGTGTGTGTGTGTGTGTGTGTGTTTGCATGTGTGTTCGTGTGTCCCATCTTTGTGCCTGTGAACAACCCTCCCCCTTTCCCATAAGCCCCTGCTGTTAAGTGTACAAATCTATGAAAGAGAGGAGAAAGAGAAAGAGAGAGAGAGAGAGAGAGAGAGAGAGACAGACAGACAGACAGACAGGCAGTCAGACAGGCAGACAAAGAAAAGGCCACAAAGACAGAAGGAAAAAGAGAAATTGCAGTTATTGTATCATTGCCGACAATTTTATCTGCAATAAATTTGAGTCAAGTACGAGGGCTAAAGGTCAGAGAAAACTTTTGACTCTAAAAGCACAGAGGACAGCTTTGCTGTCGACTGCTAAAAATAATAAAAAGTATAATGATTGGGAATTGTAAACATTCCCAAGAGGGTTTATGACAGGTAATGAAATATTGTTAAGTGTCAAATAGAAGTGCAAACCCAAAGGAGCAACAGAGAAAAGTCATTTCAGTTGCATAATTTAAAAATGTTTATTACTTCAGTCATATACAACCGACTATTGGCTGACTTTGAGAACCTTGGAAATCTTATTATAGGAAGAAACCCACCTACCCTCCAGGACCTGTTTAGAAGAACATGACAGAAAATAATGCCTGAATTCTCTCACCTTGCCTGCCATAAATCTGAACTGCTTCCCAATTGCAAGCCCTATAGATCGACATGTATGCAAACTATCAGGCAACAGAATACCTTGATCAATATTAGCGGCTTTCCAATAGTCCAAAATACCTAGTGGCCCGTACTATAACTAAAGTGTCCCGAACATGTCATTTCAGACCATTTAAAATAACTTATGTAAAGTGACGACTGCTAAAGAGCCTACTAAATGGCCTAAGAACATTCCTACACCTTTAACTTCATTACAAATCCCAAGATAACTATGCGTAAATATGCAATTTGATATATAACATAGCAATATATCCTAAAACCTAAAAGATTTAGTTCTAACATTAGCTAATGCAGCTAGCGGTATCTGTAGTTTAGTAATTTAGTAGTTTAGTATCTGAGTCTTGATTTATTTGCATTGTCATAACCTCAGCAATTGACTAATCAACAGGTAAATCTGTCAAAATCTACAATTACGACCTGGAGTTTTCATTTTGTTAAATAAGCTAGTTAGCCGCTTACCTACCTGCTAGTTAACCATAAACAGGTGACAAATTAAAGGAAACCCAGATAAACTGTTTTAGTAAAGTGTTGGAATACCAGAAGAACAGCCTCAACGCGCCTAAGTACGTATCATCTGAGTCTCCATTTACATTTAAATTTATTTAACTGCAGGTTAAATATCAAAATATACCATAAAAAAGGGAGCTAGCTTAGCACATAGGTTCTGCAGCTATAAAAGTACCTCATTATATCAGACAGGATAGGCCCTAAGCCATGGAGTGTATTTCCTGACATTACTAACTGAGCTTGGATGTAACTCTCTTTGAACCAGACTTTTTTAAGCATGCTGGGAAAGTACTCAAGTAATTGTACTTATGTCCATGGCTGCGTCCGAAATGGCGCACTAACCTACTACACAGTAGGTGAAAAGCGGTACGCCAGAGGGGTAGCATGTCCGAATTCTCAGTAGGCGAGAAACATTATGCGAG
Organism: Ictalurus furcatus; assembly: GCF_023375685.1. Classification (NCBI taxonomy): domain Eukaryota; kingdom Metazoa; phylum Chordata; class Actinopteri; order Siluriformes; family Ictaluridae; genus Ictalurus; species Ictalurus furcatus. Next base: position 13,717,721 of record NC_071278.1, read on the forward strand.
AAATACCCAGATAGTGTACTGGTTCCAGTGAGATTTTGCAGTATGCAACCAACGGGCACTACCCGAGTCAAAAATTCCATAATGCAACGGGACTGGCGCGGACGAGCTCACAAAAAAAAAAAAAAAAAAGGTGCAGGAGACAATGAGTCGGCTCTTTTTAAATATTAAAACTTGGTTAAACAGGATTGGTTCAACAATACCTGAATAACTTGTTAACTTGTTGAAGGTTTAAACAAGGAACAATTGTCAAAGCGTTTGAAAGCTTTTTTATGATCTCCATCATGTCTTAGCCGGCCAAGCTAACGGCAACAAATTTACCTCAGCATGTTAACCCCGCCCACATTAAATTACTAATTCAGTCAACTTGATGTGCTTTTTGCCGTTAATCTGGTGGTCTCTTTAAGATTTTTGTGTTTATGATGACATCGAAGGTCACATGACAATGCTAACATGGTGGATGTAGTATATCCGGGATTGTATTCATACTACACACACATACTGATTAGTACGTACTGTTTCAACGGCCGTGCAGTAGGTACTGCATTGAATGCAGTACGTACTGTCACAGTACGCGGTTTCGGACGCAGCCTGTGTCTTTGTTATCTTAGTGTTCTGCTAAATCATGGAGAGCATAATGCTTTGCTGGGTTCATGCCATGTTTACTCTGAACCCAAACATGATGACCAGAAAAGTAACCTTTCCATTCCAACCAAAAAACTCTAAACTTACCGCTCTGTCGTCTGTCCTTTTGTGTAATCTGTACTTTGACTGGACAATCAGTGTTTAGTCTATCTACTTTTAGTTTCTTCTCTAAACGCACGTTTTGGGGGGAAAAAAAATGATGATAGACTAAATAATTTGCCTCATTCACATGCTTTACACCAGTGACTGTATTTCACATGCAGCTTCTTAATCACTGCTGATGACATGTTACGACGTGTCAGCGATATGGAAGATCAAATTTAGGCAGCGTTTCAATCCGTGTAATCGACTGTCACTGATAGACTACATGAATCTATAGTCTGGACTAGAAAGAAATCAGCCTAAACCTTGCTTCTTTATGCCATTCTGTGTGTTTTTCTTATTACCACTGTAGTTGATATTGCAGTTTGTTCCAGAATAGTCCAAAATAATATGACAAGACATTTGCTAACAGCAAATAATCTGATCTGGATGGCAAAAAATGAAACCTATATTGATGCTAAGGGGGGTTTAGTCATTTGATCTCATTTATACCCATCAGTCCACATGCTGTGTCAGAGGTTAAATGGTGCAATAACTGCATGCAACACAGAGCAGACAGACCAATGGTGTAAAAATACTACAGATACTATGAGTATCTGTGTACAGTATATATCAGTCCTGCTTGTGTGTATTTGTGTTTATAAATTAGGTTTCCAGTAAGGTTATCTCCACCATGCACTGATTGTTAAATGAATAGTTCCCACTTGCAAGTAATCTGAAAATTAGAGCCTGTCAGGCAGGCTCTGGCAGCCCGTTCCTTTTCTAGTCTCTTAGCCATTTGTATTATCTGCTGCAGCTATAAACTCTCTTACATCTGCAGATCCATGTCTGTTCTTAAGACCCAGTGCTAATACACCGTCACTCGCTTTGAACTGCAGAAATGCAATCCACAGATCATCCAAAACCAATTCTGCTGCCATCACGTTGTGTGTGTTTGTGTGGTTGGGCTTAATGAAAGTCATATTTATTTCAAAATGAGTTGCACATGAGCAGAATTTAGCTCTCTTAGATGTGGATTAGTAACAAAATGTTCCATAATACATTACATCTAACAAACAAGTCTGTCAGAGTGAGGCTCTGTTTGAATAGTGTTCAAATTTTCATCATTTTTATGTAGGTAAAAGGCCAAAAAATCCTTATTCTAATTTTTGTCACTTATCATTTAGATACACACGAATTAGACAATTTATTTTAAAATGTTTTGTCTGCCATAATTGACATGTTTATTATATGACATATTTTGCATCAAGCAATGAGAGTTCAAAAAGATTTAGGAAGAAACAAACATTCATCAAGTATACACAAGAGCCAGATTACATGTAGCGACTGGCAAAACTATCAATGCTAGGTTAAATGCCATTGAGTTCAAGAGATCTTCTATGATTCCTCTCCTTCCCCTTCTACTTCCAATTCTCCCTTTTCATCCACTTCTTCTTTTTGTTTAGAAATATCATCTGTCTCGAGTGATTCGATCACAAGAAGACAGCTGACAGAGAGCTGTTTGCACCTAGCAGTTTTATGTGTCTTTCATTTGTCTCCAGTTTAATACCAGGTCTGAACAAGGCCTTATTTGAGTCAATCTTTGTTCTTTGTCTGAGGCTCAACTGGCATTTAATTGGGCATACAGGGATATCCCCTATATACTAAGCCTAAACAGTAAATAGGAAGCCGTTTGGGATTCTCATTGTGTGTTGGAGCGTATAAATGTAAACATATATATATATATATATATATATATATATATATATATATATATATATATATATATATTCCTGTGTGAAGACAGCAGGTTTTCACATAGATCCTGGGTCCAGGGTGTCCTGGGAAATTTTAGCTAAATGTTCGAAACAACATTTAAATTTGGAAAATAAAAATGAAATGACATCAGCAATTCTTTTACATATCTCAATAACAAAGAAGAAAGAGTGGCATGTAATGAGTTGGGAGCTCAAGACAGCCAGGAATCAACCTATCCTACTTCCAACATTATTCTTCCTCTGTGTGTTTACTTCATGGCCTTGGGTATGTTAAGCGTCCTGTTGAGCGTCCTGGTCTCTCTCCAGTCCTTGCTCTTTAGTAACTACAAGTTTCCCTTGCTCACTGTCTCCATGTATGTCTTCCACTTTGCCTGTGTATAGCAGGTGATTCTGTCTTTAATCTTTCATCCCAACACTCTCTGAGTTAGTCACAGAGTAATCTCTATTACCGGCATGACTGCCTAGGAGGATGAGTGTGTGTGTCTCAGTTTTCACAGGTCGATCGATATCACTTTCCATACACGATATGTTAAGTGAGCAAATTCTGATTTAGTAGATGAGAGGAAATAAAACTGATAGAGATCGATTACCTGTCTGCCTCTGTGTTCGTTCTCCTCGTCTCACTCTCTTGCCTGCTTGCGTGCACACATGCACATATATCACGAGTAAGTGTACACATATTTTACAAAACAAAAACTGCTCATATAATATTTCACTCGCATGTCTGAATTATATTGTTCTTCCGATAAGTGTTTTGTTTCTGATCAGACTCAACTGGCTGTCAGCTCCGTTGAAAGATTATTCCAGTGTTATTCTACCTAAATTCATTTGCATGTGTAGTGTGTGTGACACTCTAACGAATTTCAATTTCCCTGTCTGGAGAAAAGAAGAAAAAAAACTGTTTAGTTAAAAACTAACTTATAATGGAAGTCCAAGGGCAGCTGCAGGGACTTGTAGTAAACACTTTCACAACTCTTTCAGCAAAAGGTGTTTGTAAAAAATCTGTATCTTTTCAGTAATGGGAAAGATTTTGTGGTCATTACCAACGTAATAGAGCTCAGGGAAAACATGAAAGCACCCAAGTTTTTTCCTGATTGTGTATTATTGACACAAAATCTTACAGAGAGCATAAGTAACAGGAATTAAATGTATAAAACATCATACAGCTTTCTCTCAGGTCTGTCTCATCCTAGGCCTTCATTGTCAGTGTAAGCACTGCAGTGTAAGCACTGCAGCTTTGAATGAACACAATATAGGGACACATTTTATTAAGGGAAGTTAATAACTGCCTTTAGATTTCCATTATTAGTGCTTTTCACTTTTTTCTCTTAACAGGTACAAAGTACAAATTCTTGTCTGTGGTAATTAGGCATAGGTATGTAAAGTTGAGAAAAACAGCTTTGGCTGTATTCTGCCTCACTTTTTATGCAAAGTCCCTTGGCATAACTGTGCATGGCAGATGAATAAATGTAAATGCAAATTATGGGCTATCAGTGGCCAACCTAACTGTTCTATTTCTAGGATCCTTGTCCTGAGTGACAGCTCAAGATCTTGTGCTGTCATTTCCTGTCACATCCCTGTTCACACCTGAGAATTCCTCAGTCCTGAGAAAGGCCTCCAATATGTCAAAAAAATAATTGGCAGCCCATTTTTGTCTCCAGCCCATCCGGACATCTTATCATTTGAGTTCTGGGCGTCTTCCACTCTGTCAAGCTGAGGATGTGAGAAAGAATACAGGATTTCATCACAAATGACAACTTGTCTAACAGCATATACAAAAAGTGCATGATTTTAGTTGTAGCTAGGAAAACAAAACAACTGACGATTACGTTTTCACGTTAATTTTTTAGCCTTTAAAGTTCAGTTTTAAAACTCTGTAATGGGTATCACATGGATCGATGACCAGTTTCTAAAGCAGTGCCTTCGAATCTTAGCCAGTTTATGAGCTGTCTATGAGATTCTGATAGTTTGAGGATTACGACACTGATGGACAGGTAACCTGTAGAATTTTAAACATATGTCTACACCATGTATCAATACAGCAATTTGGAGCCACATTTGGCAGCTGTGATTCTACTGCTGACAGAAGCGCATCTGCTTATTCACACTCATTTATATTCCATTTCACATGAGTATCCGAGCACAGCATAATTACATTTGCATTCATTCAGACAAACAAAAAGACAGACAGTACCAAACAAAAGCTGGCATTATATACGCACAATCAATATCATATACTTACACACTACTCATATTTACATTTATTAAAATCTGCCATGATCATCAATGTAAAAACATCAAAGCTGAAGCATTTACATACAGGAGTGAACAGTGTGTGGTGTCTATTCAATGAAAACATTCAGTGGTGTGCAGTATATGGATTACTGTTTTCATACTGAAAGCCTAGGGTCAAGGGAGCACACTGGGAAGAGGCACTGTAAAGTCTGATAGCAGCCTGCAGAACAGATATATTGTGCTTCCTACAACATCTTGATCTCTTGCTTTTAATAGAAATGTCATTTAAAACACCATTTACTAAATACCATGCTTACTCTTTCCATGATAAGATCATACATAGCAGCTTCTAAACAAATTACAATCTTGTTTTGTGTATAATCAAATTATTTAAAAGCATGCCATAGGCCTTTGTGCAGCCTCTGTTAAGTGGCATAAAATGACCTGAACTGAAATACATGTGGTGCTCTACAACCATAGTGGCCAAGAGCCACACCAGCAACAACCATTTCACTTGATTTTTACGTCAAGCATTCAAATAACTGCATACTCAACTGAGTGTGCAGTCAGTAATACTCTCCAAGGAATACTTTAGCTCATCTCAGCCTTGTGTTCATTTAAATATAAACATCTCTAAACAAATCCACCCCAACAACACAATAACTGTCTGGCGGAAACTCATCAGAAAGACAATTTTCACAATGTAATAGAAGAGTGAAATGAATTCCTCAAGGGGAGCTCCAAGGTAAAGTGTAGAAGCAATGTGGCCTTATGGGGTTTAGTATTGGGTCCCAGTTGTGCCACACTCTATTCAAGACATACTGTGCTTGAGATAGCAATACCTGACACTCTCAAAGGAAGAGAATGAAGCAAGCATCACTACCTTACTTACAAGGGAGAGGCATACTAGATTATTTTAACAGATCTAAAGCCAAGACCGCTATAAACTCCTTTAAAAGTAGAGAAGGGGCACCTTACACTGTCCACAGTGTGTGCTGATAGAAAATGTTCTATTATGCTGTACCTTTTAAGAAAACTTGATGTTTTTCTTTAACTCCTGCAACCCAATGTTTGAAGTGTCTGTAACATTTTGTCCTTTTATCAATTTCTTCATTTGGAAGAGCGACTCAGTGGAAAACAGATTTTATATATATACTCAGACTTCTGCTTAATGCAAATGTGTTCCTGTAACTTCATATGCTGTACTGAAGGGATTTAGGACCAAAAGCTTTTGTCATTAAAAGGATTTAATCCTGACCAAGGTTATTTGACTCTTTGATTCTTCTATACAAAATTATCCTAGAATAAATAATTAAAGAAAACATTATCTAACATTACAGCCATGTTGATTTGACGTCACACCATAAACAGGGAAGGAACTGGTAGTTGAGAACACTATCAAGTTTCAATTTCAAGTTGAAGGGGCATTTTTGGTAGCTTTTACCGGCTGTAGGCGAGGAATTACAACAAATTTCAACTTCAAATGCAGCATCGGTCTCTAGCGGTTAAATAGGTTCAGCAGTTCCCAGCCAAGTGCACAAAGCTCAGCCCCCAGCATCTATGGTGGGCAGCAGAGTTCTATCCAGACATCCATTTTCTGTACTGCTTATCCTACACAGGCTCGCAGGAAGCCTGGAGCCTATCCCAGTGAGCTCGGGGCACAAGGTGGGAGACACGCTGGACGGGGTGCCAATCCATAGCACACACTCACACACCCATTCACACACTACAGACAAATTTGGGAATGCCAGTCAGTCTACAAGGCATGTCTTCGGACTGGGGGAGGAAAATGGAGTACCCAAAGGAAGCCCTGAAGCGTGGGGAGAACGTGCATGCTCCGCGCACACGGCAGAGGCAGGATTTGAGCCCACAACCCTGGAGGTGCAAGGCAAACATGCTAACCACTAAGCCACCCTGCCCCTTTGTCAACAGAGTTTTATATTGTAGAATATTAGAATATTGTCATGGCATCACTTTTAAACCATGAAGTAGCTGTTAATTTATTAAGGGCATTGATAGAGATGATAAAAGTACTTAAAATTTGTTTGTACCATATAAAGAAAGATTACCTCACAAGAAGATATAGGAAACTCAGATACTCAAAATAGCTTACATCTTAATGGAACTCATCGAGTATTGAGTTCCATTAATAAGTTTACAATACATTTTGTAAAGAGTGTTTGATGTAAGACATTGTACTGACCGCCATGTCTCCCATGTTCAGGCTGGCTGATGGTTTCAGCATTTTAGCCTGACCTGTGCTTTTGCTAACTCCTCCAAGTTATAACACTATGAAGATGTGAAATTCAGCTCATACTGATATACAGAGTGATCGAGTGCCTTCACTGTCTTTTTTTCTTTGTAATGCATTTTTCAGTTGACGGTCACTACTGGTGTTAGCTTGTTAGCATTGTTAATTGCATCGGAGTTTGATGGAGTTATGCTGCATTCAAATTACATCAATGGAAAGTTGGAGCTTTGAATTGCGGAATTTTCCACCTCCATGCATTCAAGCTACAAAGTGAACAAAAAACATCGAGGCATCCATGTTCGTCTTTTGTTAGAAACAAGCTAGCCAGCTAACTGTGATGAGTGACGTATATTTTCCTCCTCAAAACAGCATGGGAGGGGCACAGGATACAAGTTTGTGTGTATGCAATACAAATACATTGCATCTAATAAACATCACATTTAGATTTGCGCAATATTACTGGAGAGTGATAATGGTTCAGATGAGAGAAGGAGAATTCCAAACATGGAAAGCAAGCAGGCTGTATTTTCAGGCTGTACAATATTTCAGATGTTGTAAAAACTGTCTTGTTAAAGCACTTTGTACAAGCAAGTCAATGTGACACATTTTTAGCTATAGTGATAACAGCTCTGTCATTTCTCTGATGCCGTCTGTCACGTCTGAATTGAATGTACCGTCAAATTGGATGAGTCACGATTCAAATGAACATTTGTTGTGGTGTGAAAGTAGCCAGTCAGTCTCCACACTCATTGATGCATTAAAAACTGTTATACAGGATATGTGTTTTTAAACAGCATTGACAGGAAGTATCTCACACATTCATATCTACAGGGTGTCCCAAAGGTCTCCATTACATAGGGGAAATTAACACTTATTAGCAAAATGTCTTACAAAATTTTTCATACTTAGTTTATATTGTATATATATATTTTTTTCAGATAGCTTTTAAGAATGCCTTTGACAAAAGAAGAACGTATTGAAATCATTCTCATGGCTGGATCAGGAACCATGGCAAACACATCACACGTGACACGGTTGCCAAACTTATTAACAAATTCGAAAAGAATGGACGTGTTGTGGACCAACCGAGAAGTGGACGTCCACGAACATCCATTGATGAATGCACAACCGGCGTGGTGCTCGCAGACATATTCCCCTATGTATGGAGACTTTTGGTACACCCTGTACATTTACTCCTCTCATTTCTCCTCTCTCAATTAGATTAGAAAAGCTGAATTGCTCCATAATTCATAACATTCCAGAAAAAGTCACAAACAGTTACTGCATCATAATTTCATAGATCATAGTTTTGAAATACATTTATGTCCATAAACCACTCCTTTACATCTCCATTTAAAATGGACACACACACACACACCCCTAGTGGCATTTTAGTGTATCCAATCCACCAATTGGCATGTTTTAGGAGATGGGAGGAAACTGGAGAACCCTGTGGCAGCATAGATTCTCATTATTAAACTCCCAGGGCCCATCGTCAGGTCCAGACTTCTGTTCCTCATTCTTGTCACTACATTACTGAAGAATTTATGGTGTTTACTGAATAATATGTTAATTTGCTAAGAAATATTATGCTGCAAGCGCTTTCAACGGTTACGTTGCACCAATTTAAGCCCACCTTGTCCCCATGTGTGCCAAAATGTTGTGCAGTACTATCTAGTATGATTCATCCTCTAGTGTCTCTCCTGTTCAGGATCTGGTTCATGTTGGATTTAAATACTGAAAAATGCCACACAATCTGTACTGCAAGACCTGTGGCTAATAAGGTGCCATATTCAATTCAATTACTCCTTTGTGGAAAATATGGCTATGCGAGAATGGTTTTCCACAGCCTACCTATGGAAGCTACTTTGCTAAATTTATGGGACAAAAAAAAATTGGGTAGAAAATATACACATCTAACAATCAACAGCACAATATACCTGATAAAATTCATCAAGAGCGCATCAAGTAGCTCAAGTGTAGCACGTTTACATTTATAGAGGCTGCTGATTTGATCTGTTGCATTATCGAGCACTCTGCCAGGATGTGTTAGGCAGGGTTACCATTCATTTGCAAAGATGTCAAATCACTTCGCACATGTGCACATGGCTCTCCCATCTCTCACTCTTTAAAAAAAAATACTGGTTTGAATTTTCACAGAAAAACCCTCTGCATGATTAAGCTGCAGCTGAAGTTAAACTACATTTAGATGAGATAGAAAAAAAAGTGACAGGGAAAAATGCAAACGTGGACGTTCTTCTGCAAAATCCTGCAATCTGACAAAGCAGAAAGATTCTTATTGAAAAACAATTTGGTGTTGTGGTTTGTGTGCCCATTTGCATTTTGAACGGGAAGCACATTTTGTTTTAAATCTTGTTTGTGGGTCTCAAAAGAAGCTGTGTGGTTACAGACCCGCTACCAGACAGCAGAGATGTTGGTCAACCATACAATCAAGCAGGCAAATAGAGGCTTTTCGTCTACCTAATCTAGAGTATGTGGTTGACCAAAAAGAAAGGTTTCAAAATGCAACTAAGAATAACCAATAGCCTGGGCACATTTCTAAAAGATAACACTTTTTACAACACTTCCAATGGCCTGGGTTAAACAATCGCACCATCACATAACAGGGATCTATTCATTTGGGAGATTTTATTCAGAAGCAACTGTCTTGAACAAAGACAGAAAGAGCAACTGACCAGGACAAGGCCTAGTACAATTCCCAGGAACTTACTGGAACCGACTGACCATGTGAGAACAGAATGTGATACAGTACCAGGATAAAGGAAGATGTATTTGGGAATAGAGGGTATGCGCTGATGTCACTTTCCTGCCGGAGCACGCCCACTCGGCCGGACTGAGTGGCAAAACGTCCAGCAAAATGGCTGGTTTTAATAGGGGAAGCTGAGAAAACGCTGGCATAACTAACGATTATCAGGTTAAATTAAAGGCAGTTGGACTCAACAGTGACCCTTACAGCTTGCCCAAGAACCTGTGGTCCGTGGACATTGGCATGAGGCCAGAAATGGGTTTTCCCGACATTTATATGTACCTGATTTCGAGGCTGGGGAAATACACTAAGCAAAGCCTGAAGGCATACAAAAGCCTTGACGCTTGGTCCTACTTCAAGGCGGGATTTGCTGGAGAAATTAAAGTGATAAGAACACAAATAAACATTCTGGTTCTATGTGGACAGGTATGTACAAATAGTTTTATTTTATTATATAATTATATCCGGTAAACCGTAATCTAGCTAGTCCGAGTTTGTTTGTAGCGAACACTGCTTCCACGTACTAACGTTATATATTTGTGTCAGAGAATGAATGCGCCCCCGTTATTCATCAGTGGGAAAAGAAATATTTAGCAAATTATTCATCATTGTACAACATGAATACCACGTGCCAAAAGAACTTACACGTACACTGCTCGACTTAGTAAAAAGGACTGAATGGTTTTTTTGACACTCTGTGAAAAGATAGCTCTGAATTCTTGTTGAATCTGTTAGCACCGTCGATCTCACAACAGCTTTTTCCCCATTTTAGATGCGTTTTTTTTCTGTGTTTTCGTGGAATTCACGCTGTACACTAATGCTGCCGTTCAGTCTTTTTGACGCTCAGTGGGCGTGACCGTGGCGAGTTCCGCCTACCATGACGTCACGTGCATACCTTCTATATTTATTCTACGTCATGCCTTTTGAGACAGCTTAGTTAAAACATTAGCAACTGTCACCATTTTGTTCCTGAACTGAGGATTAAAGGACTTAAGGTCCCCTCCCCATGATGATTTCTTCAGATCTCAGAAAGAGAGACAGATGGGGAAAGAGCACTCACACAGTGATTGTTGCATCCATCTCACACACACTTACCAATTTATCTTAAAGGTAACTTATTCCTGTTATACTATAATCAATCACACAGAGAAGGATGGGTTCAACTTTTCATTCTGGCTCCTGGCTCAAGAATTCTTCTTCTTTCCTTATGCCATATCAACGGAGTTTTCTCCTTTCCACTGTCACATTTGGTTTGCTCATTAGAGGGCTACACATGGATCTGTGTAAACCTGCTTTGTTTCAATGGCAGTGTTTAGAAGCAGATTTCCATAAATTTGACTGTATAGTCTGAATGAATTGTTCATGCACCCTAAACCTGGCAGTCAGCTGAACATCTGTTTACATGCACATTAGATATGATCTGAACCATTTATGAGTGGAACAGTACTTAGTGTAAATGTCACCATAACAACCAGAAGCTTGTCTTGACATTGTATAATATATAGATAATGTTAACTCAGCATATTGGCAAGGTTTTCGGTCTCAGCAAAATGTAGCATAATTGTACTAAAACAGCGAGGAAAAGAATTTGTGCACCTCAAAATATACCTAGATGCCTTTCACACCCTCACAACCAACCAACAGTGGCTGGTCGTGACATTACACAGGAGTGCTAAAATCTAATATCAGCAGCTTGACAATGAATGAAGGAATCACAATGAATGCATTATATCACACGGTCTTATTGATGGTACAATAAGAATGATGAGCAAACTATCACCCCCACACACCCACACACACCCACATATACACCCACATATACCCACACACACCCACACACTTAAATGCAAATAGACAGCTGCATTTTATGAGTTGTCATTTTTTAAGTATGTTTTTAAAGGGTTTCAGGCCATGTTTCCTCCAAATAGCATTCAAACAAAACAAAACCACAAAACCTTCTGTTCTGTTGTCTGTCCGTTGGTGTAATTTGTATCCTGATTGGACGATGTGAGTTTCTCCTCCAAGGGCATTTTTGGGGAAAAGAATGATAGAGTAAATCTTCATTCACATTCATTACTCCGAGTTAAGCGAAGTAGGCTTCACGCTGTCTAAATACCTGACATGACTGATAGATACATGAATATACAGACTGGTTTAGAAAGAAAAAGTTATGCTGTTCTTACACTTGGTGCTGCTGCACTTGCTTCCACAAAAATCTGCCTTAAGACATTTATTAACAGCAAATAATCTGATGTGGATGCCAAAAATAAAACCTTATACTGATGTCTTTTTATCTTTGAAGGACAGGGAGGCTTAGCCCATTTATACCAGGTTCCCTTGCTTGTAATTTTTTTAACTTTTATAATTTATAATGTGTAACATGGACTTGGTTTCTTTAGAAGAGCAGCTTGGCATCCAACATCCAGTCTGAAGCAACCACATGCGCCAGATGTACACATTCTGATACTGATAGTGGATTCATGGCAACTATTTTGTCTAAAGGATTGTTAAACTAATTACACCGTCTATACAATCAACAAGAAACTCATAAATTCATATTGGCTTCAATTGGTGTACTGTATTCCCATTCAGTTATAAACAGTGTTGTTTTTTTTTTACTTTTATTATCATTGAGCTATCAATTGGATTAACCTTTTAACAATCCAGATTATTAAAACAACAATAACAGATTATTAAAATGCATGTAATCATAGCTTGTCTCTTGTTAAAAGTACTATAAAAACAGAATCAAGTTCATTCTCTTTAGGTTTTCAAAAATGATTCATCAGTATTCTCATACCTTAATATTCTCTTCAATAAGCTTTCTCACACTATTTTCATCATCTAACTGGTATGTATGCATGTACATTAGTTTTTACTATATGTATAGTATTGAATGCATGGTTAATAACTTATAATGCTTGCTTATAGCACTTGTATTTTAATCGTACATCTGCATGATCATGAATCTATATAAAATCAGCTGAAATGCACACACAGAACTTCTAAAGCATTGGATCAGATTTATCCTGTGTTGGCTCAGAATTATTACATCTCTCCCACTGGGATTCTGTGTTGTCTGAAACGGTTCCCAAATGCTCGCTGTGCTCCACCCTGCCACCGGAAAGTTAACTATACCGCAATACTCCCCAGAGTACACTGCCACGCCCCTGACCTCTTGTTAAACCAATTATACAAGCCAGTCCCCTATCTCCACGGAAATGCATCGCTGGCTCCGCCCCCCCCTCTCAGCCAGTGGCCCTGAGAATATCTGCAGAACAAACAGACACACACACACACACAGTCTCCCCTTCTCTTTCTGTGCAAGGAGTGGTGTATTGGCTAAGCTAGATGTATTCATATTTAAACAGCATATTGATGTAACGTTTTAAATTCATTGTGGCTTTGGAGCCGCTCCCACCTATGCCCTCTAATTTAGAGTCTTATTATAGCTCAGCAAACGCACACACAAATGCACCAAAATTTGGGCCGCATGGGCATTTCGGGAGAGAACAACCACTCTATCACGTCACGGTTTTTCAGGGACACATCATTGCAAACTAGCATTTACAAAACCACATCTGAAACAGAGCAAAGTGTTATCTGTGGAGACTCCCAGAGATGTTTAAACACACATACACCCACACAGACAGACTATCATTTACATCTGCCTCTCCTCCAACCCTCCCTCCCCTCATGTGTGTCTGTCAGGTACAGATGGGGAGGATTTCCCCTCCCCCAATCAGAGTGAGGAATCATCTGAATTAACGAGCAAGAGCGGAAGAGAGAGAGCGAGTGAGAGAGAGAGTGAGGGAGAGAGAGAGAGAGAGAGAGAGATGGGGAGAGACAGACAGATTTACAGAGAAAGACTGAAGAGAGAGAGAGAGATTGTGTAAAGCTGTGACTGTACTGTGCTCAGTGGTTGTCATGGTGACTATAGTGAGCAGGTAGCGAGCAGAGTCTCCTGGGAAAGAGCAAGCAGCATTGCACTTCTCTATCCACTCTCTCTCTTTCTCTCTCTCTTTCTCTCTCTCACTCACTCCTCCTCTCTCTGCATCCCCCAATCTCTTTCCCTCTTTCCATTTTCTCTATAATTGGATTATATTTGGATCGGATTCTACATCACTTGTAAAACGCTTTGGATAAAAGCGCCTGCCAAATGAATAAATGTAAACGTATAATTACTGCTTTCAGTATATTAACAACAAGGTGTAGTTAGCGTGCGGCTGAAAACAACCGAATATTGTAATAGCTCAATCATAATTAGCTGTGTGATCCACAAGCCCTTTTTGACATACAGTAGACCTAAAACAAGGTTCTATTTGTGTAAAGATAAATCCTTCGGGTATTGATGTTGTGACCCAGATTTCACCTGCTAGCATCCATCACCTTGGGGCCTGCCTCAGTGGAGGAGTGCAGAGCAGTGGGTGGAGGTCAGAAGGACGTGAGTCAGTGTGAAGCTTTCTGTGGAATTGACACTGCTGAGGTACCTGCCCTGACACCTCTAAATGAATTACTCTTTCCTAGATGCAAGTGCTAATGTGGGATTATTTTAGGATTTAACTAAATATGCTCAAAAGGTATATATGCCAGGTAAGCAGGGATGAGTAATATAACTGATTCCTAGATTCATCATGATACTCTTATGTAAAATGCTGCACTGATTCATAAAAACATCATCAGGCTTTTACAGGCTCATGCATACACGTTTTTACTGGGATTAAAAAAAACAACAAGAAAAACACTATAGAATACATGAAGCCCAGTGTTTTTCATGATGGATGAAAATGATCAGCAGCATGTGGTCATACTGGAAGAACTCAAAATGCATAATGCAGAAATAAAAGATCAAAATACACCAAGATGCATTAAGAATCATTTTATAATCACATCATGGCACCTAGCATAAAAAATGTAATCAAATCGTCGGATGCCTAGAGATTCCTAGCCTGGCTGCCAAGCAAGCAAAATGCACTGCTCTCTTAATGAAAGTGAGTAAAGCAATTACCAAATCTCAAGAAAAAAATCATCCAAGTGAGATTTGATCCACCATTTGTGTTCTGAATTACACCTATCTGAACCATAATTCAGATTAGAAAGGATGCTGTCAGTTCCTGCACATGAGAAGGCACACGTCAACACACTTTCTCAGACTCTTTCTCAGAATTAACCAGTGTAAATAATAAATAGTAACTTTTTTGTTTTTGCTTCAGTGTGATATCCCTGTAGGATTTCTGCCTTATTGGTATTACCTTAGCAAATCCCACGTACTACCTATGATACACAGAGTTATGAAATGGCTAGAAAGATGTTGATACAGTGCAGCATGTATCTTATTACAGTCGCACATGATTGTGTCTGTGTGGTCTGAGAATGTCAGGGGTAGAAATTCCCTGCTTCACACATTCCTTTCTCCCATTTTCCCTCTCTCCTCCTCTCCCTCTATGGTTGTCTTTGTCGTCCACAGCACAAAACACTGATTCAGTATTGACCAACATGATCCTAAGCATGCAACTACACACATACACGCATACAAACACACACACACAAAGAAAAGACAAAGAGGAAGGGGATATGTCCGTTTAGCAACAATTCCAGATCTAAATTAAACTCTTGTTTTGGCAGACAGGACTGTAAAGGATATTACACCACTGAACTTCCTTTCAAGAGGCCTCAACATCTGACTGATAAAAACTTTACTCTGGACAAGGGTCAATAGTGGCCTGTTTGAGCTTCAAGTCTAATCAAATGAGTGGGTGGAAATGAAAAAAAAAGAAATGTGTCTAGATGATAAGAGAGAGACATGGGAAGAAAGGGACCGTGAAGGAGGCAAAAATATGGAAAGAATATGTGAGGCTTATGCATACATTTTATAAAATTATAAAATGATTCCTTGTGCATCTTGATTTCTTTTCCTAAGCATTATGATTTTGTCCATTATGACCACAAGCTGCTTTTTAGAACATAAAACTATCCTTTTTGTCCATCATGAAAACACTGAGCTTAATGTATTCTATAGTGTTTATTTTTTAACACATTTAAAAATGTATGTGTAAGCCTGAAAAGACCTGATATAACATTCTTTCCCACTTTCTCTCTCTGTTTCTATCCTTATCTCAACAATGACCTCACACTTCAGCACTATTCTCACAACCTGAATGAAAAGTTACCAAGGTTAAGGTTAAGGTTAAGGGTTAGAGGTTAACGTTCATACTTTTTCCATACAAAGTGTTTTGTATTGGACTGAACAAAATCCAACCACTCTTCCTCGTTTGTTTGTCAGGTAAGTATGAAAAGTGTAGGTTTCAGCTTTGAGTACTGACCATGCTTGTTTTCATGGTAGATCTGTAACTGGTGTGATTGGTATAATGTTTGCTTTAATTGTATATCTACTCGTAGAAAAAAAGACAGAATTTCCTGACCTTGTTTATTTAGTTAGATGTTTAGTTTCAATTACATAATTGCATTTTGCACTGTATGCACTAGGAAGCTGCTTCCATTGCCCCACTCAAACATCAATGTCTGCGTCCAGAAACCGCACACTGCTACACTGACCAGTGTGTTCTACAGGAAACTCAGTATTTGTGAAAACCACACGTGAAGTCGCGTGCTCTTTAGTGCAGTGTTGTGCGGTTCTGGACGGAGCCTCCTGTATATGGTCAGTTCCTCTCAGCTCCTGCGAGTGCCAATGACGTCATTCTCCATCGCTCTAGCCTGCAGCCGTTCCTCCTATCTGCACCCCACCTCCTATCTATTGCACCTACCCCACCCTACCTACGGGGCTAATAAACCCCGATCCCACAACCGCCCCACGACCTCGATCCATCCGAGCAGACGAAGGCCAAACGGCCGTAATTAGATGAGACGTGCTAATTATGGCCTATCCCACCACGCACTATCGCGCGCGCGCTCACCCAGACACACACTGAGAAGCTACTACGCATCGACACACGGACCAGGCTAGGGGAGGGGGCTCGGGCTAGTTGTATGTCCCTGACCTACAACGTCCACCAGGCCACTCACAAAGCCACGCGTTGATCAATAAAGCTGGTGGGTTTTAAAAAAAAAAAAAAACGTTAACGGAACCCCGCAGGTGACGTCTCCACTGAGCTCTCGCGCGCGCGACACGCTGTTTGCGGTCAAGCGAGAAACGCGGCTCGCCTCCGAGATTTACAACTGAGCACCGAGCACGTTCTACAAAGACACTGTTTATTTATGACGCCATCCAACACACACATAAGAACAACACACCGTCAAATCTGTCATTAAGTGCACACACACACACACACACACACACACACACACACATACAGGTGCTGAAACCGAGGTCTCGCGCGGCCACGTTTGTCTGCGGATAACAATAGAGCGCGACTGCTCGGCTTACCGACACAGAGTGCGCGAGCAGCAGCGCCACAGCCATCCAGCCCGGCAGCTTCATGGCAGCAGCAGCAGCAACACGGATCACCGGATCACCCGCTCGCCCCGCTTCGTCTCCAGAAAAAGACGGGGAAAACACTCAAATCTTCTCCTCAGTTTTCAGGATCCGAGTTCAGTGCAGGCGGTCGTCGGGACATCCGTCCTGCCCGGGATCTAGCTGAATCTAATCCTCGCTAAAGCGCACGAAGACCGAAAGAGGAGCCGTGGCGCACAGCCTAGCAGCCTTTCACTGACTTTTGGTGCTCGGGTCCTGTTGGACTCACAATTAGCAAGATCCAGCCTCCAGTCTCTCTCTCTCTCTCTCTCTCTCTCTCTCTCTCAGGAGGATGTGCGCCGGGCCGGGTGGGTTCTCCTAATGAGGACAAGAGCGCCCCCTGCAGCCCGCCTGAGTATCCGTTACAAACGGGGAGCGGAGAGACCGGGATTCTCCACTCGTCACTCCCGCTATCACTACACAAGCTGGTGTGTGTGTGTGTGTGTGTGTGTGTGTGGGCATGTTTTTATCTCTTCCCACACCAAATGTCCTCAGAAGGAATATCTGACGTTGTTGTGGAGACGTCTGTCCCCCAAGAGAACAACTAATTATAATCAAAAGGTTTCTTCTTGGTTCAGAAGTGATGGTTAGGGTTAGATGATAGATTTATTGGTAGGCATAGCATTAATTAGCTGCATTAATAATCATGTTGAGGGCACGGTGGCTTGGTGGTTAACACATTTGCCTTGCACCTCCGGGATTGGGAGTTTGAATCCTGTCTCCACCCTGTGTGTGTGGAGTCTGCATGTTCTCACCGCTTCAGGGGTTTCCTCCGGGTACTCCAGTTTCCTCCTCAAGTCCAAAGACATGCATTGTAAGCTCTTTGGTGAATGTGAATGTGTGTGCAATTGTTCCCTGCGATGGGTTGGCGATTGTGCCCTGCGATGGGTCCCCTGCCTTGTGCCCTGAGTTCCCTGGGATAGGGTCCCCCGTGACCCTGTGTATAATGGAATAATCATGTCAATGGAAGGTCCTCAAATGGATGTGTGTGTGTGTGTGTGTGTGTGTGTGTGATAGAGAGAGAGATGTATCTCCAGGCATCAATTCGGCATGAGAAACCATTGGACTGACAGACAAAGATCCTAAATGTAAATGACAGGAATCATATTTTGTCTCTCAGGGTCTGAGGATCACACAATTCAAGGGTTCAGTGTTTAATTGTCATTGTGTTTGACACAATGACAAATTCTGTTGGTGGCACCCCAAGCTGATGCCTAAAAATGACAAAATTACAAAACACTCCAATGCAAATGACAATAAATAGACAATAAATACAGTACAAAACACCATGAATGCAAAAGCACAACACAAATAAATCTTGCACATACAAGACAGATACAAGATGAATTACGCTTATGGCCAAATATTGCTCATGTGAGGGACTGCAGGTTGTGGATTATTGCACATACAGTATACCTGAATTACATGTGCAAACAATGTGGGAACAGAACCATGCTATTTCTGTGATCAGTCTAAGATTTGCTTTAATGATCAAATCTATAGTACACAGCAGTACTAAGGAAGAAAGACATTTTACGATTTTGAAATGCAGTGTCAGAAGGGGCCCCTCTGCGAGCATTATGTTTGGGCCCTAATCACATTGCTTTTCCAAAGTATTTTGCATGTGTAAATAATAAACGCTTAATATACCCCTTAATATTGTGTAAACAGGAAGTAACCTGATAGCCTGATTATGTCCAATAGTACTGTCTACACCTGGAGGCCTGCTGCACTGTCAAAAAGCAGTGTGCTAATGTGCTAGTGTGTTTCCTAGACTTTCCAGATCTCTACAAACTCGGAAAAACCATGTATTACCTTTCAGATTCCACAACATTAGCACAAACTAATGCAAAACTTAATGAGGAAATGACTCAGTTGAACGTAAAGTTGTAATGCATTATCCATCCATCCATCTTCTATACCGCTTTATCCTTTTCAGGGTCACAGGGAGACCTGGAGCCTATTCCAGGGAACATTGGGCGCTAGGCGGGGTACACCCTGGACAGGGTGCCAATCCATCGCAGGGCACAATCACACATATGCACACATATTCACACACTACAGACACTTTGGTCATGCCAATCAGCCTACCATGCATGTGTTTAGACTGGAGGAGGAAACCCCCGCAGCACGGGGAGAACATGCAAACTCCGTACACACAGGGCCACCGTGGGAATCAAACCCCAGACCCTGGAGGCGTGAGGCGAACATGCTAACCACTAAGCCACCATACGCCCTGTAATGCATTATGTCTAGTAGAAAAGTAAATTGTAACCATAAAGTAGATTTATTTGGCTTTTATAGTCTACTTCTAAAAGGCAGAAGAAATTAGCTAGATTGGTTAAATGTAACTAGGGGAGCACGGTGGCTTAGTGGTTAGCACGTTTTCCTCACAGCGGTGGGGGTTCGATTCCTGCCGCGCCCCTGTGTGAGAGGAGTTTGCATGTTCTCCCCGTGCTGCGAGGGTTTTCTCTGGGTACTCCAGTTTCCTCCCCCAGTCCTGTATGGTAGGCTGACTGGTATGTCTAATATGACTGGTATGAATGGGTGTGTGAATGTGATTGTGCCCTGCAATGGATTGGCACCCCATCCAGGGTGTACCCTGCCTTGTGCCCGATGCTCCCTGGGATAGGCTCCCGGTTCCATGTGATAAGGACAAGCGATATAGATGGATGTATGGTTAAATGTAACTGTTCAGAACAAGCGATTAGCTACCAGTTGTGCTGATGTTGAAACAAAATAAATTCTCTATACTGTATTACAAAACTGTAACTGTAAACTATAATTACATCATAATTATTATTATTAACACTTTGGGAACACCTGTACACCTATGCATCCATGCAATTATCTAATAGGCCAATCGTGTGGCCGCAGTTCAATGCATAAAATCATGTAGATACGGGCCAGCAGCTTTGGGTAATGTACACATCAACAATTAGAATGATGAAAAAATGTGATTTCAGTTATTATGACCGTGGTATGATTGTTGGTACCAGACAGGCTGGTTTGAGTATTTCTATAACTGCTGATCTCCTGGGATTATAATGCACAACAGTCTCTAGAGTTGGTGCAGAATGGTGCAATAAAGAAAAACATCCAGTGAGAGGCAGTTCTGCAGATGGAAACGCCTTTGATGAGAGAGGACAACAGAGAATGGCCAGACTGGTTTGAGCTGACAGAAAGGCTAGAGTAACTCAGATAACCACTCTCTACAATTGTATTGAGCAGAAAAGCATCTCAGAATGCACAACACGTCAAAGCTTGAGGTGGATGGGCTACAACAGCAGAAGACCACATCAGGTTCCACTTCTGTCAGACAAGAACAGAAAGCTGAGGTTGCAGTGAGCACAGGCTCACCAAAACTGGACAGTTGAAGACTGGAAAAACGTAGCCTGGTCTGATGAATCACAATTTCTGCTGAGGCACACAGATGGTAGGATCAGAATTTGGTGCGAACAGCATGAATCCATGGACACAACCTGCCTTGTGTCAACAGTCTAGGCTGGTGGAGGTGGTGTAATGGTGTGGGGAATGGTGGCACGTTAATACGAATCAATCATCGTTTGAGTGCCACAGACTATTTGAGTGTTGCTGCTGATCATGTGCATCCCTTCATGGTCACAATTTACCATCTTTTAATGGCTATGTCCAGGATGATAATGCAAGATGTCACAAAGCAGAAGTCTCATACTGGTTTTATGAACATGACAATTAGTTCAGTGTTCTTCAGTGGCCTTCCCAGTAACCGGATCTGAATCGAGTAGAACACTTTGGGATCTGGTAGAACAGGAGCTTCACAGTATAAAAGTGCAAATGACAAATCTGCAGGAACTGTGTGTCAACATGGACCAGAATCTCAAAGGAATATTTCCAACATCTTGTGGAATCCATGCCATGAAGAATTGAGACTGTTATGAGAGCAAATGGAGACCCTACCCGGTATTAGTATAGTGTTCTTAATAAAGTGTTTGGTGAGTGTATAATCTCTCTATCCAGTGTGAATCATAATAGTATGGATTCCCTTTTAAGTCTGGTTCCTCTCAAGAGTTCTTCCTTATGTCATTTAAGGGATTCTTTCTCAGGCACCCATGGCTTGCTCATTAGGAATTTATTTATAAAAGAATTAGTTAAATGAAATTGAATTGAATTTATAAGTAGACACCTGGGTGCTACAGAGGTGCAGCAGCTAGTGTTGCTTCCTCACAGCTAGGATTTTTGTAATGAATTTAAATAATAATATTAAATTAATATAATACTTAGCATAGTTCTTATCAAACTTTCTTCTGTAAACCTGCTCCAAAGAGTCTGGATTCTTTCCTGCCAGACTATTAATGTACTCTGTGTTTAACAAAATATTAATGTCTCTTGTTGCAGCACCAGTCTACTGAGCTAATTTGTGAAAACTTAAAGAAACAAGGAATGGTCTTCCAGAGCGGCCTAATGACTATTACACGATTATTAATGACTTTGTATATGTTAGATTTTCATGCAGGAATAAAAGCATAGTGAAAAACACTTCTTTTGGTACAAGTCCATAATGTATTACTAATCATTTCTAATCATTTAGCAGTGAATACTTCAAAATGAAGGTGGGCATGAAGAACAGTATCACAGTATGGATTTTTGTTTGTAGAATGCAGATGATCCAATACCCTGGCAATTGATGGATGACTCTAGTAATAGGGGTCTAGAAATAGAAAAAAGCAAGCAGGGCCATTTGTATAAGTGATATAAGTATCCGCTTATCCGCACTGGGGGAGAGAGGGTATACCACGAGGGGGATTAACCACCAGGAGGTCCCCCATAAGGACCTTCTTTGCTTTCAGAACAGCCACAATTCTTCATGCCATGGATTCCTCAAGGTAAAATTCCTTTGAGATTCTGGTCCATGTTGACATGATTGCATAATGAATATAGATTTGTCAGCTGCACGTTCACGTTGTGAATCTCCCATGCTACCATATCCCAAAGTTGCTCTTTTGAGTTATTTTAGGCATTCTTTTAGCTCATTTAATGCAGAACTGGAGTGTCATGATGATGTGGTTTTTAAGGAGGTCATGCAAGCATTCAGTACCATAGCAATGGTGAAATCGGCCACATCAAATATACTGTATACAGTGGTGCTACATACCATATGTAAAGAGAAGTATAGAAAGAATATGATAATTATATTTTCATACCTGGTAACATACCACTTGGACTTGTGGTTGCATTGTAAAGTTGATTTAGCCCTGACTTCAAGCAGTTGCTGAAAAAAGCGGGGGAAAAGAGCAACTTTCCCAGGATGCCTGTGACAGAATGTGTCTTGTGGGATTCAGTGCCTTGGCATGTCTTCTAAGAGCTCTGTGGATGTCACATACTCAGACTTTCCAGCTGGCTGGGTTTTTATGGCCTGTTATGTAATTGACTACTTAGTCCATCCCCTATCAACAGAAAGATCTTCATTAGGTTAAACGTCTAATTCTTATTAAGCTGACCTTTGGTGAATAAAGTGTTCTTTTCTGTACTTTTCATTTTGAGAAGTTTGGGTCTTGTTTGGAACAAGAGTCACTTTACAGATTAAGAGCATGAGAATTTGCTTTACATTTACATTCAGCTATTTAGATGCTCTTGTCCAGAATGACTTACAAAAAGGTGTAAGGATACAATGGTGATACAAAAAATGTGGTGACTCTGCAAGGAATCTGAAAGACAAATGACAAATTGAAGTTTGTATAAGGGCTAGACTGGTCTAGGTGGTGATGAAAAAAAATGGAATAAATAAATAAATACATAAATTTTTTAAAAGTGTATAAAAAATATCCTTAGCCATCCTTGAATATGTACACTTGTGAGAATATAATACTGGCAGATGCATCCAGGTGTCCTTTGCCAAAATTCTCCACCATAGTGAGCATGCCTTCTGTGAATTACTGCTGATCTATTTCATATTCACAATCACTGGCAATGCATCATGCACATCACTGCTATAATTGATAACATATTACGAGTGCATTAGTATAAACCTTGATTCACCATGCCTCCTGCACCCATATCAGAGCTGCTGTTATTGAAAATTAATCAACACCTTATGACCAATCACACTGAAGACTTCAACATTGCAGTGGTATAATCAGTTTTAAAGCTTTTTTTATGCAGTTTCAAACTACCACAAACATCTTTGGATTTGAATGATGGGGGGAATAGGAACACAATGGGCTGTTGCAGTGGCTGCAGATCAGCGTCTTTCTTTCTGACTAGAACCTCGAAAATCCGTTTTACATGATTATTTTTGCAGATAAAGTCACAATGCTAGTGGCTATTGCACACACATTCAACATGGCTCCATCAAGGTTGATATAAAAATAAAAATCCCGATAGTTTATGTGGAGATTTGAATTAGTCCTAAGGAACCACTACACCACATTATATAACATTATGCTCAACACCAAAGCTTCTATTGTTTTTATAAATGATATTATTTTCGAGTTTTCATCCCAATCAACCATGAGACACACTGATTCCACCTGTTTAATTAGTTGGTCTTGGCTTTCCATAGACTCAGGTTTGGCTTCTGCTTGGTTGGAATGAAAATTTGCACCCATACCTGCCCTTTGCAAAAAAGATTGGACATCCCTATTTTAAGGGATCGCAGAAGACAGCTATGACTGTAGAAATTACAGTGCTTTAGAAAGAACATTTAACAAATACTAAAGAGTATAAAAATCTGAAGGTTTATATTCCACACCTCCTATGTTTATTATTGACTCCCTCTCCATTCACATCACATCCATGTGTATGTCACTCATATTTTTATCAAGTCTTGTCAAGGTGTCTTCCACAAATGGAAAAAATATTTTTTAAACATGGCTTTAAAATTATTTTGGTGTTATTGGAAGAAAATATAATATTCTGAATAATACTGGAACTAGAAAGCCATTATTTTAAATAGATAGACTGTGGAGAAAGTTTTAGGTGACAACTGTCCACTAAACGAACAAACTGTTCAGTTGAATGTTTTCAATGAGAGTTGTTTTCCAGAATCACGGTCAAGCACGTGCTCACTATATGAGCTGTTTGTAAAACACAGACATGGAATCCACAAGCTGTAGAGAGACTTCTCAGAACATGTCCTACTTCAAGAAATCATATCGTATCATTCTGCCGAGATCAGTTTCACAAAATGGTTAGTTGTGTAGTATTGCCTAAGGGTCAGAGGACTTTTGTTCGAGGTCTGTTCAACAGACATTTATGATGTACACAGGTTTTAAACAGCCATACCATTACAAAAACCATAGACACCAAAACATCAGGTTTTTAATCATCAATAGTTTGTTGTTTTTAATGTTTTAATATGAGTCTTTAAAGCTCAGCATTTTGGCATCAAGCCAATTTGAAAACTCACCTTTCTCTCGCTCAGTTATGTGTACTTTAACACCTTAAGTTTCACATTGTTCATTGCTTTAAAAAATAAAGAAAAACGGTAAATAAATATTTCCTTCGCAAATCAGTTTTCTTTTTAAAAGTTGGTTGTGAAAGAACCGTCGTCACAATAAATGTTTTAAAACAAAGTGGCTAATAAATTGCATCCATTTTCCATT
Source organism: Ictalurus furcatus (assembly GCF_023375685.1). Classification (NCBI taxonomy): domain Eukaryota; kingdom Metazoa; phylum Chordata; class Actinopteri; order Siluriformes; family Ictaluridae; genus Ictalurus; species Ictalurus furcatus. Next base: position 13,742,529 of record NC_071278.1, read on the forward strand.
AATCTGTCTGGTAAACTAGACCTAGAACTTTGTGTTAACTTTGCATGATCAGCAGACAACAAAATATCACTGAGTGGAATATGACCCTGCTTGTGTCTGCAGTCTTGCTAGGATCTGACAAAAGATGCAAATTGTGTAGTGAGCAGTTTACATGGTTTATATTGGTTAAAGCAGACTGAGAGAGTTATACTCAAATGTAAAGATACTATTTAATCATGTATAGTAGTTTTATATGCACACACAAATCAAATAAGGGCATGCAGTTGTATTATATAGTAGCAAAAGAAAAATAACTGCTTAAGAACAACAAAATAGTACCAATACAGCATGAACAAACAAACAAACTTTATAATCTCAAATGAATCATTAGAAGAATAGAAGGAAGAGCCAGGGACATTTTTAAATTTTGAGATTTTTATCCATGTTTTGTTTCAAAATAAAGATCACACATTGTTTAGAGACAATCTACAACTGGAGTTACAAAAAATAGTTGCCCAGGCAGAAAGCACACACAGCATCTGTTAACTATACACATTATGGTTACAAGTGTGCTCGCATAAAGAGATCATAGGAAATATACACAAGGCTGTTTAAATATACACCGCAAAGTGTTCCAAATCAAATGTTACAATCACTTACAAGTAGACAAAAGAATGGCAAATCTGTACACACCTTGCGACCAGGGCAATCTACGCATCACACACATACACACGCTCGCTGCTATCTGCCCCAGAGCAAGGGAGGGACTATAAAAGATCTTAAAAAAAAGGGGATGAGCAAATGTGAAAAAAATGGCTGGTGAATGGCTAAAAGCAGAGTGCCCATGTTTGTCTTCTTTGTACATCTATGCCATTTTAATCCAAAGGGCTTCAAAACCAACAAAAATCTGATATTACAATTTACAATATACAACTCATAACTCAAACAACAACCAAAAAGGTGAGAATTTACACTGAAATGCACAAGATTCTTTTTTTTCCCCCATTTTGTTTTTTTTTCTCGTTCTCATACCAAAAAGGGCTGTAGAAGCAAGTCCACATTTACATTAGCCAAGGTTTACAAATGTACAATTATACAATTAGAAGTATGTATTCACTACTAGGGTAATTATAGGTACAGATTGGACATCAAAAACCAGAAAAAACTACAAAGTTTTATATATATATTTATATATATGCAAAGTTCTACACCAAGTATGCACTAAATATTTATAGAAGCAAGACCAAAAACGTCTCCCATGCTAAATGTCTGCATCATGTTAGCAATAGAGTGTGTTAGCATGTAATGTGTTCGTGTTATGAAGTTGTGTTAGAAATGTGTGTAATAGCAATAAAGTTTAAATGCAGAAGCCTCCATGATTCAAACTGGGATCAAATCAAATATTGTCATCTCATACATACAGAAACAGAAGAAGAGGAACAAAGTTTTAGTAGTAGTGGGAAAGGGACTAGGTGAATAGAGATAACAAGAACAAGCTCACAAGGACCTGGAGAAAGAAGAGCATTCAGCAAAACTAGAGTAGGATTTACAATGATCCCAGACCAACAGCTCTAAGCTGGGTGTGGACACACTCTCCTCAATGCATCAAGAGGAACAATTTACATGATGCCGTTGGGCGGAGCACAAAGTGGGCCCAGGTCTACTCCATTCTTCATGTAGTACTTCTCCAGCTTGGCCAGAATGTGCTTCCCGTACGTATACTTCCGAAGGGTTCCAATATGAGGCCGGATCTAAACACAGACAAAACAGGCAAACAATCATACCATAAAGCACTGCAGGCACTATAAACCGAAGCTACAAAAACAGGACAAAGGAAACGATGAAAGGAAATGCATATGAAACAAAGGTAAGCGGTCGGTTCAATTGTTCACCTTGTGCATGACGATCTTGCGCTGTGTCGGCTCGGCAACGTCAATCATTTTTTGTACAACGTAGTTGGCGTACTGGTCCTTCATCATGGTGTATAAGGCACTGTGGGGCCCGTCCGCCATACTGCACACTTCATCAATCAGCATGGCCCGCTCCGCACGCAGCGAGTGCGTCACACACTTCTCCACCACATTACTGAAGAGAAGGAGACAGTTGTAATTACAGCATTAATGACACGCTGTCTTGTGTCTAGGACATGGTGTAGATATTGTTAACGTGATATCACGCCACAAGGACTTCAATCCACCATATTGTTTGGACTAGCAGGCTAGCTTTACCAAGAAAAATGAACAAAACCAATTTATGGTTTTCCTGCATATCCAGAGCCTGATTTGGTGAAATTTGATAAGCTAAGCTCACATCTATTAGTCTGACTGACCTCATTTCTTAAACACACGTTCACACCAGCAGCATTTTTTGCCGACTCACGTCTCTGCCAGTTTGAAAAAAGGGTAAGACTTACTGCAGTGTGTCCTGGTGTTTGTTAATTACCTGGCAAACTTGTGCTGGCTGAGTCCCAAAACATTTCCTCTGATCTCCGAGACGATCTTGCTCTTGTCTTCTGCGCGGCCATGTTCCAGCACATGCTGAATTACATAGTTGCCATACTGATCCTATACACGGGATAAGACAGTGAGAAATGATAGCATGGTAAAAGTTTATGCATAGTAAAAAAAGGACTGCAAGAGGATATACAGCATTATTACACTGTTTTAGCAGGACACTAGTGACAGGACAACACGTTGCTTACTTGAACCAGTTGCTCAGTGTGTTGGTGCAGCTCTTCCAGAATTGGCAGCGTCTGCTCGGGAAGACAGTGCTCCAAAATACGCTGGATCACTCTGCAGCCATAGGGGTGTGTGGACAGAGCAAACACCTGCACAACACATGCACAGTAAATACACACACACCTTTCATCTTTGAGAGCCACTTCAATCACCGTTAAAACATCAAAGAAAGATCCATTTACACACACACACACACACACACCCCACGGGGGCTTTATGTAAACCTGACATTTAACCATAGTCTGTGGCCAGTTGCTATGGTGACCCACCTGTCCCTTGAAAGCATCAATGATGAACTGGAGAGCATGGGGCTGCACACACTCGATGCACTTTTGTACTACATGGTTCCCGTTCTGATCCTTCACACACTTCAGCACGTGGCCGTCCAGCTCCCGTACCATATCACTCTGCACCACACATCAACACAATCACCTAAATCAGCCATTTAAACTTCCTCAGAACGATTTCATTAATGGGTGTTTGAGGTATGACATGACACAAGTGTGCACTCACAATGACTTGCTGGTCAGAGGGGATGAACTCCAGAGCTTTCTGGATCACCCTGCATCCATACATCTGCAGAGCCAGAGACAACACGTGGCCACGAATCCGCTCGGCGAGAGCCAACTTCTGATCCAGACTGCCAAACTACACAAAAATGACAGTCGTATAGAATAAAAATAAAATTGGTACCATCTTGATTTATTGAATATTACTAATATTGATCTAATATAACCCAGCAGCTGTATGGTCGCACTGGCATTATTTTTAAGAACCCATAATTAAATGCAAATAGATTTATTTAGTTTTAATGCCATGTCAGCAACCAGGCTATTCACATGGCAAACAAAAAGTAAATCAATAAATATTTACAATATTAAATAAGAATATCTATTAAACAGGCCTTTGAATAAAAGCGCTGTCTCATAGTTCCAAAAGATTTACAGTGAAATGTGCTTGATGGTCATATGGGTTTTGCAAGTAGATAAAAGACAGTATGTCAGTGTTCTCTAGTCTTTGGTTTGGGGCGGTGGACACTGAACATTTCAGCTGAATTGGTATAATGAACTGTCTTTAAACTGAACATTCTGTTCATTAGTTTTTTCCATGAGAAAAAGTTAGCATTTGTAAACCTTGTATGATTCCTAAAACAAGTTACTTCCCACAGAATGACAATGTTCTACTGATTTCATTAAACCATTAAAATCATCTTGAGCTTTTATCCTCATAGAATATTGAACACTTGAAAAATTAAAACTTCAATTATAGAGATAGCACAGACAGATGGCAGACAAGTCATCAATTCTTTTTCAAAGCTGATAAGTAATGCACGTCATAAACATTGACTAGTCGGCATTTTAATTTTCTTTGATTTGCTTTCCCATACTTCAACAGCCTCACTGCGTGTCGGAAGTAATGGAGTAGACTACAGCCGAGACAATGGTGAGAAATTAAGCAAACTTGGGGATTGTGCTGAAATAAGCACTTCTAAACTGTCCACACGGTCACCAACAAGTAGCACCCTCGATCATTCTTCATGAAAGATGTTTTTCCAAATGCGGTTGAACAGTGTCCTCAAACTTCAGAAATATGAATGATGTAAGAACAGTCATTACGGCCATTTTACTAGTGAATACAAATGTGCAATACAGATGTGAAAGACAAACCAAGCGAACAAGCCACCCTAACAGATAGAGCGCTACTTGCAGCATTACGACAAACGGTATGCAAAGCATTGTTTACATCAATGTTCTCGTAACCAACATGCTACATTATGCTATTAATTGATTATTTATAATAGTTGATTTTTATATTACAGTTTATTAATCTAGCCCCATCATTCAAGTCAAGTATTTGTAGAGAATCAGAAATGTCTAGGATTTAAGAAGACCATATATTTAGCCTATTAAACCCGTCTCAAACATGAGACAACAATAATTAAATTTGAGGCTGTAATCACAGACCACAAAAGTAAAGATATATTAGACCTTAAGAACAAAAGGAAACTATGACTTGCCTCAAAGAACTTCTGAATGACATAATTTCCAAAAACATCAACCATGAGTTGGTAGGCGGCCTGGAGGATCTCGCTGAAGACCAGCTGACGCTCTGCAGAGCTTGCTCTTTCCAACTTCAGCTGAATAAACCTGAACATACACAAACAGTATTTCAGAAAAACAGCAGTGGCACTCGTGCAGAGCGCCATCTCTGCTCGAACAAGTGATGGAGCAAGCTTAGTAAAACCAAGTTGTTGGTATAAACAGCTCTAAAGTCATTCTATTAACACACGCTGTGCTGTTCATTTTACCACATAACACACCAAGTCAAAGCATTCTAATTTAAAAAAAAAAACAAAAAAAACAAAAACAAAACCCTGTTCAATCAGCACAAAAGATAATACAGAAATGCACACCTGGAGCCATGCTGGTCCTGAGAGAACTCCATCACATGGCCTGCAATCTCACGCAGTTGAAGGTTCGGGTAACGGTTGTTACGGAAGTCCTCAAGCAGGCGGCTGCGTCCGGATGGCATCACGTCAGACATGCTGTAACGAAGTCGTGATGATGGGAAGAGCTGGCTGCTGGGACTGAAGAGGGAGGAGCCAGTAGTGGCACTGCGGTACTTTGCCTCAGCTCCAGGAGCAGCAGAAATGAAGCGCCCGCTGCCGTTGGTCAGTCCTCCTGCATGAAAGGGATAGTAAAATATTAATCAGAAGATTTTTCAAATAAAGAGAGAGGGGGGAAAAAAAAAAGAGCACAAATATTTGGAAGGGTTTTTTTTTTTTTTAAATGAATGGTACACACCAAGATTGAGACTGCTGGAGGATCCATGGGTTGAAAGGGAAGGTGGAGGAGTTAGAGAATGTGAAGGAGCTTGAGTGGGAAGTGGCATGCCAACAGGGCCAGGGGAGGAGCTAAAACCAAGTCCGTTGTAGAACCCTCCATGGCCAATAGGAGTGAGGCTGCTGGGGGTGCGCTTGTACAAGTCAGAACTGCCAGTCAAAGAGTCCCGGCGAGAGCCACTGGAGCTAGAGTTAGCAACTGCGTACAGACAGATAAATATATATTAGGCAGGTTTCTGCTGAGCTTTCAGAACCATTTCAGGAAAGTCTATGAACAAAGCCTGGTGTGCATTTCTGAGACACTGCAGGAGACATGACCAAGTTTGTGTAGTACAATATAATCAATAATTAAAGTATGTAAAAGAAGACTTTTGGTTCACCTCCTGGATTCACACACACACCTGCTGTTCCAAAACCTCCGAGTGTTGCTCCAAGGGTAGCTCCAAGGGACGAGGAAGGGTTAGCATTGAATCCAAGAGAAGAGCTTCCTGGTTGGGCAGAACCCTGAGAGAACAGGGATGAGCTCTGTGAGGAGGAGCTTGGAGAGCCACTCCCATAGAAGGAGCTACCACCAAGAGCCCCAGCTCCCTGCTGACCTGGAGCCTGCTGGGAACTCAGTGCACGAAACGCCCCATTAGCAGCACCTCCAAGGCCTGCATTAGCTCCACTGGCAGAGGCAGCAGCTGCAGCCACTGTATGAAACGAGTTCAAAAGACCAGGAGGGAGAGATGGAGAGATTGTACAGATCAAAATGAAACTGAAGGGGTTCATCATATTTCAAGCGACGCTATAATGCACAGGAATGCAATAGATAGACGGCTGAAGAAACTAAAAGCTGAAATGCATACCGGCGGCAGTGGGGCTGATGATGACAGAAGCAGGAGCCATGAGTCGGACAGGGCCACTGCGAGCTCCTGTATTCACCACCAGAGCTCCGGTCTGATCATAATATGCAGCAGGAGCAAGCATGGGGTAGCCTGGTACACACGTACAAATGCAATATTAAACTGCTATGCCCAGAAATTAATGATCAAATATCTATTTAAATAATGTCAAGAAAAAAACCCTCACCAGGAACACCGGCTGCCAAACCTTGTCCAAATGCCAAAGCGGAGTTCACTGCTGCAGCTGCTACAAGCTGGTCCGTCTGTTGGCCCTGTTGACCCTGGCTTGGGGTCAGGGGTCGTTGGTTGCCTCCAGTACGCATTACCTAAAGAGTACATAGTGTTTAGATAAGGGAAAAACAACATAGGTGGAGAACATGTTCAATTACTATTGCTTAGCTGAAAAAGCTGTTGCACACTTTGCCCGATTTCTGAATCCACATGCTGGGGCTCTGTGTCTTTAAGGCCTATTATCGTGAGCAATCAGACATGCGAAGGAGAAAGGTTTCCATCATGATGCCTGGGGCATGGTATTACTTGTATTAACCATAAATCAATTGCTCAGGCTTATACATGACTCACAGTAATTCACAGTCAGGGCTGCACAGTGTGATTTGGTGAGAAATTTTGAGCACGACTATATACGCAAACTCATATGTCTTATCAATATGCATCAAACTCATCGTCATATTAATATGTAAAAGTAGTACTACAAAGAGCCATCCCAGATTTATGGTCCAGCTAATAATACCAAGCTGCCGGCATCTTATCAGAAGCCTTTCCCCTTCACCGGTCTTTGATTGCTCACAATAAAAGGCCTTAAAGACACGGCGCCCGACAAACACCTGTAAACTCGGACATGCATGAGGAGCACACTGACCGATCTTTACAGCAAGAATTCCTTCTCCTTCAACAAGACCAACTGTTTGTTAAAATGCCAAGATTAGTTGGCTAGTTTGCTACTAATTTACAGTAGTTGTTAGATTAATCCCCACAGTGGAGAACATTACCAGACAATATACATTACAAAATGTTTTCTGCTATTTATGTACAGCAGCACTTTTTTATTTATTTACTTTTTACCACAGACGATAAAATTCTGAAATCTTCCAACAGATTCAATTAGATCTTTGTTTTTGTTTTTTTAACCCAGTGGAAAAACCCTTGGTTCAAGAGAAGAGTGCATGTGTGAAAGTACCCTGAACACTAGAGGTGTGCACTGGGATTAGGATCCCATGAGACCCAACAAAGAAAAACTACGATGATTAACATGCGAGAGTACTGGACACACCTGGTGTCTCATGCGGTGCTCTGCAATGTGTTTACAGCATTAACTCATTCATCTTCCTTAAATGCTTTATCCTAGCACTGATCAGGATAGCCGTGGTTTATATGGCTAATTTATGTTTTGGGAAACAGGACCTGCTGAGTTCATTAGAAGATAACACCGGCAGGTAGAAACAAAAAATAATAAATGTGAGAATGGGCAGAATTGGTCAAACTTTCTGCAATAGTGGGATTAAAAATAAATAAACAAACAGTTCTACACCCACCTCTAGCAGTTATATATAAATAAAATTAATTTCTTGACGGCATTTCACACCTGCTGTTGGTTCTGCTGGTTCTGTGCTTGTGGCTGCTGATTGGCAGAGTTGGAAGGGGCAGGAGCCTGCTGCTGGAACAGGTTGGCTGGATACACACCCCATGGAGTTACTCCATAATACTGAGGGGGCATCACTGCTGGACCTGTAGAGTGCACACATACAAAGTGAACCCTATACTTATAAAACACACTTGCTGGGGTCAGTTATCAGCATTAATGAGCTGGGTATTTCACTGATCATACCAAGAGTGGCAGCAGCAGCAAGGCCAGCAGCATAGGGGTCTGTGCCGGGCGGGGCCGCACTAATGATGTAAGGGTTCGGCATAAACGCAGCAGGAGCTAACCCTGAAATGCGCACACAAAACTTATGAATTAAAGGAGTTCTCAGACATAATGGCAGCAGGCCATTTGTCTGGTCAATACACTTCCATAGTATGACTAATCATTCTAATAAGTGATCTTGAGTTACAGACAGACGCACTCACCAATGTGCGGCTGTTGTGCTGCAGCAATGGCATACTGCTGCTGCTGCGCGGCTGTGAGCTGCTGCACAGCCAGAGCACTGGGCCTCTGAAACAGCTGAAACAGTTCAAAGTAAATAATTGAACACTTATCTTTAAAAGAAATCTAAGGTCTAATAGGAAAACGTTTTTTTTTTTTTTTTTTTTTTTTTTAAATACAGGTACATTTTGTACATGTATAACCAAAAACGAACCAAAATGAATGAGGATAATAAATGGCCACATAATTGACACTAAGGACAGAGCAGTATGAAAAATTCACAGCATGATAAAAGTACAGCCCAGTATCGCAGGTTTTAAACCCTCAACCCAAGTGACTTAAAAACCACACAACTAATTAAAAATACACTTCACCCCGAGTAAAATAAAGTAGGTGACTTCCTTCAGCTGAACTAACAGGCTATCTAGGATTTGCAGTTTGACAGGCTAAACTACGTTAAACATCAGCCAGCAAGTTTTTATTTGGTGATGGACATTTGTGTGAAGCCACTTTCCGCACATTAAAAAAATGTATCGATGTAGCGTCAGTTATAACTCTTCAATTGACCTTCAGCACTTCAGTGCCTCCCATTTACAAACACACACACAGTGAAAAAGACATGGGAGACAACACTGCCTGTGTTATCCAGAACAGTAAAACACTTCCTGCCACTAAGTTTTGTTGAGGGCACAAACACAACAGGCTTTATAGTCATGGTCAGCTATAGTGAGTTAATGGACTTCATTTTGTCCGACGAGTATTTGAGCTGTGAAACGGCCAAAATGCACATCCACATAACTGCCAAATAAAGCAAAAGGAGTGTCTTTCTTTGGGTGATTGTCAGGGAATGCCAGTGCCTCAAATGCTGATAACAGGAAAAGGACTGCGAGAGTCTTTCAGATTTTCAGTATTTTCACGTTGAGCTTCTTTGTCCCTCTTCATAAAATTAATTTGCAAAGACTAGCTATGAATGAGGTAGCAGGAAGCATGTTACTTAGAAGTAAGATTCAGAAAAAAATTGTCAAGGCTAGCTGGCTCACCAGTAAAGGTAACATGAACAAACGCTAACTATTTCGAGATGCCAATTTCTTTTAGCTAACTAGTAGCCAGTAGGCCTAAGGTTTTGGCAGCTTAGCAGTTCAGCTAAAAAAAATAACGGAAATACAATTTCTAAGAAAAGTCTCAGTTGGCTTTTTTTTTTTTAAATTAATTTAAATAAATAAATAAATTTAAAGACACATATGCACCTGGAAATGTTGAGAGACTGGTGACAAAATCCTTTTACCTGCTGAGGGGAGTTGTAATCAAAAAGGCCAACCGTAGCTGCTGTGGAGTCAAGAGGCAGCTGGCTGCCAGTATAATCAAATTGCAAAGTCTCCATGGAAACAGATTCCATGGGGTCAAGGGTCACGTTTTGGGGCTCAACATTTGGGAACTCTTCAGCTGGTTTTGGTCCTGTTCCTCCAGCCATTTCAGCTCCACCCAACTCCACCTCAGGACCAGCAGGAGGACAGTTACCAGGAGTACGACTGAAATGACAGTAATGAGAAGCCTGCTTAAAATACTGTTCATTTTAAGGACACATGATTTTAGTATGAATGATACTACAGTGCCCTCCACTTATATTGGCACCCTTGCTAAATATGAGCAAAAAGGCTATGAAAAAAAGTCTTTATTTTTTAACCTTTTATTAAAAAAAAAATTCACAAAAATACTCTGCTCTCATGGATGTCAAACAATTGCAGGTTTATCAAAAAAATAAAAAATAAATAAAACCGGTGTTAAATATAGGTGTGCAACAATTATTGCCACCCTTTTAGTTAATACTTTGTGCTACCTCCCTTGCCCAAGAAAACAGCTCCAAGTCTTCTCCTATAATGCCTGATGAGGTTGGAGAATACATGACAAGGGATCGGAGACCATTCCTCCATACAGAATCTCTCCAGATCCTTCATGTTTCAAGGTCCACGCTGGTGGACTCTCCTCTTCAGTTCATCCCACAGGTTTTCTATGGGGTTGAAGTCAGGAGACTGCTGGAAGAGCCAACCATGGCCCGTTTTAAGCTTTCTGGCAGAGACAGTCAGGTTTCATATAATATCTGTTGATATTTGATAGAGTCCATGATGCCATGTATCCTAAAAAAAGTGTCCCAGTCCTCTGGCATAAAAAAAAGACAGCCCCAAAACATTAAAGAGCCACCACCATATTTAACCGTGGGCATGAGAGACTTTTCCATATGACTACCTCTCTGTGTCCACCAAAACCACCTCTGGTGTTTATTGCAGAAAAGCTCTATTTTAGTTTCATCTGACCACAGAACCTGATCCCATTTGAAGGTCCAGTAGTGTCTGGCAAACTGAAGATGCTCAAGGTTATTTTTGGATGAGAGTAGAGACTTTTTTCTTGAAACCCTTCCAAACAACTTGTGGTGATGTAGATGATTTTGGATTGTAGTTTTGGAGACTTTCTAACCCCAAGATCCAACTAACTTCTGCAATTCTCCAGCTGTGATCCTTGGAGATTTTTTGGCCACTCGAACCACCATCCTCGTCACAGTGCGTTGAGACAATATAGACACACGTCCAATTCCAGGTCGATTCATAACATTTCCAGTTGACTGGAACGTCTTAGTTATTGCCCTGATTATAGCCACTTCCCATTTTGTGAAGCGCAACAACCTTTTGCCGTACATCACGGCTATAATCCTTGGCCTTACCCGTTGTTATGAGTGTGTTACCTCATATCTATACCCCTGTGAAACAGGAAGCCATGGTAGAACAATTTCCTATTCCTAGTCACCGAGGTGTATTAAAAAATGTAAAAATATCAATGGGAATATAGTTAAAATAGTTCTCATATGAAATCAGAGGGGTGCCAATAATTGTTGCACACATTTAACAAAGCTTTTTTGTTGTTGATAAACTTGTGTTTTGTTTGCAATTGTTTGATATCCATGAGAGCAGAGTATTTTTGTGAATTTTTTTAACAAAAGATCAAAAGGTTAAACAAAATTTTTCAGACTTCTTTGCTCATAGGGCACTGTGTGAGAGCACTGTTTGGGTTGTACCTGAAGTCTTTCACGTCAACATCAAGTCCATTCTGACTGGGCAGTCCGTTAGGATTGTCCATAGGATCAGGCTCAGATTCCTTCAGTTCTTTTCTCTCTGGGTCAAATGCGGTTTTTGGTTTTGCCTCTGCTCTCTTTTCAGCATCATCAGTTTCAGCATCTCTTGCCCCCTAACAGAAGAGCAGAGATGGAAAAACAAAAATTAAAATACTGTAAGCAAAAGATTTTTTTGAAGGAATACAAAACAGACGCTTTGCAAGAAATAGCTAGCATGAAAAAGGAAAAGAGGAAAAGTGAGGACACTCACAAAAGCTCCTTTACGTAGACAAGAGTCGAGTTTCTCAGCAGGGGAAGAGCTCAGGACATATTCCACCATAGAGACACCTAGACCACCACTCTCAGAGCGCGGAGAAAGCACAGACCCTGCCTCGCCAACGCCATGGAAACCCTGACCTGGCCGACGCTGCACCATGATTGGCTGGGACACTGAATGATCTGGGGATCACACAACCAGATACAATGACTCATCAATACAACAAACATATAAATGATCTCTTAAAATTAAAAATCATACATGCAAGCGCATACAGTATTTACCAGAGGCTCCCCAGGCACTGTCTCTCCACTGGTCCAGAAAGATCCCTTTTGGGCCATCTTTCCCTGAATCGTCAGATTCCCAGAATTTCTTTCCTGTCAGGAGCTGCTGTGGGAGGAACAAAAAGTTTAGAAAAATAAATAAATAAAAGAATTTAATATGAGAAAGAAAAAGTGGGTAATGAGGCGATACTAGTGATGTGGACTCTAACCTCTCCCATGACTCTTCCCTCCAGGGCAAGCGCCTGAAAATCATGGTTGAGTTCATCCATTGACCGCACCTAAGACACACGCAAAGAATTAAAAAAAATAACAAAAAAAAAAGTTTGTCAAAATCTGATATCTAAACACCACCAACAGCTCAACATTCTGCAATCCAGACGGGTTAGATGTGCTTACATGTGCTTACATGTGTGCGTGTGTGTACAGTGCAGAAGCTATTACCTGGTTGTCAGCATGGATGTTGTCTCCAGTAGGCCAGCGGTGTTTGCCATTGTTGTACCCAGGTTGATCACCATGCTGCCGCTGAAAGAAGTAATCTACCATGGCATCGTCTTGAGAACGCCCTGCCCCCTGGGTAGGGGGAGGAGCTTGTGGAGCAGGGCCGGGTTGAGGGGCGTGGCCCGCGGGACTCAGCACCACAGGCATATTGTGTATTGGCCTGTCAGGGGGAGGCAGTCTGAGGTGGGGGCTGAACGAATCCTGCCAGAGCACAGCTTTTCTCTTCAACACGCACGCTACGCTCATTCCACCAGAGCCTGCAAAGTAGCAACAAAAAATATATCATGTTAAAATTAACAGCAATTGGCTCACTTTAATATTTAGGGACAGTCTTGAATTAAACTCCATTATACTGTTCAGTTCCACTGTTTAATCTAAATCTTTTGGCAGTTTTTAAACAAACACACTCACTGAACACAGAGGATCGTGCAACTTTGTAAAACAAAAGGGGAGACATTTCATCTTCAAACAACTCAATAACCTCAATCAAAGCAACGATTTCTGCTAACAGTGTAAAAAGGTCAGCATAAATGAGCCAAAACCTCACTCAAGTTACAGGAAACGACCTTACTAACTATCTACAATGACAGCTGGCTTTCAAAAACCACAACCAGGAGAAAAATTGAAATAATTAGTTAAACCATACAGTACAATTTTTTTTTAAATGAGCGTTTCCTGGAAACACTTAATCAAACTTAATGCGCCATTTCATTAGTAACTTCCAAATATGTTACAGATGGTATAATCGTGAAAACAATGAGCAGATTAGGCTAGGATTAGAGTTTGTAATGGATAAATGTATTGTAGCAAAAGCAGCTTACAATAGAAGGGATACTAAACAAAGATGTCTGAATTCATATGAAAACTTAATTATGCATGCATCTCTCTCAAGTACCACAAATGCTGACACTAAATTATAGTTGTAGGCAGCATTGGAATAAGCACGTTCAGCAAATTTACAATTAATGTAAACATGAAGCCCCCTTTTAGCAAAATTGCCATAATAGTGGATAATATGGACACTTGCTCATACTCGCATGTCGTGCCATGCAGAAGGCAGAGCAATTAATAGGTTATCAGTGAACGTCGGTCAAACCTGCTATACAGATCTGCTACTGAGAGCTTACTTTTAAGCACATTATCTGCCACGCCAGTCTAACACAAACGCTGACATTTATTACTAATCATGCTTCACAATGCATTATAAAAGCTTAAATCTGAGAGTGAGCAAAATCAATTAAACAATCCTAAACAACTCCACCAGAGCTGAATATTTTATTCATGCCATATTATACATCTACATGAAAACCATGATTAATATAAAAGTTAGAGTTGGTGTTTGAATACTAAAACAAAAATATACTGCTAAACTACAAAGAATAGTTATGATGAGCCAGTGAAATATGGAGGTCAAGTACCCTTCTGTCCAGGCTTTGATTACTACACGCTTTCTCAAACACATTACACACATACAAACAAGACAAAATGGCAACTGTTATTGTGTTTTGGCATTTGCTACAACAGTAATAAAAGTAAGAGCAGAGCTTTGTGTATTGAATGTTCTTGTCTGGTGTTAGTTCTTAATACTAACAGACACTAGATAGTACTTGAGGCAGACCCCCTCTAACTGGTTGCTTTAATCTATTCATCCACACATGGGACTGTGCTATTGGGAATCCCCCAATCATGAAAGAAAGACAAAAATCCACATAGCCTGCACAATTTTTTTTATGTTGATGTCCCAGTTCTACTACAATACTGTCCAAACTTTGAAAAGAACAAGACGATATCATTAACAGCACATGGGAGTACATCTTGCCACAGCTGAGTTTCTAAATGTTAATGCTGTAGCCTTCTACGCATGGGAAATCCCCTCTCAATGAACATGACGTGGACTAAAATAATTTTAGAATTGAGACTAAACCTAGTACACGCTATTCAGACGTAATAGTTAATAGAAACAAACCTAGTCAAATTCTGTCCTTATTTATTGCGTGTTCATTTAACATTTGCACAGAAATACCTACAGTAAAGAACTAAAATGTTTTTTTTTTGGCTATTCTAATATTAAACACAATCTGTTTCGCTGAAATACTACCACCTTGTACAATTAGACAAGCTTAGAAATAGACGTGAAGTAATCGCTACATTTTTATTTTGGAACTGGAGTCTATAAACAGCAACATCTGTTCTTATGGAGCCATAAACAAGGAAGAAAAGCTAGGAAATGAACCATAAACCTACCACAAGACAGGGCTTCATATATTTATTAATTACATTTATTCCAAAAAGGTAAACTCATACAAGTTATCAGTACTTTTACCACTTCAACTTCTGTTTTCTTAATTCCGTGTGTGGCTTGAGTAAAATGCTTTCCTCTTGATCTGTTCACAACACTACATCAGCACCCAAATGAGGACACGGAACAAAATCAAGCTGGAAGGTGAGATCATAGGAAAATATTTCAAACCTATGATAAATGTTCCAGCTATTTGATTTAAGGCCCTAAAGTAAGACAACACTTAATAGCAGGTCTTAATATCAGGTGCAATACTAAGAAGTTCATTCAGATTGCTGGACTGAGCACATGATCTGGTAGTAGGCAGATTTCTGAGCAGAAAAAAAACCTGAACAATTTCTCAATAATTATGGAAATGTGCATCAATTCTTAATTTACTATTAGCAGTATAAAGTCAAAATCACTTCTAACATGTACACCTTTAAGCATAATATGACCCTCTGAAGCCTTTTAATGTGGAAACTTGATAACCTTGCTCAACAACATTTTTTAGCAGCATTTGTTTTACTCAAAAGAATTAAGAGTACAGCTTGCAAACATCCACAAATATTTTGTTTGAAAAGAACATTCATGAATAAAATTAGCACATTCACCCTTAAAAACATTTTAACCCAAGTCACATTTAAATGACTAGGAGGGGATGGGGTAAATCTCACAATTTTGGACAATATACCCATTTAAAAGGAAATTCTACCCAACAATGACACTAAATCCAAGAAAATGATTTAGTGTTGAATTTGACTGTGTGGTTGGGCACAGTTTTATTTACTTAAGTATCCAAAAAGGCTATACCTGCAGATGTCTATCTTTGCTGCGCAGCAACTTTCTAATTTTAAAGACAGACCATCTGTAGAGGAAAAGGTGTGGTATTCTGCTAAAGTTAGGAGTCATCACAACCAACAAGATACTTCTATAATTAATACTAAAAAGTAAATGGAGCTCACGGAACATGATGTCAGGTTTCAACCTGAAACTCTGGAAGACATTTTATTTACATTATCCAAGTTCAAAAATCTAACAATAGTTTCAAGTTAGCAATCTGATATTACCCTAGATAAAGCCTTCAAATCTATTAGTTGGCATATAAATGAGCTTTTTCATGCCCATCTTAGAGAGCAGCTTTATAAACAGACTTATAAAGTTACCTCCAGGGTAGCAAGAAACAACAACAACAAAAAAAAGATACAAATTTTACTTTATTTTATTTGGGTAGCTACTACATTTTTGTTGATATCTAATTTCCAAACACCAACGAGTATACACAATTCCAGTTTAACAACCTTACAAATTTCAGCTCTGCTTTTCTTCCAAAGACTGTAACTGCTACTGTAAACAGTGTGTGTAGGGTGGACTCCCTCAAGTTCACATATTTCTAAACAAGATCAATTCTGGCACTTACTCAATTTAAAAAAATCCCCAAAACTTTTTCTTTCACACAAATATAACCTGATATTTCCCCACCTCTGGTTTCTGTCATCCAGGAAAAGTGCATCAAATGTCCCAGGAAAAGAAGATAACCAGTGCACAAGAGATTCAGCCGGCTAACGTAGCTGGCTTTAATTAGCGAGCAAACTCTAAGCATGTCTCCAACAAAAAAACAAACAAAACAAAACACAAAAAAGGGGGGCGTGTGTAAAAAAACAAGCATGTTTTTCACTGTTGTGACTCACTCTGGTCCTGCACAGAGTTAATTACATGCTGAATTTCACCGTCAATGCTTTTGTTCAACACTACCATTACGTTATTATAATGCTCAAGATAATGTACTGTGGATTGTTTTTATCCTTTACTGTACTTACCCCCTCAGTGAGAGCGTCTTTGATCAAGTAAGCCACAAACAAACTCTGCAATGTTTTTTATCTGCTCTAATGTGACTGTAAATACAAAGTGACGTGGATAAAAAGAAACTAAAACCATGCTTCAGTGTAGCCAGTCTTGGCCTTGCATGGGTTTTAATTATTATTATAATAATTAAAGTTATTGCTAAAACTCTCTTAAATGGTCCAGTGAATTGATGTTTACAACATTTGTTTACTTGCGTAGTTAGAAATAATTTCTTGGCCAGATTCAAGGGTTTTATCTTTGAAGTTTACAACGAATCCTTTTCTAATGCTTTTGAGCAGTATACAAGTTTTTGCCGGAAGATATTTTGGCAGAAACAAAACAAAGACGATACAAAGTGAACATTTTTGCATGTACTGTTCACACAAACAGAAAATCTGCTCCTTCTCATATTCTGATATGCTGGAAACACTTCAGTATACTCAAGAGAAACTGGTAAAAGCAGTTTATCTGCCTCACTTGTAAGTTGCGTTGGATAAATGTGCCTCTCAAATGCATCAATGTAAACTCAACTCAGGTTTAACGTGTGAAAAATGATTTTAGCGCCATGTTGTAATGATAAGCATATATGGTAGACAATCTTACAGGAATTTCCCTTGAACAGAAAAGTGGGTGAGTCTGAGGGGAAATCGAGCACGCAACTGTTGAGTTTCATTACACATCACTATCATAACCCATCAGCCTGAACACACTGCATACACTCAAGGGGAAAGAAAGGGGTAACGGTCAAGTGCGACTCATCACGCTTAAGAACATTTTTACCGCAGCATTCACAAATTGGAAAGAATTTCGGATGAAACCGGTTGATCTGTAAGGCAGAAGTTTAATCAAAATCCTAAACATTTGCTGTGTTTCAGACAAAAACTAAGCCAATAATTTGGGGAAATACAATCCTCCTCTGCATAACTTGACAGCTGAAGTATAAGGTGTAGCAACCATCATGAATACCTCACTCATACACGCACACTACAGCCAAAATAAATAATGAAACCATCATCATATCTGCTGTAAACATGCCTAGTTGTAGTAGTAGAGAGTCAGATGTCCCAGGAAGAAAAAAACATCCAAGTGATGCATCTTAAAGTGGAAATACATTTCACAAGTCCACAACCACAGATATTTGATATTTGTGGGTGGGTCGTTTATATATGACTAATTTTATAACCGTTTCACAAGTTAATACTAGATGTAAACAGAGATTAGTGCTAAAAAGCTGCGTGGTATTGTAAATTACTGCTATATAAATGCAAATAAAAGTGTGATAAAATTGTATATGGTGCCAAAACACTGAGTCTGATGCAATGCTGTGCAAAACACATAACAACAGGCACGGATGACATTACAACAATCTTTTATATTGTGACAAAAACATCCCAGTACAATTATTCCAGGATGTAGTGGGTATCTAATACACTTATATCACTGACTGTCCCCATTTTTAGAGAGTAAAACTAGCAGGTTGGGGATTAAAAGTCAAATTTTTCCACCTGAAAGGTTTCATTTCAGTTTTTTTCCTAGGTTAAATGCGTCTGTTTTGCTGCCACTCTATTAGCAAAACTAAATATCGTGCGATTATATACTGGTGTATCGTACAACGTCTTAAAGTATCGCGATAAATTCCTGCGATAATGGCCACCTCTGATACACAAAATGACACCGATGCTTTTTTTTAAACGACGGTTTTATGCCGGGAAAACAGCTTTAAAACACGTAAGGGTCGACATATACTAATACACTTTGCTCGAAGTGTGTGGACATGAACAAAAACACCAGGAAAAAATCCCGGAAAAAACACCACACCGAGAGGTCGGTTGCCCCCCCCATACGCCTCCCGGAAGTGGATACTGAAACCACAACGGGGTTAATCGCTATCCATACACGCCGTTAAACTTTTTAGAAGAAAAAAATACAATAATCCAGTTTATTTGTGCTAAAATATACAAACAAACAGGGCGACACGCGAGTGTCTTTGTCAAATCGCACCTAACAAACTCGACATGCTAGCGTTAGCTACCAGGCAAAAACACGGCACATAGCAACCAGCACCGCACTCGTAAAAACACGGACACTGTATTCTTCTAAGACGTGTAAAGTTTTTTTCAAAAGAAAATTGGAATATTATCAGATATTTATGAAGTCTAGAAAGAGGCGAACCTGTGAAAACAAGGGTCCGAGACGTCTTGTTGAACCCGTCTAATAATACACGGCCTGCCCCCCCTTCCTCTACAAACGTGCTACTTACGGAGAAAAAAAAAGGATCCAAACCGCGACACAAAAACCGTCTACAAGACACAAAACTGAGTATTACATGTCATTTAAAACGATACCTGAACAGCCGGCTATGCGCTATGCTACAGGTCCTCCTGCTGCTAACAAAAGGCCCGAGATGTCTGGACAGGAAGCGCGGCACAACACTAGGAGAGAACCGGAGGGAGGAGGGGGAGGCGACACCTCCAAATATCGCGCTCCGAATCGACCATTAACGGCTTCACTTCTCACAAATAACCGCGCAATACGGTGCAACGAACCTGCACGACCCTCTAAATCTACCACATTGTCTTACTCACAGGTGGAGAATGCGGATGGTGACGGATTTCAGCCCCGGTTCGCTGCAGCTCCCTAGCTTTTACACCAACAACATGGCGGCTCGCTCCAAGCAGGCGATCGCGAGGCATCATGGGTAAGAACGAAAAGGAACGTGCGCGTCGAGGGGAGTGTCGCGCGCTTAGTCCTTTGTTATCACCGAGTAAAAAAAACAAGCACACGCTAAAGAAATACTTTATAACAGAGTATGAAATGCATTATAACCGGGCGTAAGTGAAACAACACGCATTATTTTAACGCCTTCTTCGATAATGAACAGCGTATGGAGCTGCTTACGGCTATTTAATCGCCATAAAGGTGTACGACCCCCCCGAAATACACACCACCCTAGTGCTGTGCTTCCCTTTCTTTTGTTATAGTGGAGTCTTCATAACACCATCATATGATACAAATCCAGCTTAATGTGTCAGTTGTATTTTTTAAAATATAGGTACCAGGAACAAATGCAACTCGAGTATTAAACGTTCCCCAGCTGTGATTTATGTCTAATTTAGGTTGAGTATCAATAAAACAATGTATTGCCTTATTTATCACAAAAGGAGGAAGTTGCGTGGCCCAGCTGTTTGGTTATACCACACTGTGGGAGTTAGAGCTCAGGGGAACACATTTACATGAATATTTCATCTCAGAGCTGCGCTTGTCATCATACCATCATTTTAGCTTGGATACTGATTGGTCTAATACAAAAACAAAACTATTTAAAAAAAACATGAACCCTTGTCATTGTCTGACATTAATTACACTATGTGAAAACAAATAAGATAGGTGGATTATACCATTTTGTGTTTTTGTACTGTAAAGAGCATAATTTCATGGGCACTGCAAAAAACTGGCCAAGTGATATTTTGCATATAGGCAAATTTATCTGGCAAATTCTCACCGACATTACCTAAAATATTATAGCAACACTCTATTTGCACTATGATTTGCACTACGTACTTGCACATGGGTATTTATGTTTGGAGATATATATATATGCACACACATTTACTGTACAGCTGTGGAAGAGCCTAGAGCCTATTCCGGGGGACTCGGGGCACAAGGCAGGAGAGACCCTGAATGGGGTGCCAATCACACATACACCCTTTTAGACATTGTTTGTAGACAATTTAGAGACGCAAATCAGCCTACAGTGCATGCCTTTGGACTTGGGGAGGAGACTGGAGTACCCGAAGGAAACCCTCGAAGCATGGGGAGAACATGCAAACTCCGTGCACACAGGGTGGAGGCGGGATTCGAACCTCCAACCACTAAGCCCCTATATATAAGCACATGCAAACAAATGCTGTAGAGCAAAGATGCCTTCAAAAATAATGAAATTAAATGTTTATACATTTAAAAAAATGCTATAAAAAGCAGTAAACAATAATAAATGAAACAAAGTCAATATTTGGTGTGACAACCTTTTGTTAAAACAACAACAACAACAAAAAACAGTCATGTACAATTAGTGCAGTTTTATAAAGAAATGAGCTGTAAGTTTTATTGAGCGTCTTGCAGAACCAGTCACGGTTCTTCTGGAGACTTTGACTGTTGCACTCGCTTCTTATTTTTGCAACAAATCCCAGCAGCCTTTATTGTGGGTTTTTGTTTTTGTTTTTTTTTTGTCTGAAAAGTGTCTCTTAAGTAATATGCTGCTTTCTTTACTGACATACAAAATTTTTCTATAACGTTCAATTTAGTGCTGGACAACTAATGTCTGGGAATCTAAAATGTTTGTGTATTCAATAATGTATAAAATAAATCATAAAATAAAAATCAACGACAAAGTATGTATGTGTGTGTATATGTGTGTGTATATGTGTGTGTGTATATATATATATATATATATATATATATATATATATATATATATATATATATATATATATATATTTATTTGTACATCATATTTAATGTCTGTCTGCTGTATATTTTTATATATTGTTAAGTGTTGTGTTGTGTAGCACCTGACTCAGGAGAAACTGTACTTCGTTCGATTCTTAGCCCTGTGTTGAATAAGAATGACAGTAAACTTGATAACTACTTACTACTTCTACTAAAACAAATACGATAAGGTTAAGACCATTTCTAGACATTATTCACACATTTCAGGTTGAAATTGTCTTGTTATATTGGCAGAAACCCAAAAACTTTATTAAACTCTTATTTTCCACCTTATTATATTCTACAATTATCTTAAACATTATAGTGAGGATACACAGGCTGAAGCCGGGACTTTTACAGTTTACAATAATCCCTTTAATGGCTGTTAAATGTAAAATCTTTAGGTGATATATCTAATCTCTACCTCAGAATCCCTGTGCAGGAACTCAACAACACAGAGAAATTTGCATGTGAATCTTAGTGGGCTTATTTTCCCTGTTCCCTTCTTTCTTGTTTATATAGATGTAGATTATGGCACAGGATCACAACTCTTATTATATTTCTAAGCCCACATGACAGAAGCATGCTCAAAATGTAGTGTTTTGAAAATGTTTGGCATGAAATGTAATGTAAAACATAATTGTAAAAAGAATCAGCACAGAACGAAAGTACTGAACAATTATTAGCTCCTGTGGTGTCTAAAATTGAGTCTAACGTTAGAGTTAAAACTTTTAAGGCTTTAAACATTTTAGTTTTAAGTGTTTTATACTAAATTCGTCTGATTAACTCAAATGTAAGGACAATGCTCTAAATGTGTGTATTTTACAGCAATAAAAATGGAAAATAAAATGCACTGTGAAGTTTGTTTAAGAAAAAGACTTGCTGTAGTCTGCCGTTAGCTTTGGAGTCATTGGCAGATACAGCGATGGTTTTAACCTGCGAAGGTATTTGCTGTTCTCCAACAAATTTTGACTAAGTATACATTTTTCCAATGTCTTTCAATAAGAAAAAAAACCCACAAGATTTAGAAAAAGCCTGTAAAGCGTAATATCTAAGACTTCAAATGTTCTGCAATATTTATGCTTTTATTAAGACCCTTAATTCAGAGAATGTAATTTTTGTAATGATTAGCTGGAGTCCCATTTTGTTTTGCTTCTGGTATTTGCAGGATGTTTCTTCAACTCGAGAAACACAGTGAAACATTTTAGCCTGACAAATCATCAGCCATATTCACTGTGTACATGTTGTCATCTTACTGATCATCAGTGGGAACACATTGAGAGTCCTGGTTTATGAGACACTATTTACCCAAACAGGACCACATAGATGTTTCAGTTCTTCTTTTAAAGAAACACCTACAAATATGGAATATTCTAAAAAGAGTTTATTCGTTCCAACAACTCCCGCACCCTCACAGTCTCCTTATTCCCAGCCTCAGCCATGTACATGAATATATATATATATATATATATATATATATATATATTCATTGTAGAGTGGTTTACAAATAAACAATTATGGCTACACACATTCATCCTAGAGTGGACCCGAACACACTTTTAGTCCACTCACATATACACTTATGCACATTCGAGTGAGGGTCACACTAATGTACAACCTCTCTACAATCTTTCTGATATTTACATGCAGAAGATCCTACGACATTCCCCAACTACACAACTAGCCAATCTAAAAAATTTCACCTAAAACATTACACTGTATTGGCTTACGTCATAGTATAAAGAAAAAAAAAGTTCTCATCCTTGCACACACACACACACACACACACACACACACACACACACACACACACACACTCGAGCTGAAGGAGCAGCTCAGAAAAGAGTTCAAAGGTTACCTGGGTCAAATGTTATCCTCCCCGCAAATAACACTAAACATACACACACATGCACACATGGCAAAAGGATCGGAGTCCTCACATCTTCCCCCACAATGCCTAGGCAAATAGGCAAAACAATGGCATCGTCAGTTACTGGTTTGCCTGCCTTTTCTCCCTCCCCCACAGGCCATGGGCAAATGTACATTGTCTACTGATCACAGACAATATTGTATGTACTTAACACTAAAAAAAATGTCAGTGAAGACTTGGAAAAAAAGGATTCAAACAATATAGTGGAAGCACACCATAATCAGAGCAGTCAACTGCAATGCTCTATGGCTTTGAAATTGAACTGCATTCTGTAGAATAAATCATAGCTATGCATTTGAGATTTACTAAATAGTTTGTGCACTTGAAATTCCAAAGTACACAGACATATACACTACATATTGTGGCAGTACAAGCTTTCACCCACAGCCTTTCTCTCACAGTGACTCACTGAATGCACAGTGTCTGTGCTGCAGTTTATTTTTCTGCCAGCAGAGGGAGACAGTTTCAGAAACACGGACAATTTTGTAGAACTATATACTGTAACCCACAATGCACAGGACGGCATCTCTCAAGAGTTCTGCTTCGGGAGCGTCTGTGTCTTCCTACCCAGCCCTGGACACAGAAATGTAAAATAAAATAAAAAAAAAATCAAGAAATTAGACATGAACCACTTTTCTTTTTTTTTTCCCCATACAATGCATTAAAACAGAGGTCTTCACTCTTATCAAGACTGATCTTTGATCAAGGATTTGCTGCAGGTTTTAATCCCAGCCCATTAGTAGCCATTCCTAAAGGTCTTTAAATGACTAATAAGAATATATGATTAAACAAGTAGAATCAGAAATGGCAACTTTTTGTACTAAACCAGGCCTTTGAAAAGCTTTAAGGAAGGGGTCTGTGCAAAGTTAGGCCCAGCTGGACCAGTATGTGTAACATCAACAGTCAATTCAGCTGAGATTTTTCATGACCTGTGCCAATATAAAAGTAGTTTTGCAAATCTTTAGTATCTTGTAATTTCTAAGGAAATCATCTAAAATGCAGTTTAAATAAACAAACTAACATTTCGTAATAGCAGAAAATGAATATAGACCTCCATAAAGACAAAAAAGCAAATACAATAACTCACAGTTCACATAAGCTTCACAAGTCCAAATAACAATGACTACGTTTACATGCACATCAATATTCTGATACGAATCGGAATTTGGCAGTATACTAATTAGTACTGAGTTATGTAAACGCCTCAATCCGACTGCCCGGATCAGATTAAGACAATATTATGATTAGCTGTATTTAGGAATGGCATCTCAGGCATACTTACAACCATGTATACAGGAGTCAGCCTTCACATCTTTTCTGACTGCTGCCCGTGCAACGTCACAGAGCAATCAAACACATTAGGAGGAAATCATATACCCTCATTCATATACATGAGCTCACAGATGCCCATGATTAGCTAGTGGTGCTCTGATTGACAGGGGAGAGAGTAATGCCATCTCTCCCACCTAGAGAGGATGTCTGTGGCATTAAAGATTGGGCAAATGCATTTTCCGTTGCATCACTCAAGAGCACCACTGTTTTTTTTATTAGAAGCTTAAATGTCAAAAATATCACTATGTTACTAGATTTTTTCAGTTTGACTTGTATTTTTTTGTTTTTAGCTGTAGTTTAGTTTTAGTATGTTCTTTTATTCTGTGTTTATATGAGTAATTGGTCATATACTGATTGGAATTGGTCATAGTATGCCTAATCAATCAGCACCGAACAGTGCTGTTAGCCCCACCTTCATACATACATACATACATACATATATACACACACACACACACACACACACACACACACACACAAGGTCAACTAACTTCCTGAAAGCTTTTCCTAACTCTGATGGCTGGATTTACACTCTTTATCGTAATGCATACTGCATATGAAGTTAAATTTCCCAAATATCCCATATATATATATTCCTTAATTAAAATGAGAATACCTACGTATAAAGAGGCTGCAGCTGTAGGTGGGAACTCTTTTGTGGTGGCTGATACCCATACGAGTCAAACCCACCGATGAAGTCAACTGTCACACACATATATACACACACACACACACACACACACACACACACACACACACACACACACAGAGTCAAAAATGAGAAAAACTGTTGTGGGCAAGGTGTTAAGAACATGCATCTATAACAATAATAATACATTGTTAAACAGATAATACTTACAGCTGTCCTCATCATCCAGGAAGACTTTGCTAACATAGCAGGCGTATACAAATCCAAAAAGCTAGGACAAAAACAGAATCGAGTCAAAGAAGTTGTTTTAAATGCAGTTTGGGCAATGGGTGGTCAAGACACATTACCTCAGTTATACCTTTACCTTTTTATATAAATGTATTTTAATCTGATCTGTATAGTTTTAGTGCCTGAATATAGAGAAAATATGTGAATCATCCATTCTGTAGTGTGGTGTTTTATACATATCACAGTGCACTCTTTCATTAAGGTCTTTAATGAACTGATATGGAAAAAAAAAACACTCACTGCGAGAAACACTTGCAGGGCAGAGCTGACCACCTCTATGTACTGGTAATCCAGCAGGCAGCCACTGACTGTGATCACATGGTGGTCTTGTGGAGCCAATAGGGAGTCCGGCACTGTTGTAACTAAGCAACCAGGTCCATTCTCCATCCACCACGAGCGATGTAAAGAGGTATTAAATGTCATCAGGAAATCTCGATCCTATACATAGATGTGGGAGGGGGGGGCATAAGTATGTACTGTGCACTGTTAAACAAATAAATAGGTTACAAAGAAATATCTTAGTTAAAACTGTCTGGTCAAGTCAATTTACCCCATATGCATAATTTCAAGATATGAATAATTTGCTATGAATAAAAGAAAGAATTGTTTAAAATGTAGTCACTCATGTGATAATGGCTCTGTGGAAGTATATGACCTTCATTTTCCCACTCAGCTTCATAAGAATCTGTTTTTGTAATGCATGTCCTCTTAGCTGTGCAGCTGGATCTGTCAAGGTATACTGTCAAAGTTGTAAAACAGGGTGTAGACTGCCCTCGGTTTTTGTACATTGTTTCGGGTCATTTTCCAGTGTTGGACTTGCAAGTGTTATAACTTTTAACTTGTGCCTCACTTATGATAAACCAAAGAGCATCACCTTAAATTCAGGCATTTGAGGCCTCACAACTAATGGATTTTTCAAGAGAACTAAAAACCAAATGATGACAATATTATGCACTTTTATAAAGGTGTGCATCACCCACAGCCATCAGTGGCTGGAAGCCAAGAAAGAAAATCTGGCCATGCACTCTGGGTGGGAGGGATGGCATACTCTCTCTCCCCTGTCAATCAGAGCAGCAGTGTGAAAAAATGAGGTGGCTAGCTTCAAGTTTCTTCAAGGAAGCTTGTATTAGTCTTCACCCAGTCGGTGGTTGTTGTATGAAAGAAGAGAGTCTGCATCAGGACTGAGATCCCATATATACTGTATGCTACATTTGGCTTATTTGGCTGAGAGGAAGTGGTTATTACCTCATATAATAATTCCTACCAATGTAAGGTTTGAACGTATATGTTATTCTGGACAATAGCATTGTCTTTACATTTACATTTATGGCATTTGGCAGATGGCCTTATCCAGAGCAACTTACAGAAGTGCTTTGAAGTTTCTATCAATATCCTAATGCTGGTTCACTAGGTCAAGGACTAAAAATACCATCAGTCTAAAAACTCTGTTGGGGAGGTAATATAGTAAGAAAAGCATACAGACAATACAATATGAGATATGTGACATCCTCACTCAACTCACTCTGAAAAATCCCAAACTGTTCTTTATCTGGTCACTTTATACCTACTATTAATACTTAATAGCATTATATCTGTGATTTAGAACTCAGAAGTAAGTAGTAGTAATTCTCAGTGTTCTGACATCCACATTCATTATGATTTTCTGGCCCCCAGTGGACATGTTCAGGTTACACTCATGCATGATACGTTATAATTTTTTCCTTTTTTTCTGTGTACTGCTTATTTTGTGTACAAAAGAGAAGCTGCTTCTAAAGGCGCTTTAAAAAATAAAGTTTATTATTATTATTATTATTATTATGATGGCAAACACTTACGCAAATGTTTCTACCCAAATGCCTCATGTGTTCTCAGATAGACACAGAAGAATAAACCACGTTTTGTTTTGTTTTTTCCCCAAGAGGACGACACCAGACCCCTTGCTTACTGGCACACCTTTTCAAAGTCACTGAATTTTCAGGTTTAAAGTTCTAGGTGGCTGAAACTAAACTCCGTCTTCACTTTCCTGTGTGTATTCAAGTGAACTGACGAATTTTAGTCACGTTCGTCCTGGCTGCTTCTAGCTTACTATTATAGCCTGGTTGATGTGTTCAGTTATTAATGTTTAAATTATTTATTTGGTTATGTTAAATAGTTGGCTTGTGTGATTAAGAGTCCCAAACAAAATAAGCACAAAACATTAGTACTTCAGACAAATAATAAACCATAATAACTGAGCTAATCATTCTTCTCTTATTTACCTGAGACAGGTGGCCCACCTCCAGGTAGAAACAGATAATGAAAGCATTCCAACCGACCCAGACCACTAGCCACACTGCATACTGAACACACACAAAGTAAATGCACGTTAGTTAATACAAACCTCAAAGCACTAGACACATGTAGCAGAAAAGAAACTCAAAACACAGATTCCGATAAGCACAAGTCAAATAACGATGATGCTTTGTGTGATTTCTATTGTATGCTCTACTCAGTCAACATATGCAGGTGTGCACTTACCAGTATCTGTGTGTATGCAGGTGTGCACTTACCAGTATCTGTGTGTATGCAGGTGTGCACTTACCAGTATCTGTGTGTATGCAGGTGTGCACTTACCAGTATAAGATATCGTGAGCGGACCTGCACCGTCCCAAACACTCCCAGAATAACAGCCAGGATGTGAAAAAAGTTTGCCAAGATGGGAGCCCATTGATAGCCCAGGAAATCAAACACCTGCCTCTGCAGCACAGCCAGCTACAAACACACATATGCACACATGCATAAAGTTAATGCACACTAACCTGCGGTATATAAATAGCAACTGTCTTCTTAATGGTTAAAACGGTTGAGAGCAAAAATCTGTATTAGACATGTCTTTGTTGTAGATCAATTGGAAATTGGGGATGCACTCAAGTGTATTGGTTCTAATTATATCCATCCATCAAAATGTGGAATAATGATGTTCGAAAGCCGTTCACTAGGACATCTGCGAATGAATAATTAAAGAGCCTGACATTCTAGCTGCCCGCTTTTGAATACTTTGGATTGTTCAATCTTATAAATAGATAAGATTTGATGTAGCCAAGTTGCCTTATTTTCTTGTGCCTCGCATATACACAAATAGTGTAACCTCTCTTTCCTGGCTCCTTTAAGCAGTTTCTATGTTGCAGCACAGACCTGGCCTACATAGCAGACCCAGCATTCTGCCCAGAACGGGACGTCTGGTATTGTTGGCTCTCATAAACAGGTGAAGCTCAAAACAGGCTACAGGCATCCAAGAAACAAACAGGCTGCTTGGCACAAGTTTTGTCGATCAGCCAGGCAAAAAGAGAAGGGGCACAGAGCAAATGTACAAAGATTGTCAGGGACACTGGCAAAGGTGCCACAGTGTCAGTTTCAAATATATGCCTGCTTAATCAACACAACAGTCAATACAACTAGTATCAGTTCACAGCTGGTCGTGACGTGTTTTTTTTTATAACTATATATAAAACTGTTATATGGATGAAACTGTATATATAAAACTGTTATATGGATGATGAATGATACCATGATTGCAATTTAGTGCAACGGGTTAAAATTGGCAGTCTGTCACGCATCTATTCTTACCAAAACCAATCAAGAGTCTGTGGACTGCACAGCTAAAATGAGCCGTAAAAGGCCAATAAAACACGGTCATCCATTTAAGCCAGGGCCAGACAAATGCAACGGGCCCTTCACACACACACACACACACACACACACACACACACGCATGCAATCCCACAGCGCTCTGCTGCAGCTGTTTCCATGGAAACAGCCTGGAGCCCCAGCCCACAGCCCTATGAGAAAAGAGCCCCTACCTCAGGAGATCCCTCTGTGCCA
Source organism: Ictalurus furcatus (assembly GCF_023375685.1). Classification (NCBI taxonomy): domain Eukaryota; kingdom Metazoa; phylum Chordata; class Actinopteri; order Siluriformes; family Ictaluridae; genus Ictalurus; species Ictalurus furcatus. The sequence continues at coordinate 13,771,909 of NC_071278.1, forward strand.
CATGCACACTCTCTCACAAAACACACACTGATCTGGGGCATTAAAAGTTTCCATGAAATCCATTCTGGTGACGCAACAATTATGTTACTGATCTCAACATTTTGAGTATTGGCTGATACCCGACACTGATCCCATACTGATGTCCTCCAGTTCTCTGCAAGACTTAGTTGCTGATTGATGTGAAACATGACAGGCCTGACGCCAGTGTGCTCGAACTCCTTAAAGATCTCAGCGACGTCTCAGCAGGTCCAGTCTTACATTTGGAACTACGTTCCTTTTCAGTTCGTGTCAATGTAATTTCTAAACAATCGATAGTAGCTTCTGTGACCTGTTAATCACAATCCATTATCACAGTATAATATATGCCCGTTAGATGTTCCTAGCATATTTTCATTTAACTCATTTGGCTGTGATAACTTGGTGGTGGTGGTGGTGGTGGTAGCACCTCAGTGGTTAAGACGATGGATTTCTGATCAGAAGGTCATGAGTTCAAATCCCAGCACCACCAAGCTGTCACTGCTGAGCCCTTGAGCAAGACCCTTAACCCTCAACTGCTCGGATGTTTGAATGAGATGAATGAAAGTCGCTCTGGATTAGGGCATCTGACAAAATGCCATGAATGTAAATTATGCAAAGAGACAGGACACAACTGAGCAGTTGAGTTAGTAAAGGGGGTCGTAAGCCCAGGTTGGTGGTGCTGGGATTTGAACTCGCACCCTTCTGACGAGTAACCCAAAGCCTTAAACACTGTCCTAATTTTGATACTCTGTACCAGACTGCTGGAACTATTAATCAGTCTGTGCAGAAATCTTAACGAGGGAAGATTTTTTACCCTTAGATTCACAAAGCCTGTTCCCCAGCTCCAATCACAGTCCCTCATATTCACTCAGACACAATTAAACATGTGAGTATGAAATCAGTGTCCAGTAAGGGAACACAGCACAAGGCGTTCACCTACCAGCTGCAAGGAGCAGATGACCACCAGCGTGCACCTCCCGTCGCAGCGGCCCATGCTCTCGCGCTTCATGCACGGCTTGGGCCCCGCGAGGCGCCGCGAGAACGACGGATCTCCGTTCAGGTCCAGCGTGGCGGCTGTATACCGTTATTTACACACCCGAACCGTCAGGGAGCCCAGCGGACTGCAGCCGCGGTTCCGTGCGTTAATACTTCAGCGCTGCTGATGATCATAACCGCGCTTCAGCCGCGTCTTCGGGTCACTTTGTTCTCACACGGAGCCGACCGCAACGGGTCGGCCACGCCTTCATTCCGCGCGAGGGGGAACCAAGAAAGCACAAAGAACAGCACACACGCGCACACAGACAGAAACAGGGAACATGTTCAACTTGGACAAATGAGCATCATATGATATGCAATCACACGGACAGCGAACGGGAGGTGGGGAGGAGAGTGTAAAAATACCGCACATGAAATCTGCGCGAGGCACAAAGCACGCCTTTGTCACTTACCACGCGCGCTGTCCGGCGTCGCCTGGAAAAAGCAGGCCAATTTTAGACAGACCGATTTAGCTGAGACTGAACCTCCCTGATGAGCATCCCTCCGTCCCGCTCGGCTCTTTGTCAACACCGACAGGAGTGTGAGAGAAAGGGATTATGGGTGGAAACCAAACCCTCGTGCAAGTTTACCAGCAGTCCGCGCGGGGGAGTGCGCCTCCTTTCTCCTTCTTCTTTTCCTCCTCCAACCGGGCGAATGAACACAAAGGAAAAGAGCATGGCTCCATCCCTAATGGCACCCTACCCCCTATCTAAGTAAAGGCTGTAACATGGTGCATGGAAGAATGGCCTCAAAGGGAGTGCATTCATTAGCTACATGTGCAAAGGGAGTTGGGAAGGATTCAGCCTAAAAAGTAAAGGCTGCAAGGGGAAAACTGGTACACAAAAAAGGATGTAGCACCAAGATGAACTTTTTGGAGAGGATAAAGTTTTGATGCAGAATTAGTTGTTGGATTGTTATACCTTTTTATCTTTTTATTAACTGACAAATACAGGACAGCTGAGTAGCCTATCACATGTTAAACATGTTTCGTATACAGAATGTTCAGGATGACTATTAAAGAAGCTGTATGTATTTTTTTTTTAGATCCACAGTGCTGGAAAAGCTTCCCACTTAGGATGGGAAAGGGGTGGTAGGGAGATTTAACACTGTGTGGTGTGTTTTGTGAGGCGTTTTTGTTTTCATATTTGTTACATTGTAGTTAACATCAGCTGTATGTTACATCACTAATTTCACTTATAGGATAATACCTATCTACCTAGGACAGATGCTTCTGTTTATAGCTGCAGCTTTCTAATTTTCTTCTTAATTACATCCTTTCCTGCTTTTTCACCATGACCATTAAATTGTTTAAGTTACCAACTACACCCACTTGATTCGGGGAAATTCCAGACCCGTTAACAAAGAATTTGTGGAAAATATGCAAAAATATGCCTTGCAGTTTCACCTGGGGTGGCTGGTATAGATGGGCTAGCAGGGGTATGCCAACCACTTCACCCGCCCAAAAAACCCCTCAAAATAAGGTTTTATTTTTGGCATTCACATCAGATTATTTGTTGGTAAAAATGCCATAAAGTGGATTTTTGTGGAACCAAGTGCAACAGTACCACTAATGGTAATATGTTAAATACACAGAATGGTATTAAGAAGCGATACTGGGGCTGATTCTTTATAACCCAGACTGTAGATTCATGTGGCTGTCGGGTAATTACACTGAGTGAAATGTCACCTAGATTTGATCTCTATTTGGGCTGATAATTTTCATTCCATGTCACTGACACATCTATAACACTTCATCATCAGTGATTGAGACAGTGTAATGAACAAGAACAAGGTAGATTATTGATCATCAATTTCCCAAAAAAATGCCTTTTGAGTAGAAAGTAAAAGTAGATAGACTAAGCAGTCATTGTTCACTCAATGTGCAAATTATACAAAATGACAGAACCATAAGTTTAATGATTTTTTTAAATGGTTTGAATGGTTACAGCTTTTATGTTTTCCATCTTTGTTATTAGGTGGAAACTCAGTAGACTATTATGGAAGCACTTAAAATTTTTTATCCAGCTGCCAATCTGCCTTTAAGTGTGTATGTGTATGTAATAGTTTGCCCAATATCATTCTTATTATGCCATTGACAAGACCTTGTAATATAATGGATTTCTCATCCCTAGTAGTTTCATTGTTAAGCTATATATATATATATATATATATATATACACACACACACACACACATATATATATATATATATATATATATATATATACATATATATATACATACATATATATGCACACACACACATATATATATATATATATATATATATATATATATATATATTAGATTTTAGCTCTTCTATACAATATCACAACCAGCCATCACTGAGTTTCTCCATATTTACATCTTAAAATAAATTCTACAGAATTGCAGCTCTGTCAGTTATGCTACATAAAATGTATTAAAAGACTTCAGATAGTGAGTAATTAAGCACCATTTATAATCATGTAGTAAAGGAAGGATAATCCGTGAACTAGAAATCCTTCCACAGCATTAATGAGTAGGTAATAATAAAATATTGGCTTCCAGTTTAAAGTCCTTTAATATACAAAAGTACAAATCTTTAGGCTACTCTTCTCCATTTAAGAAATATTGCTGAGTGATAATGTTGTGAGCTCACCCATATCATTACTAACACTGAAAGCAAATGGCCAAGCTCAACTAATAATCATAGATTTGACTCAAATATTTGAGTCCATGTTGCGCAACAAATTTTCAATGTGTAGTTTAACTTAATGGAAGGTTAAATAAATGGTTTCCTCCCATGCATTTACAGTATAGTACAATTTGAAAGCCTGTTTCTTGGAGAACATGTGAGCTCTGTCTGCAGTCTATCGTGACCCCACCATTGAGCCTGAACCTGCCCCACTGGATCAGCGTTGAGATGCTTATAGACATCATCAGTGCCAGTGTGGGCCCAGAGCCACCCTAATGAGAGAGTGTGACACTATTATTGTGGCATGTGTAGTTCTACACAACACTGACACATTATGAGAAGAGTCTTGCAAAGGAAGAATGCCCACAACTTCCTGACCACAGAGAACTCAGAGTTATCACAGGTGAAAACTACAATACACTTTTCTCAACATGCCAGTTTGTTTCAAACAAAGACTAAAGGCTCTTGATTTCCATCTTTTTTGTGATAATTAAAAAAAAAAAAAACAATTAGTTTTCTACTGGCAACTTTGCTGCTTTCTACTGTATTTAACAGACCATTTAATGTTCATGCTGGGCTACCATACATAAGAAGGCCTAGCATCATACAAGTGATAGTGTTTAGGTGTTTTGCAGTAGGTACTTGTGCCATGGGGCAGTGATGCCTTTCATAAATATCTATTAGACTATTAGATAAATAGAGTACTATTATGCAAATTCTACCTTCTTCCTGACTAATTTGTGTTTTTGTATTCCTATAATTTTTTTGCCAAACGTGTTTAATACCCTGGGGTTTCACCCATATTAACCATATATGAAAATTAAGGAACGGCAGCACACATGAAAAACTTCTTGACAATAATTTAGTCTAAATGTTGAATGCAAGATAAATGGCTTAAAAACACCATAATTATTATAATTAAGAATTATTAACTGTCTGCAGCTTGATGCCATTCCACCTCACTTTCTTCTGGTGCTGCCATTTATTTATTGAAAGTTCACCTCTTATGGTTTTTCAAATATTACATTTCATGTAGTGTGCGATAGAGCTGTTTGTGAATGTAAAGAGAGTGTGCAAAGTTTCAAAAATCAAAGTGCATGACAAACTGAGTTATTGACTCCCAAACGAAGGAACCGATTCTGAACAACTGAAATGAGTCGTTAGTGATTCCAGACTTACTTCCTGCACTAACCTATGTAAGTTTGTAACAAAAAGCCCCACCTCAGGTCTTCATCAGTTGCTCCCGGACAGACCGAGTGGTAGCGGGCGTTTCCTTTTTGAAAGGCTGACAGCGGTAGACCAATCGCAACAGACTGGGACATCTGACCAATCAGAGCAGAGTATGCTCTCTGAAAGGAGGTATTTAGAATGAATCTAGAATGAATCCTTTAGAATGGATCATTTAACGAGTCATTTGTGACACTGGCAGAAAAAAGGTAATGCTGCAGTATAAATTATGAGCACGTTAAACTGTTTTTGACTTAGGAAGCATGCAAATCTATTGTATGAGACAGCTAAAACAAAATTAGTCATGTTTCAAAACCATAATAGGTGCACTTTAAAAATTTTTAAAAAAAAAGACTAATGTCAGTAGTCTTTGTATTAATACACAGAAACCGCTTGTTCTGCTGCTAGAAAAATAATACATGTGATTATTCTTCATTACAAATTGTAATTGATCTCATTTTCAGAACTCGACTAATGATGGCTTTTGAAGTTCATGGTAAATGTGCAAAATCCTTCCTCAGACGATCCGGGGTTAACTAACTGATGATTTTTTTATTATTTTTTTTTTAAATTTGAGTTTGGGTTCTGGCTTTTATAAGCTTTTATCCTGGAAGGTACTCCTGATTTTAACAACCAGCGTTTATCTGACAGTGATATATTTTCAGAAAAATGGGAACGCACTCTAGCACAGAACAATCTAGAACACGGGTTAGAATAATGTGCAGTGGAGTAGGCCAACATTACACTTTAGAGGATCCAAAATCTGTCTGGCAGTTAAAGAGGCAAAGAATGGATACACTCTCAAAGTTATTAGAGAACATTCATTTCACATTTATAAAGAAATATGCAAACCTTTGAACTGAATTTTTTCCCCCATTAGTATTATCCAAATATGAAAAAAGGCCAAATTTGTTACTAGGATCATGAAGGAGCATCTGTGAAATCCACTTAATGTCTTGCTAGAAATTATTATGGTCTTCTTCATGGAATGGAAACCTGCACGTAACTGTACTCACAGAATCCATGCAGTGCTCTGAACACTGAACATAAAAACAGTAATCAACACCTGGTACACCTGGAGATGAGTTCATGCGAACACAGACTGTCCAACAAATGCAGGTCCACTGTAGCTACTGTTAAGAAATAATTTGGCATGGTCTTGTTTTTGTAAATGAAAAGGAGTCCAGTATATCTAGGACAGCTACGAGAAGTTGATACTGATCAGAAATAATAATAAAAAAAAGCACTGAATTTATTTTCTTCAAAAATGTGTTTATTAAAAGCATAGAAAAGGAATCCAACATTTTATCCACGGCCAAGGACTGTCTCAAAATTTAACATTTCTGTTTCTCAAAATCGGTGATCTCCACCCCTACCCCAAAGTCTTTCAGACACACACACAGACACAGACACAGACACAGACACAGACACACACACACACACCCCTACTGAATTTCCCCCATGTACAGGCGTTTATCACTGGATCCAGACAGAACTGTGGAAGAAAAAAACATGTCATGAAATTAAACAGAACACAACAAGCAAAGAGTAAACACAAACACTTTTCAGTCCCACTCTCGAAATTTCCACCATGTTAAAGATAAAAGGGGCAAGACCAATTGTAGGCGTATTTACCAATGGGTTCCTCTGGATGAAAGGCCACCTCGTTGACTGACCCTGCATGACCAGGAAGCTTATAAAGGATTCTACGAGAAGTCGTGTCCCAGATATACACGAACCTAAAAAGCAAACATACAGAATTATACACCAGGCATTAATCTGAATGCTCATATACGCCTGTATGCACACGTTGTCTTACCGGTCAGCGGAGCCTGCCGCTATCTTACTGCCATCTGGTGACCAAGAGCAGCGCAGAAGATTCTGTGGACAAAAGAAATTCATAAAACATTCAGTACATGTATCAGTTTCCACAACCACAACGGCACAACGTGCAGTCGGTCATCAGGACAGGTGATCTCAACAAGAACGGTTGTCAGTGAGTGAGAAGAGAAATGAAACACTGTATCTTATAAATACAGATGATGCATATCCGGGTACCGGTCGCAGCTCTTCAAGACAAAACGTGAGTGTAAATTTTCCTACCCTTAAATGTTCCATTCAGCTAGCTTTTATCTGGACATGCAGTACACTACCATTCAAAAGTGGACAGCAAATTAAATATGTATATTTGTAATTTTTTACAGTATGGCTGAAATTAGGTTAAATTTGTTTCTACTACAACTGATACAGTAATGACAGGATTTTTGGGTGGCTGCCTAGTACCAACTGTAACTAACTCGTTTCGCAAAGCAATATTGGTGTGTTTGTAACTATTTATGGGTAACCAAGGACACATTTTGCCCCATTAAATGTTTTTTTGATTTGCATTATGGAAAAAAAGAAAATAAATTTGTTCCAAAGGCAAATACAAATAGTGAAGTACCCATGACTAAATTAATCTCAGAATCAAAATATATAGTTTTTTTTTTTAACTTAAGCAGTTTTACTTAAAATTATGTTTCCCCAAACAAATACATCTATTCATTTAGCAGACACTTTTATCCAAAGCGACTCACAAATGAGGAAATACAAGCAAAGCGATACGTCAAGCAGAGAACAATACAAGTAGTGCTACAATACAAGATTTTTAATTAAGTTCTAGAGAAGCAAAGTGCGCAGAGTAGAGGTGTAAGAGCCAGTGTAATATTTTTTAAATACATGTTTTAATAAAAATTTTAAAAATGTAAAACTCAAAATTCAAGTTTTTTAAACAAGTAGCTTTCTTTTAAAACTTAGGAGAAACAGTAAGAAGATTTGCTTATTTAGGAATTCTAAGAAAATTTCTAATTTGGAAATTCTATTTAGGAATTCTAAGCCTTCTGGGTGATTCACCATCATGAAGCTGGTTTTGTTTTATCTAACACTTATAGGCCAGTGTATAAGTCTATATTTGTTATCACTGTAAAGTACTACAAATAAATAAAACCTTCTATAAGCATGTGTGTCCAAATGTTTGACTGGTAGTGTCCATGTACATCATAATACAGGCTGTTTATCAAAACGAACACATGCAAATCCTTCAAAATGTATCAAAAGATTCGGCTGAACTTCACATTTAAACAATTTAATGTTCATTTACACAAAAAAACCCCAATTCACTTATCTGTAACATGTTCTACCTATTTTACCCTGTAAAACACTAAACTGTTACTTGTGGAAAAACACAAGAGATTATTGCACACCAAGACAGAAACAGTATCATCACTAGGGGTGTAATGATCCAGCAATATATCGATCATGTAACCAACGACCCGATGTATCGATGCGATGTGTAAATTGATACACGTATGAGTTTTAAGATAGACCACAGCTGGAGTTACTAGTGTGCAGAAAATATTTAAGTTGGGCTGGCAGACGTACCACTCGCCCGCTTTTTCACCGTACCTCACACACGCAGAAAAAGCACATGTGTAGAATTATTGTGTAATTGGTAACTGAAGTAACTAATTACACTACATTTGTATTTAAAGCAGTGCGTCAGTTACTTATGCTATAAAAAGTGCCGTTTTCTCACTTGGCTCAGAGCGCATGTTCGCTCTCGCTCTCTCTCTCTCACACACACGCGCACGTGCATAGAGATATATATTTCATATTTGCTAGAATGCAAACCAACATTTTTTTTTTTCCAGAATGTTACAGTTGGACTTTTTGTAGCAGAAAACAATACTCAGTATGTTATTTATCTTTATATTCTTGTTGAAACACGTCAGTAATAAATATAACGGGATAGAAGGAACTGAGCCGTCACTTGATTTATCAACGTTCTTCCACCACGAAAAAAAGAGAGGAAAAAAAGGCAAGTCTTGGGCATTAAACTCCATGGCTGAAAACGGGTCACACTCCGACCCGGCGATGGACCTTTATTTAGGACACTCTAATTCCAGCCACTTCCTGGGTGTGACATCCGTCAAAGTTTAAGTTCATTACAGATCCTTATTTGCATTGAAATATGTAGTATAGAAAAAAGCTCAATGAAATTTTTCTAAATATATCTTGGTCGCATCTGTGAATTAATAGAAATGTTACTGATTGTGTGAAATAGACACTTTGTTTAATATCGATTGCAGGCCCCTGAATAGATCGGATCGAAATCGCATCGCAGCAGTCACTGAAGTATTGGCAAATATCGAATCACTGGCTAAAATAATCGATATTAGATCGTATAGTCATGAAACTTGCAATTTACACCCCTAATCCCCCTTTGTTTTTTGTTTTTTTGTTTTTTTTTTAAATAAAAGAGCACAAGAATTACCTTTTCAAAACTGTGGACATTTCCCTGGAAAATCTTCACACATCTCTCTTTAGGGGCAAATGGACGGATATCCCAAACACGCACTAAATCACAGAAGAGAGATTATTTCAAACAGGAGTTGACACACAGTATATTAGTCTCACACTCTGCTCCTGCATCGCTCTCCCTCACACGTTAAATGCAGCCACTCACCACTGTTGTCCATGGAGTTGGACAGTAAGTAGGATCCCTCTGAGCTGAGACTGAGTCCTGTTACGGAGTCTCCGTGGCCCTGCATGCTATAAATCAGCTTATTCTGTCTTAGGTCCCATACCTGCAGCAAACACACACACGAGAAAAGTAAACCCACTGAGAAACACAAACCGAGGCAGTGTGTGAGCATGTCTGTGACACATGGACGCTCTACCTTGATGTCATTGTCAATGCCTCCTGAGATGATCTGGTCACTGGTGTCGTTGAAGGTAACACTTAGAACCTGGTACGTGTTTTGGAACGTATGAATGGACGCCTTCTTCCTGATGTCCCACAGCTGAAAACCAAGAAACAATTAATTCTTTGCCAAACTTTTATATTTGCTCAACATCATCATATGAACAGAACACCATACTAAAGATCAAAGCCTACATTTATGATCAAGACCATCAAATTCCATCCATTTTATTACATTTATCACATGGAGTATCCACTTATTAGAAGTTGATTTATATTACATTACCATACGTAGTATTTCATTCAGACTTTGTTTACACATTGGGGAAAATATACTTTATAGACAGTGTCATATTGCAAATTACAAGTGAACAAATCCATCCATCCTGCACAGGGTCACGGGAGAGCCTGGAGGCGATCCCAGGGAACTCTGGGGGACGAGATGGGGGACACCCTGGACAGATTCCATTGCAGGGTACAATAGCGCACACATTCACACACCTATTCACACTCTGGACAATTTGGAAATGCTAATCAGCCTACAGCGCATGTCTTTGGACTGGAGTACCTGAAGGACACGGAGAACAGGCAAACTCTGTGCACACAGGGTGAACAGGCAAACTCTGTGCACACAGGGCAGAGGCGGGAATTGAACCTCATAGGTGCGAGGCAAACGTGCTAGGCGCTTACTCCCCTCGACAAAAATAATAACAGCAAAATACTGTTTTTGCCCAAACTGTTGTTTCTTGCCACAAATTTCTTCTTTAAAAAAAAAATTATACTCAATTTTCAGTCATTTCCAACTAACATGCTCATCCCTATTCTGATGGGAGGAAACAGAAACATATGCTTGATTGTTGAAACGGGATACCAGCCATTGCAGCTGAAAATTCTTGGATAACAGCACGAACTGCCCTCTTCTGTATACGAGTTCCCATCCACATGTGTTGGGCTACAAATACACTAAACAATTCAAGAGAAAGTAATGGAATATAATGCCAAATAACCCCTCTCATATTTTATACACCAGTTCTCAGATGGCTATGGCATCATTGGGATTTTTCTCACTGCAAATTCCTGCTGTCAAGAAGCACCACACATTAAATGACAGACCCCCCCAAAAGAAAATCAGATTTGATTAATCCTTTCAACTTTAATTACACACAATCAAATACAAATTGAGAAAAATAATTTTTGTTGTTGTTATTCGGACTGCAGAAAACCTTTCCTGCCCAGATCAAACCGCATAAAAAATTAAAAATCAGATTCAACCTGCCCTGTGAACATAGCCCGAGCAATCCCTCCCAGTGTACAACAAAATCACAGAGATTTGAATGATCTCATCCCATCCACAATCCTCATCTCTCACGTGTACCTCATCATGCAATTCTGATTTCTGTCTTATTTACCTTCACAGTTCCATCATCACTGCCGGTGCAGGCCAGCTGTGGACCACGGCGAGCAGGAAAACAAGAGTTTACAAAGGACGTGTGGCCTTTCAGTCGCTTCACACGCTCACCCGTCTCGCTGTCCCATACACAAACGGTCTTATCTGTACTGGCTGAAAAGAGCAGACTGGGGAGCAGACAGACAAGGACATCTGAAAAGGTGTTCAAGAAGCATCTTATACTGACAGTGTTAACTTCGCTTTGTGAAATCTGTTTCATGCTGCACATTCCAAAGTGCAAAAAGCGTGTTAAATCAGAAAAACTGTAATACAAGTGCATATAAAAATCGCAGAGATTTTATGAGTAGACAGATTCGGTGTGAAATAATCTCCTGCACCGACGCTCCCCATCCAACCTGATGGAGCTTGAGAGGTCCTGAAAGGAAGAAGAATGGGAGAAACTCCCCCAAAATAGGTGTGCCAAGCTTGTAGCATCATACTCAAAAAGACTTGCGGCTGTAATTTTTGGCCAAAGGTGCTTCAACAAAGTATTGAGCAAAGGCTGTGAATACTTATGTATATGTGCTTTTTTTGTTTTTTATTTTTAATAAATTTGCAAAGATTTCAAACAAACTTCTTTCACTTTGTTATTACGGGGTATTGTTTGTAGAATTTTGAGGAAAATAATGAATTTAATCCATTTTGGAATAAGGCTGTAACATAACAAAATGTGGAAAAAGTGAAGCGCTGTGAATACTTTCCGGATGCACTGTACATAGTGCTTCCGCAGTACTACAGCACTGTCCTTTGGCTCAGTTTGCACTGTGTGTGTCTGTTTTGGAACTCACATCTGGTAGTGCTTTCACACTTATTCGTCCGGTTGCTGCATCTGCATCAATGTGAAACTGATACTTTTGCTTTGTTTGCTACTTGGTTTGGTTTGATTTAATACTGAACATAAAAAAAAAACTAACCAAAAAGCAAAAACATTTAGGTGCCATGTAGATAAACAAACCTTTGCCAAGTAGAAATACTAAAATCACCTAAACATGGAGAACAAGGAGCCAGCGTTAAGTTCATCATATCACATGATCACATTGCTGCAAACCAACATAGACAGCATCGTTGGTTCAATTCCTGCAGTTGGGTTGATTCGGAGTCAAACTGCTTTTTGTCGCTGCAATCAAACCATGCGGCAGTTCACTCGGAACCAGACGTCAGTGTTTGATTCAAATGGACCAATGTGTGAAAGCACCCTAAACTTACACCAGCCCTGCTCACAGAACTCGATCTCACAGACAAGAGACCAAATTACTAAGAGCACGATCAACACAGAAATCAGAGTGCTATACATCAGCACGCATCAACTCGCAAACATACAAACCTGCCGTCTGTATTATAATGAAGCTCCATTACAGCCCCAGTGTGGCCTTTTAGTGTGGCGAAGTTCTCACATTCTCCATACACGTTCCATAACACTGGACAAGACACAAACAGCATTTCAGAAATACTTCGTGTATATATAAAAAAAGACAGAACACTGAATAGTTAGTTAAACTAATTAGTCAAATAACAGGCAGTAATATGTGAAAAGCACAAAATAAATGCTGGACATGCAAAAGGATAATAAAAATCCCCCTCATATTTTAATGAAATTAAAACCCTCTGTTGGACCAGTGACTGAAATAATTGCCTAGCAAGAGGACTGCAGAGTGGACAGACTTTACTAGAAGCACTAGTTTTACTCAGCATACTGAAACACCAATATCTGCGGCTTCAGTCAGTTGATCTAAAGCGGAATGAGTGATAAAACTGAGTGTTTCGGTAAAACTCCTTTATCTTCACTAGTAAAGGGCCTTCATGAGATGCTCCCACCAATGCATGACACACACACACACACACATACACACATACACACACAAACAGGAAAAGCATCACAACTCTAAACAAACTCAGTAGTTTTTTAATGTACTCAGTGAAATGCCGTACAGATGAGGCGGTCGTATCCTGCAGAAGCAAGCATGGAGCCGTTAGGGTGAAACTTGCAGCAGTACACTTCTCCCTCATGCCCAGACAACAACATTATAGGAGCCTGCAAACTGGAGCTGCGTGGAGGACCCTGTGAAACCAAGTCACACACACAAAGATAATCCAGAATATTGTTCAGTTAATAACAGTCATTTCTGGCATCCTCAATTTTTAGAAACAATTAATAGGCTTAATGGTGAGCTTAGTTAAAGTTAACAATTTGGTTATCAGTGGATTTTATTGAGGCAGGTGCATTCAATTACAAGCTCCCCATTCACGTCTGTCTGTCTATTTAGTTGAATAACAATATGTTTACATGCACATCAAATTCCGCTTAAGGTCTATATTCGGGTTGCAGCCATATCTGAATACGATGTTTATATACATACGGGTATCTGAATATTCCTGTATACATGGTTGTTTAAGTATGCCCGAGTTGCCAGTCCTAAATACCTAACCTACAGGAAAGCATCTGTAAGCACCCACAATTCCTTGTGGACTGAGCATGCGCATAGATCTCCTTTCAGTGGATTTTCTGAAAAAGGTGTTTACATGCAACAAATTTCCGATTAAAACAGACATATTCCAGGGAATCAGAATTTGAGGAATCAGACTATTGTCTTAATCTGAATGGGATTGCAGCGTTTTCATGACTCAATACAAATTCTATTATTGCCAAATTCTGATCAATATTAGAATATTGATGTAAACAGTCATTGTGGCATGTTTTACCAATACCATAAGTCCATTATCTCTGCAATATCAGAGCCACAAGTAATGTCCTGAATAACTGTGACCAATGTCTACAAGCTTCTGTTGGCAAGTTAGGAGAAAATTCATAGGACTCTGTGTCCTGTGTTCACATGCAATATCTGGGTTTGTTCTGTTCAACAAAATACAAATCAGTGGATCCGCTCAGGAAATGTCAAATACACTTCGAATCTGATCTGACCCAGGGTAGGACCTGTGTATTCCTGGCATATGTATGCATTTATTTTTATATTTAGCCCTTACAAGTTTAGCCACTCAATTTATATGACTAAGGATCAGCCTTACTTTGATTAAAAGATTCGCCCATGCTTATTCATGAGCTCATGTTTTGTTCCTATGTTTTTCTCTTATTATGCTTGGACATGTCCTTTGTATGGACACATCATTACAAAAGCCGGTTGTGTCCAACTGATGTTTAAACTATGGAGTGCCTAGGATGTCGTCACACATATAATAAACCATCTCTTTGATTATCTCTTGGCTCTTTGTCGCCTGATTCTTCGGTCAGCTTACTTCTGGTGAAACTGTAGTATTTTGATCATCCAGAAAAGATTTACAAGACCTGTGTAAAGGCTTTGGAGGTTTATAATGTACTGTGCCTGTTTTCTAATTAAAAAATAAAAGTACAATCAGACTACTCTGCTCCCAAATAGGCTCAATAGCTGTGATACCTAAAAGTATAATAATAAATGTGATTATATAATCTGAAGTTCAGTATTACATAAAATTATTGTGGTTCTCATTTTGGCCATTATGCTTGAGTGTTTAAAGCACAGCTATTATGATTTTGAAACGGGCCCAATTTTGTTTAAAGATCTCATAGAATAGATTTGCATGCATCCAAGCTCAAAAAACACTTTAACGTGCTCATAATTTAAACTGCAGCATTACCTTATTTCCCCCCATTGTCACAAATGGCTCGTTAAATGATTCGTTATAAAGGATTCATTCTAAACTCCTCCTTTCAGAGAGCATACTCTGTTCTGATTGGTCAGATGTCCCAGTCTGTTATGACTGGTCTACCGCTGTCAACGAGCAGCCAATGAAGACCACAGGCAGGGCTTTTTGTTACAAACCTATGTAGGTTAGTACAGGAAATAAGTCTGGAATTACTAACGACTCGTTTCTGCTGTTCAGAATCGGTTCCTTCTTTTGGGAGTCAATAATTCCGTTTGTCGTGCGCTTTGATTTTGAAACTTTGCAGACGTTTTTACATTCACAAACGGCTCTATAACACACGTCATGAAAGGTAATATTTGAAAAAACATAATATGTGCACTTTAAAGTAACACACTGCGGCTACATCGAAAATCGCCTACTCTCCTGCTAAAAAGTGTGCACTACAGTCAACGTTACCTACCTATTTACCTTATGTCATAAAATCATGTATTAGCCTATGTGTAAAACAGTGAAGAGAGTTTGTTCCCACACAAATGCATGAATCCATTCAGAAACACATGCAGTACCATAGTGGTGAGTTGTTGGGACTGCGCCGCTGCCACCAGCTCGGTCCTGGGCCTCTTCACTCCCGCGGGAACGAGCGCCATGTCCGCACCCCGCTTCACGGCTTCAATCATCGTTTAAAGCGACTGCAGTTCAGTAGTAAGACAGAAAACGAACAGATTTATCGGAGTTTTCTTGTAGCAGGAGTTTGTATGAACTAACTAGTCCGCCATCCACCAACCGCCATTAAACGTTCGCTCGGGCTGAAGGAACACTTCCGCTACAGTCGCTGTTTTCTCATTGGTTCGTTTATGTTGTGAACGATCTCATTGGCTGCCATCCGTTTCATGACGCTGTTTGAACCGGAAGTCGAACCTCCGTCTGTATACGGGAAGAAAACATGTAACGAGACTGCAAGCTTGTCTCGTTGTTTGGTGGAAATAATAATAATAATAATAATTAAAAAAAACCCGTATAACAAACTCAGCGGAAGCGGTAAGTTTTGCATGATCTCTTCGAGTGACTTTGTAGGGTAATATAGTTTTCTAAAATAAACTCGCATACGCAGTGAAAGATGGCTGCCTCTTATATGTGTGTTTTATTTCATTTTACTCATTGTACATAGCTCTAAATCTTTTCTACACTCAGATTAAGTGCAGATACGTGATAGCTATGACAGTTTGTCAGCTCCCTTGGACTCTGTTGGTCACGTGACCAGATATTTATTCACTCTCAGGACATTATAGACACCTAGGTTGTGTGGTATGGTAGTGTGTGTTGCACTGGTATGAGTGTATTAGATAAAGAAGTGTTGCTGGGATCTGTACACACTGTGTAGTCTTACTGACCACTTTATTATACATACACACCATGTTTCACCTTGTAGGTGTACATTAGAGACTATAGCTATCAGTGTTCAATTCCTGTCTCTGCTCTGTGTGTGTGGAGTTTGCATGTTCTCCCTGTGCTTCAGGGGTTTTCTCCGGGTACTCCGGTTTCCTCCCCTGGTCCAGTGCCATGCGTTGTAGGCTGATTGGCATCTCTAAATTGTCCATGTATGTGTATGTACGCGATTCTGCCCTGCGATGGGTTGGTACCCCATCCATGGTGTCCCCTGACTTGTGCCCAGAGTCCCCTGGGATAAACTTCAGGCTCCCCACAACCCTGTGTAGGATAAGCGGTACAGAAAATGGATGGATGGATCCTCTACACATTGCTCACAGCTCTAGGGTCCCCATTTCAAATCTGATATCAGGTTACTGTCTGTGTGGAGTTTCTGTGCATGATTTCCTCGTCCTTGTCCTTGTAGGTTTCGTCCAGGTTCTCTGGTTTCCTCCCACCTACTAAAGCATGTGGGTGGATTGCCTATGCTAAATTGCCACTAGATGTGAATATGTGCATACTCTGATGAACTGGCGTCCAATCCCCGGTGCATGTTCTGGATCCACTGTGTCCCTGACCAGGATGAAGTGGTTATTGAAGAGGAATGAATGAATAAATCTGTACTCTTCATCAGCGTCAGTTTCTGATTGCTGTGCTGTTATTGGATTATTCACAGCAGTGAAATTGAGGCATTAAAAATCCCAGTGATATCCCAAATCCCAGTACCAATGCAACACACACTACCATTTCTGTATCACTGTTTCAGTGCAAATTATCCACAACCTGAACAACATCTGGTCAGCAGTGGTTCTGTGGTGGTCCCTTTTTGGACCACAGTTGTGGTGGTATATGTACAGTATAACATGAACCAATATGGGTTTACCTGGGGGAAAAAAGGCCAATTAGTGTAGCTAAAAAATATTCTCAGTAATAGAGGTAGTAATGAGAGCAGTCTCTAGAGGAGAAATAAGAACTATCACTGACAGTTTTTTTGTGTTATGTGAAGTGTCTTTTTATTCATTTTTTGATGTCTCTGTTATTATTTGTTATTTGGAGTGTTACTTTATGTTTCAGTTTGGATGTATATTTATTATTTACTTTAATATTGTCGTGGAAATTAGACAACACTCGCAGACTCGTCCTCTGAAGGTAAAAAGGTTTATTACAGAAAGATGGTTAATACAGGATAGAAGAAAGCAGGATAGAATAATGAGAGCGCTCTGAAGCGCTTGTGCTGAACCACTACTATATATATGAAACGCAGAGCATGACACACTTCTGTGTACTGATGAGAAGCAGTTTGAGGCAGTTCAAACAGGCTTTGTTTTAGGGTCTTAGAAGATGTGCAGACGAACCTTGAACAGAAGAACATATTTGTGTCTCTGTATAGCAGATAAACATTCTGTACTGATCTCAGTGACATGACATGGCCTTCTTAGGCATTATCCTCAGATGAATATGAACAGAACAAGAACAAAATTATTACAAAGTAAAAATGAGTAATTTCCCTTACAATATTTATTAATAGTTCATATATATTAATATTTATTTATTTTTATAAAGTACAGTACATTTTCATGCTACAGTCAGTGCTGTTTATTTTTGTAATAAAGTTCAGTGATATTTTACTCTGAGTGTTATGTTTTCATTCAGTATCAATTTTAAAAACTATCGGTTGATTGATCAGTTATCAGCAGGTACCGCTCAACTTAGTGCATTTTACAGATTTATAGCAGTTGCTTTTGTGTTTGTCAGAGTTGTGATGGCCAGTGAGTACAGCAGAGAGCCATCTGGGCTAGATGGACTACCAGAGCTGTACAGCATTCTACGAGGAGAGGTCGGTATTATCAGCATCTAATTTTATATATATATATATATATATATATATATATATATATATATATATATGTGTGTATGTGTGTGTGTGTGTGTGTGTGTGTGTGTGTGTGTGTATGTATATATTTATATATGTATGTATACATGTGTGGGGTTTTTTTTGGTTTTCTTAAACACTCCTCCTCTCACTCTCTTTTGCAGGTGGCTACTATTACAGCATATGGTGCTTTTGTTAAGATTCCAGGATACAGAAAACACGGTAAGTTGGCAAACTCTTTGAATTGCTTGACTAATCCTGAGTGCTGATAAATGGATGGAGGTTTTTAACGTACATATGTGCTCTCGCAGGTCTCGTTCATAAGAATGATATGTCTGCCTCCCGGGTTGACAATCCCGCTGAAATTGTCGATGTTGGTGAGCGAGTGTGGATTAAAGTCATAGGCAGAGAGGTAAACACACAACGTACAACACAACTAAAATCACAAAGCTGCTGTCCACTGAATATGTTATAGCTAAATTTTCATTCGTTTTGCCGCAGCGCATTCATTATGTCCCAATAATGTAATGGAAACACTATTTCCTTTTCCTGTTTTGTGCCAGATTAATGATGATGATAAAATCAAGCTTGCTTTTTCCATGAAAGCTGTTAATCAAGGCACAGGGCGGGACCTGGATCCCAACAATGTGATGACAGAGTACGTAGTCTTTATTTAAACACTGTACTGTATATGTTCATGTATATGATTTTATGAATTTTTGTTTCATTTTGGCTTTAGGCATTATTCATTTGCATGTGTAATAACTGTGTGTGTATGTGCACACCTAGGCAGGATGCACGCAGGCGAAGGCAATTCCGGGATTACTCAAGTCAGAAAATCACTCTAGAGGCTGTGCTCAATACTACCTGTAAGAAGTGTGGGTGCACAGGTAAGCATATAAGAATGATTTTATAAGAGCTTTATACTATATACCAGGATTTTACCAGGATCTGAACAGAATCTCTTCGTAAGATAAAATAATAATGAATAAATTACAGTAGAGCTTCAACAGTGCCAAGCGGTAACCCTTCCCAAATGTTTTCAGGTCAAGAGCCCAGACCAATATCAGAAAGATCACATAACCCTTTATAAAAATTTTTTAAACAGAAACACAATCGATGAACTAAATCCCTCCTTATTCAAGCAACTAAATATAATAAATCAACAGCATAGGTTATACGTATACACACACACACACACACACACACACACACACACACACACACACATCCTATCCTCCCTACATGTTTACTACAAATTAGCAAATTGGCACTTTATACTTGGCCATTAAGTTTATGGTTTCATTTCCAAAGCAGGGTAATATCTCACAGTTCCAGGGTCCCTGGTTCAATCCTGAGCCAGGGGTTTACTGTTTACACAGCTCGACTGGTAAATATAAATTGGCGAACCCTGTGGCCAGTGTTCCCGGGATAGGCTCCGAATCCTCTGTAAATTTGAGCAGGATGAAGTAGATAGTGGAGATGACTGCATGAACATTTAATACACCAATAACTAGTAAAGGGCAGGTAAAAGATGTCGAGACACCTTTCTAAAAATTCCATTGCCCAGTTTGGATAAATTGTACTGAACACTGGAACACAGTTTGCTGTTATATCCATGGTGTGTACAGATGCTTCATGTTATAAAAATGCTTAATTCATATATTGCTGTTTTGAGATATGCCTGAATTTACCAGCTGGAGATGCTGCTTGATGCTTTCATTACAAGTCAACTTGATAACATTTGTGTGTGTGTGTGTGTCTTCTGAGCTGCAGCACAAAGGAAATTCTTTTGACAGGCGGTAGTGCCTTTTACGAGTATCAAATAATTAACTACTTGTTAATATTACACCTGACTGTTAATTTAAGACCTGACTGTTAATTGTTATATTACATTGTTCTGTTATAACAAGAAGAATGTCCAATTATAGACTTTGTGCTGGGAAAGCATTTGAATTTCACTTCCTATAAGCTGTCTAAACACTTTATATCCTCCCAGCGTCGCTATGGTTTGATCTAAGGCTAAACATCTGTATGGGAACAAGCACTATGGGACTGTCAAAGTATGTCAAAGGCCCAAGGTCCAGATATGCGTGTGTGTGTGTTTGTTCATTTCTGTGCATGTGTTTGCTCTTAGGTCACTTTGCAAAGGACTGTTTCTCACAGCCAGGGGAGAAGCAGTATAGTTTGGTGCCAGAAGAGGAGGAGGAACCAGCCAGCCAGTCTGTCCAATCAGAGCCTCAGAAAAGAAAGAAGGTTGCAACACACCCCTCCGCCCCACCCTTCTGATGGCATTCAGTCTTTTCTTCCATCCCTTGTTCTTAAAGCTCTCTGCTTTAGTCCAAAGCATCTATATTATTTTCAGTTCTTGCAATTTCATTTTGTTCATTTGCCTGTATAACTCACATTGTGCTTTTATTTCACTTCTCTCTGCCATAGGAAAAGAAAGCCAAGAAAGAGAAGAAAAAGAGAAAGCTAGAGAACTCGTCTCCAGACAGCAGTGATAATGCCAAACGAGCAAGACATTCCCATACACATTCGGAAAAGAAGAAAAAGCACAAGAAACATAAGCACAAGACACACAAATGAGCTCTGGCTATCAGGTCATGGAGTTCCCATGTCCAGATGTGTGTGTGTGTTCGCAAACAAAGGACTTTCAGTCTTTGCACTGATCTTAGACCAGTCAGTTTTCCTCCTTCCTGTGTCTGAAGGCTGTTCATTTTATAGAAAATCTGGAATTGCTGCAAACAAAAACCAGTGATGGAGAATAAAAGTGCTGAAATGCAAACTGGTCATACAAAATGGTCTAAAATATTTTCAGTCACTTATTTGTTGCAGTTTTTCAAAACTTTGGTACAAAGGTCATGACTAGAGTGGTTGGAATTTGGAGGTGAGTTCAAGGGAGGTCATTCCTGCATGACCTCCTTACCCATTGAACTGACCGAAGCCAGTCATCAACTCAAATTAGAACACACGTGACATGGATATGGGAACATGCTTAAATTAGACATACAGGACACAGTCTCAGCAAACATACAGTCACCTAGCAGACTAGCACAGGGAGCTTGGATCGGCTGCTGGAAATATTACCAGGTATAAATAGGCTGCGTAATGGATTTGTAATGGCATGATGATACAGAGCCTCAATATTTACCACTGTAATGTGAGGAATTTAATGACAACAATGTAACCATGTTTTTGTGGACGTAATCTGAGGGTTTTATTCTGTTTTCCTGGAACATGGATTGACAACTTTTGGAAACACATTTGACAAGGCAAAAGCTTTTTTCAGTAAGAACAAAGACAGTTGTGGGAGAAACTTCACTCTGCTTTCACATAGGACCGTGTGGAGACCACGTCACCAAGAGTTAGTGTCTGTCAAAGAGAGTAAATAGTGAGTTTAATCAACAAACCACAAACACACCTTAAATTCTGTTGTGACTGAAATGAATACAGTCTAAAGTCAGCAAAGATCTCTCCAAGAAGACATGCAATTAATTCAGTTGTGGAACTTGCACAAGCAGTACTGACCAGCGTGAGATTGTTACCATCAACTTCTCGGACAAGTGTCGTCTCTTTGCCGTCCCATTTCTGAACGTGTATCAGCTTGCTCCCATCAAGGGTGACCAATGACTGAAACAAAAACCACACATGAATATCAAGGTTAATTATTTAAAAAAAAAAATTAAAAGTACATTTTATAAAGTTAGATTTTTACTTTCAATCCTGTAACATATCATCGCATGTCTCAGCTTCTTAAGAACAGCACTATCAAAAGCATTTCTGGATACAACAATGCCTTGCTTGAAATCATAGTCATGGCATGTTTCTTCTTCCACCCCACCCCCCGGCTGACTAAACATTCACAAGGAACCAGAGTGCCGACATTACCGAACTGTCCGATAACGTTCCATTAATTCCATTTCACAAGTTTAATTTTTTTTTAAAAAAAAAGGGAATCTTCTCAAGTTTGCTAGAATTAGCTTGTAATTAATTCTATGAGCTGTAATTGGATTAGGTTGGCTAAATATAAACAACTAGTTTGCTAGTAAAGTCAAAGATATTAAATGAAGCTAGCTGTTAGAGCAAGGGGCCATCACGGCAGTAATTAAACATTATTTATATAAATGGACATAGCCAGCTAGGTCCACACTGCAACTTTGTTAATACACAAAGGTTCTTTTGTAAGGACGACATCAGGGGGCAGTTCAGCAACGGAAGCGTCACTGTTGGTACACTGGGAGCCTGATCTAAAACACATATTTAACATTTTCAAAACATTCCACACTGATTAGCGTATATACTCAAAGGCACCTTGACTTTACGGTCATCTGCTGTGGTCTCGTCAAACTCCTCTCCCAGCTTGAAATTGATTTCTGTGCTCTTGAAGGTGCTGGAGGTCTTTAGTGTGATGACATCACCATCAATGGAAATGATGGTCGTGGGTTTGGTCATGCAGCCGACCTGGCGTGTTGCAAAACCAACACCTAGTACACACAAAAATATATACATTTAAACTCTGAGGTCAAACCTAAACTTTACAGATGTTACATGGTTGTATATGTCAATTTATACTCTATTGTAGTCTCGAAAAATAAAAACACATGCATACTTGTTAAGTTAATAAAGTATTCTAGTTAGATAGTGACCTTTCCCCACATTAACCCAAACCATAAACGCTCCTGTGTATTGAAATGGCTCAGAATAATCTAATTTTCCACTCTTGCATAAAATATTCAATGGAAATTTAACAGTGGGGGTAATGCTACCACACAGGCAGGGCAGGAGCTATTGCAGCAGATATTCACAAAATGACACACAAAGCTCCACCAACATTCATAGGTTAACCATGGGTGACCATGTCCTTGCTAGTTCCAGAGTCTGGAACGATCAAAAGGGTCAAATCAACATTAGCGGTCTACAGCCGAGAGTCAGAGTAAGCACTGAATATTGATTTGTTCTGTAGAGTGAACAGGACCCTTGTGTAAATCAAAGGGTTCATGACATGCCCAGTCATCTTGACTTATTACTGCTACTACACATTTTGTGACCTACATGACAAATTCCTCAAGCCCCAGAAGGAAAACGGGGGGAGGAAAATTAATTAATTAATTAAAAATTTACTCCACCCAACACCTGTTCACTACGTACCCTTTTCCTTGTAGTCTGTTTCTCACGGCTACCCTCATAGACCCGTGTACTACTGTAGGGCGTAAACAAATGTCTCATCCATGCTGGAAAAAAAACAAGCCTGCTTACACCAGTATTAATTCCATGATTTATATAAATTTGGCTTTGGTTTAGTTGGTTAAGATATATGCTAGTAAAGCTGGCCTTTCAAGTGCCACTAGCATGATCTTGTTGCTTGCTGTTAAACACAATACATTAAGTTCAAACAAGCAGGGTTTTTTGTTTTTTTTTAAACCAGGACTGTGTGTGTGTTTACGCGCAAGATCTTGGGCGAGTTGGTGCAGTGCTGCTGGTCCGAACGTGTTGGTTTAGTCCTGACTTACATCAACACAAAGTCAAGTCAACACAAGCTTTAAACGACACTAATGGACTACCAGAAGCAGCTTGATGTTTTTTCTCCGACACTGTAACTTTTATTCTTTTTAAACCTGCTCTTTGGGTTTGAGAATCCAGCTGAAAATAAGCCAAACAGTGTCAGATTTGTAGCAAATTTATTAAACCCCTAAGGTCAAGGGTTGTGTGTAATAAAAATCGGTCACCCTGAAAAAAAAGACTAAGGGAAAGAAAGCATTGGAAACAAAGCTCATCAACTACATTTCGTGTAATTGTGTACATTTCATTTGTGGACTACACCTGGAGTGTTCAGTTTCTCTGAGCAATTTATGACCAAAAAGGGGGGAAAATAACTCTTAAGAGCTGTTAACGTGTAAAAAGCTAGGAAAAATTGACAAAATCTGTACAAATATGGAAAACTACTTTTATTCACTGATGATATATTCATGCCCACGTGGTCCAGTGCATCTCTGTGTGGGTGTGAGCGCGCGCCCGAGTGTGTATGGGGAGGATACACCCTGCAACGCACCACACCGTCCATCTACACGCACTTGCATGCATTTTAGTTTCTCCAAACAAAATACATCTGCATTCATTCCGCAAGATTTCTTTTGAGGCCGCTCCAATCCCCGCGTGCTCGCAGGAAGAGATTCACGCGCAGCACTCAAACACCTGCTCGCGCTCTCTCACACATACTTGCACACGCACACACATATATATTCACACCCTCACAAACTCATTCATACACTCACCAAGGGCTTTCATGTACTCATCGAAATTCTTGCTCTCCTTAAGGTTCCACGTGCCGACGAAAACGTCTGCCATCTTTTACACAACAGCGCGCACTCGGTGAGAGACGGAGGGAAATGAACGAATGAGCAATGAAGGCACGCAGAAAGATGGAAGAGGCTGACTAGCTGCTTGAGCTCCTGTAATCTTACTGGCCGATATATACCGGCTGTTCATGACGTCAGAGCACAGCCTGAAAAGGGAGGAGTGATGGAGGAGTGAATGCTAAAGAGAAAAACAGAGAGAGAGAGAAAGAGACACACACACACACACACACACACACACCAAGGGAAAGAAGAAAAGAAGAAGACAGACGGTGCGAAAGACAGATGGGGGATGGTGGACAACAGCAGCTGTATTAACACTAGCTGGGTTTCAGAGAGGGAGAGAATGAGAGACAAAGACTGACATTGTCAGAGCAAAATTGTAAAAGCTTACAGTAAAGCAGCAAAGACATTCTGGACAAAAGAAAATGAATTTTCCTCACATATAACATGGCCTGTCTCTCTTTCTTTCAGAAATGTTATTTCGGTATAGCAAGGTGTAGCAGTATCTTTAATCCAGTGTGCATTAGAGCAAAATGATCAACGATAGAATTATAAAGGGATGTTATGACTAAATGTTGCAGATTATTTGCCTTGTTCCTTGGTGAAAGATAAATAAGCAGTTAATAACATCACTGTATCAGCTTCATGCTGACTCTGTAGTATCTAATTCTCTAATACTGAGGGGTTCGGTCAAAATATAGTTACTACAACACTACGGTGATTTTATAAATCAGTAGATATGACTGATAAAAAGTTTGCATGAATTGCATAGGAGTATTAGCCTTCTCAGAGGTGTATTCTGAAGTCAGAGTTGGGGTGGCAGAGTGGGGGCGTATTTTACATGTGGCTTCTCCCACCCTGTACCACCCATGTGCACATTCGTGTATTGCATCATCACTTGTGCACTTACCTTGAGAGTCAATGCAGAGCCTGCTATGCAATAAAGATAAAAAAAAAAAACATTAATGATCAGTCATTTTTAAATCATATTATATTAACATTATTATTATTACTGTATGAATATATATATATATATATATATATATATATATATATATATATATATATATATATACAAAGAAATGCTGTAAAGCTTCATGCTGTATCAGCTTCATGCTGACTCTGTAGTATCTAATTCTCTAATACTGAGGGGTTCGGTCAAAATATAGTAACTACAACACTACGGTGATTTTATAAATCAGTAGATATGACTGATAAAAAGTTTGCATGAATTGCATAGGAGTATTAGCCTTCTCAGAGGTGTATTCTGAAGTCAGAGTTGGGGTGGCAGAGTGGGGGCGTATTTTACATGTGGCTTCTCCCACCCTGTACCACCCATGTGCACATTCGTGTATTGCATCATCACTAGTGCACTTACCTTGAGAGTCAATGCAGAGCCTGCTATGCAATAAAGATAAAAAAAAAACATTAATGATCAGTCATTTTTAAATCATATTATATTAACATTATTATTATTACTGTATGAATATATATATATATATATATATATATATATATATATATATATATATATATATATATACAAAGAAATGCTGTAAAGCTTCATGCTGTATCAGCTTCATGCTGACTCTGTAGTATCTAATTCTCTAATACTGAGGGGTTCGGTCAAAATATAGTAACTACAACACTACGGTGATTTTATAAATCAGTAGATATGACTGATAAAAAGTTTGCATGAATTGCATAGGAGTATTAGCCTTCTCAGAGGTGTGATGTGTGACTGTATGAATATATATATATATATATATATATATATATATATATATATATATATATATATATATACAAAGAAATGCTGTAAAGCAAAAAAGCTTTTAAAAATAATTAAATTTAATGTTTCTACATATTTTTTTTTTTAAATATAATATAAACTGTAGTAAACAGTAATAAAATAAACAAAGTCAATATTTGATGTGATGACGGTTTACTTTTTAAAAATAGTCTTAGGTACAATTTGCACAGTATTTTAAGGAAACTGGCTTGTAAGTATCACTGATCTTGATAAATCAGTTTTTCTGGATCCTTTGACTGTCACACTAGCTCGTGTTTCTGCAGGTAAAATCTGACAGTCTTCAATATGTTTTTTGTCTGAAAAGTGGTCTGTTATGTAATATGCTGCTTTCTTTACTTACATACAAACATTTTCCCGTAACACAAATTTTTTGTTTGAAAAGTAATGTTTGAAAATATGAAATGTTTTTGTATTGACTAAATAAATAAAATAAACATCTAAACAAAGTTTGTATTTAAATAAAAAATAGTGTATTTATACATATATAACTTACTGTTGCCTTTGTGTGGCATAGTTTACTGTTTTTATTAACAGTCATCTTGTTAACTATCCTGCTATATTCCATAACTGCAAGGGTTATTTATCTAGTACAGATAGTGTAATTAGATATGCAGCAAGGGTCATTGCAATTTGATGTTCTGTTGTTCAGTCATGTACCTGCTGTTAATGTTTTACTGTGGTTTTGGTTACCGTCTTGGAATCAAGATTTGTATTCAAATTTGTATTTACGCAGTAAAAGCAGATATGCAGCTTCAACTGCCTGTTTCCAATTCAAACTAAATTGGCCATTTTTAAATTAATTATATATAAATTACTTCGGTGTCTCAATTTTTGTTTTAAAATTGACAGCTTTTGATGGCCTTTTTTGACCAGAATTTGGAAGCTCTGTATCATCACATGGCAGCATGATGGTGCAGCAGGTAGCGTTGTTGCCTCACCGCTCCAGGGACCATGATTTAATCCTGAGCTCAGGTTTCTCTCTATGTGGAGTTTCTGCACATGTTCTCCACATGTCCATAAGGGTTTCCTCCAGGTTCTCTGGTTTCCTCCCACCTCCCAAAAACATCCCAGTAAGTGAACTGGTGACTCTAAATTGCCCCTATGTATGAATGAGTGTGTGTGTGAATGTGTGTGAATGAAGCCCTTTATTTCTAAAGATAAATGATGAATGTATGAATAATAACAATGTATGCATGTATTTCCAGTTCATGTTTTCCAACATTGCAACTTCTCAGGTTTTGGTGCCAGAGCTGCTCTCTCTCTCTCTCTTTCTCTCTCTCTCTCTCTCTCTCTCTTTATCTCTCTGTCCTTCACAAGCCTGTGTGGATTTGACATAGGAACTGGGTATTTCTTGCTTCCTAGCCTTGGCATTTTCTGACTGGGTTTCCTGCTTAGTTCAGGGTGAGAATGTAGCTGTAGTTGATATCAGCATGGTTAGTGTAACAGAAATCATAACAGTGCACAGGTAACATTACACCTCACGGCTCTGCCACTGAAGCATGGCATTGAATTTACAGAGCGAGGCAGCTGACCCGAGTGTTACGTAAGCAGTTTTCCTTTAGCTTTCTTTCTTTGCTCTTCTCACTATATAGAAGTTATTTTACACACTGTTAAATACATAAGAAACTGAATGTGTGTAAAAGATGTGTTCATACCCCAATGTCTGAGTTTATGCTTCTGAATTATTTATAGCGGAGATTTTGGAGATTGTTATCAGATGTGTGTGACTGCACATGTGTTCTGTTTGCTTCTCATGGCCAGCAGGTTCCTGATGGGCCGGGACCAATTAATTAACATGACATTATTCACATGCCAACCTGGACATGTGAATAACATGGACACAAACCTGGACACAAAAACTGATCAATGCTCCAAATCAGCTTGGGATTTTAGGTTGAACACCTAGAGATATCATCATCTCATTCAGTGCACCTCAGTCCAGTCACTACACTCACATCAACACGTGTAGAATATTTGATCTAGGTCAAGATTTGATCAATGAATATGATTGTATAAACAGTGACAACTTAACCCCACACCCGCTCACTTCTTCTAAGCTGGAGGAAAAAAAAACAAAAAAACAGCTGCACGGTGTAGCCACAACCCAGTCCGGCGGAAATATCTGTATCTTTTTTTCCCACCAAAGTATGCCACACCTTATTTTTCAATTTCATGATTTTATATTGGGGAAAAAGGCTCTTCCTGTTTCCACTTGAATCATTACACAGATAGCTAAAATGGTCAGAGTTATATGGAAGCAATTTCATGCTCTGTCATGTGTGCATTTGTAACCACCACACACACATACAGTACATTCCCTTCTTCTGTGTTTCATATCCTATTAGTCTATCAAAGTTACTAAAAGACTATAGACAACCTACCAAAGACTACACTAGTCTACTGAGTCTTAGTCTACAAGACTAAGTTGTCTACTGCCCTTATTATTGCCATTCAGGTTATATGCTGTAATTGGTACTTGAGATTTTCATTCTTTGGATTTAGTTATGCTTTAATGTATATGTTTACTGACTGCAGATGACAGATAATTGCATATGATGCAACAGTGAGTGGGATTTATATAGATATTAATATGAATAATTTGCTTTAAAAGGAATTTTACATTTGCATTTATTCATAATGGCAGATAGTTTTATCCAAAGCAACTCACATGTAATGAATGACCCAATCCAATTCTTATTTAGCATAAAATAAATTTTACATTATGTTGAATGAAATGCAATTTTGTGTAGCTGTTGTTATAAAAAACGACCTCCACAATGATAGTGCAGGACATGTCTTTGTGTATATACATGCTTTACAGTGTGATCTTATGTAATGAGCTGGTGAGTGCTCATGTCTACCAATGATTGCTTATTTACAGTCTTCCATGCCCTATTAATCAACACATATACTCATCTTGTTCAAATTATTAGTATATTTAACTAACACACAAGCGTGACTCAATGCTGAGATCACATGCTTGATATTTGACATGAACAGCTGCTAAAGAGAGACAGATGGTGCGTACAAATGACCTGAAGGGAAAGAGGTGAGAGGTAAAACTCATTTTGGAAGTGGAAAGACAGTAGACAGAAATCACACATGGGTGGGGAAATACACAGCACTGCTGCTTGCATTATAACTGCAGTAATTCTTGTATTGGTGTGGCAAGTGCTACTTGAACTGGGATAGACTATTCATACTTACTACTTAATATATTCTAGTACTCTATATTCAATTCAATTCAATTCAGTTTTATTTGTATAGTGCTTTTAACAATGGACATTGTCCCAAAGCAGCTTTACAGAAAAATATAAATTCAGGATATAGATTTTAAATGTGTAAATTTATTAATGAGCGAGCCAGATGTGACGGTGGCAAGGAAAAACTCCCTGAGACGACATGAGGAAGAAACCTTGAGAGGAACCAGACTCAGAAGGGAACCCATCTTCATCTGGGTTCATTTCACTTTTTACATGAAGTCTGTTTTGTTGAACTTCTCCACTGTTCACTGATGGAGACTTGAGTGCAAAACTGTTTGTGGTAATTGTAGTCTTAGCCATCATAGCATAACTGTTCATATGAATTGGGTCCAAAGCCTTCTTGTGGTTTTTCAGTGGTACCATCCTGAGCAATCTCACTGATCTTTAACCTGCACCATGTGGTGCCATCCTCAGCAGCAGCATGTGACTTACAATTGATGAGAACTGCAACCAGAAATAGGGCATCAGGATGGATCGGGCAGGGGAGCAGAAGGGGTCAGGATCACTGGTATCTCTCAAGTAATGTGTAGCTCGACAGAGAGAGAGAGCGAGAAAGGGAAAGATTATTAGGTATGCTTATTGTCCCATAATGGTTAAGGACAATGTACTTTGAGTGAGTCAAAGTGAAGGCTAAAAATCCAACCTAGAGGTAACGAAAGCATGAACTAATTTTTGAACTGCATTGTGTAGTGACATTATATGTCTTATCTTAGCAATACTTCTGAGATGAAAGAAGGCTATCCTATTAATATTATCTACATGAGCGTCAAATGAAAGACTGGAGTCAATAATCACACCAAGGTGTTTTACGGTTGCACATGATGAAACAGAAATGCCATCCAGCATTACTATGTGATCAGGAAGCTTACTTCTAGCTTTATGTGATCCTAGTATAAATACATCTGTCAGCATTATCAGAATTAAGTAAGATGAAGTTAATAAGCATCCAGTGTCTAATGTCCTTTACACATTCCTCAACTTTATTAAGCTGCAGTCTGTCATCTGGCTTCGATGAAACATACAACTGTCAATCATCATCAGCATAACAGTGGAAGCAAATTCCATGTTTACAAACAATTTGACCCAGAGGTAGCATATATATATATATATATATATATATATATATATATATATATATATATATATATATATATATATATATAAAAGCAGTGGGCCTGAAACAGAACCTTCAGAACACCAAACTTTACCTCAGTATGCACAGAGAAGTCTCCATTTACATCTACGAACTGATAGCGATCAGTCAAATAAGACCTGAGCCAGGAGTGGACTGTTCCCTTAATGCCAACAACATTTTCTAATCTGTCAAAGAGAATAGTATGATCAACAGTATCAAAAGCTGCACTAAGGTCAAGTAACACAATCAAGGAGACACAACCCTGATCAAAGGCCAGTAGTAGGTCATTTACCACTTTAACCAGCGCTGTCTCTGCGCTATGATAAGGCCTAAATCCTGACTGATACAGTTCATGGATGTTATTACTATGTAGGTACGAGAATAGCTGCTGTGCTACAACCTTTTCGAAGATCCTGGAGATAAAGAGGAGGTTTGATATTGGCCTATAGCTGGACAATTAACACGGGCCAAGTTCAGGTTTTTTAATCAGGGGTTTGATAACTAAGTTTAAATGATTTAGGTACATACCCAGTGCTAAGGGAAGAATTGATTATTTTTAGAAGGGGTTTTGTTACGCTACAAGACTGGGACTGGAAGTAAGTGCAGGATCAAAGTCTTTATTGACAACTACAGTCAGCAGACAAGCAAACAGGAACCAAGGTTTAAACAAGAACTCAAACTGAGGCATGAAACATAGAACAAGACTTGGAACTACTACCGCTTATCACAATTACACACTTCAACAAATACTCAACTGTCGCTTAACTATGGCATGAAACAAGAAACTAGACATGGCACTCATTTAACTAGGACTATGGCATGATACGAGAAACTAGACATGTCACTCATTTAACTATGACTATGGCATGAAACAAGAAACTAGACATGGCAATCATTTAACTAGGACTATGGCATGATACAAGAAACTAGACATGGCAATCATTTAACTAAGACTATGGCATGAAACAAGAAACTAGACATGGCAATCATTTAACTAAGATTATGGCATTAAACCAGAGCTGCACATGGAACATTACCGCGTTGGAACATTACCATTACCATTGCGCGCGCTCTCCAGCTCTCCGTGCACATCGTCGCCGCAGCGCCATCTGCCGGCGAGATCGTGACAGGTTTGATTATTTTCAGAATAGTCTGTTTAAAGAAACATGTAGGTAAATGTTCTAAAGCACAAGTTGATGATTCTGATGAAGAAATTAATTAAATTAGTTTGATCTCTATAAGGGGAGTAAAACATTCTATTTGTTGATCTGATATTGCTATATTATTATCTAGATGGTTAGTTATAAAACTGTCTGGTTTTAAATTAATAGTCCAAATTTTTTCTGTTGTCTAATATTTTCAATTTTGCCAATGAAAAAATATCATGAAATCCTTGCTGATATATAATGATTGTGTGCAAGTTTCTGTGGTGGTTTTATTCCTAGTTAATTTTGCTACAGTATTGAATAAGAATCTAGGATTATTTTTGTTATCTTCAATAAAGGTAGAAAGCGAGACTGATCTAGCAGCACTAAGAGATTTTCTATAGTTCAGGAGGTTCTCCTTCCATGCTGTTTGAAATACTACCAATTTGGTTTGACGTCATTTACATTCTAATTGTCGAGTGGTCTGTTTTAAGGTGCGTGTGTGATCTTTATACCAGAGTGCTAGCTTTTTTCTCTAAATATTTTTCTTTTAAGTGGAACTACCTTATCTAGCGTGTAGCGGAATGTTGACTCTAAGCATTCAGTCACCTGATCAAGTTCACTGGGATCAGACGGTGATAATCATAGTTGATATCTCTGAGATGTTATTGACAAAACTGTGCAGTAGCTGACGTGAATGTACGTTTGACCGGTAGTGTGGCACGGTGCATATATTATGATGAATATGCAATTGAGATAATGAGATAATGATCTGAGATAGCTTCAGACTGCGGAAGTGTGACTATATTTTCTATATTTAATCCATATGTTAGTATCAGGTCAAGAGTGTGACCACCATTATGAGTGGTCCTATTGAATTCTGATTGACCCCTACTGAATCTAGAATGGACACAACCACTGTTCTCAGAGGGTCTTCCAGGTTATCAAAATGAATATTAAAGTCGCCAACAATTAATGCTTAGTCTAAAAAAAACAACCAGTTTCAAGATAAAATCTGAAAATTCACCAAGGAATTCAGAATATGGTCCTGGGGGTCTGTAAATAATAATTAGCGGAATTGACTCTGTAGACTTATGTTTGGTGGCTACATATGTTACACAAGAACTTCAATGGGGTTGAATTTCTGACTAGGTTTTTGAGCGACATTCAGTGTCTAACAGGCTATCAGTCTATTGCTTCATTTTGTCCTCAAGGTGTGATTGTGTATGTGGGGGTTTCAGGGATTTGAAACACTCATTATCATTCAGAGGGGCGCATGGTGGCTTAATGGTTAGCATGTTTGCCTCACACCTCCAGGGTCCGGGGTTTGAGTCCTGCCGGGGCCATGTGTGTGCGGAATTTGCATGTTCTCCCTGTGCTGTGGGGGTTTCCTCCCCCAGTCCAAAGACATGCATGGTAGGCTGATTGGCATGTCTAAAGTGTCCGTAGTGTATGAATGGGTATGTGAGTGTGCCCTGTGATGGCACCCTGCCACTGGCACCCTGTCCAGGGTGTACCCTGCCTTGTGCCCGATGCTCCCTGGGATAGGCTCCAGGTTCCCTGTGACCCTGAAAAGGAGTAAGTGGTAGAAGATGGATGGATATTTTCATTCAGAGCCTTGCTTTTTCCATCACATCTGTGCATCGCCCCCTGGAGGAAATGCAAGATGCAGACACCAAAGACTCACAGACTCACATGTATACATCATTATGGCCGTAGAGTTCAGAGCAGAGCAAAGAAAGACACAATGGACCTGGCCTGTTTTAAGAGTAAGCCCATGGAAATGTACACCAACAAACTACTAGAGTATTGGGGGTTTGTGGTTGAAATATCCCTGGGGGGAAGTGGAGAGAGACAAAAGGAGGAAAGATATGTAAGATACTGGTTTGAATTGTCTGCATTACAACTGTACACTTGTACTTATAACTGTGGGAAAAAAAGTCATCATACTTCAATTTTTCAACTTAGATAAAAAAATAAAAATAAATAATAAATAATAAAAAGGTTAACAGTAAAATGTGTGTGTATCCTGTAACAACACAGCAATCCACAAAATAAGGGTTAAAGCTCTACAGAAAAAAAATCATTTAAATATAATTTAAAAACCTTTTGCCATAACACTCTAGATCCCCAGACCAAATGAAAAAGGCAGGGGATGACATCTAGCAGACTTATATGTCAAAAGGAATGGCAACAGATTTGCCATAGCAATGTGGCATTGTTAGAACAGATCAGGAAGATTGTATTGGAGTGAATTATTACAAAGTTGGGGGTTTAATACCTGCCTGTATGCGGGTTGCATGTTCTCCATATGTTTTGGAGGTTTCCTCTGGGTACTCTAGTTTCCTCCCCCAGTCCAAAGACATGCATTGTAGGCTGACTGGTATATCCAAATTGCCTGTGGTGTGTGAGTGTGTCCGCAGTTGTGTCCTGCTGTCCAGGGTGTCCCCTGCGTTGTGCCTCGAGTCACCCGAGATAGACTTAAAGGGTGGCTGTGACTCAGGTGGTAGAGTGGGTTGTCCACTAATCGTAGGGTTGGCGGTTCGATTCCCGGCCCGCGTGACTCCACATGCCGAAGTGTCCTTGGGCAAGACACTGAACCCCAAGTTGCTCCCAATGGCAAGTTAGCGTCTTGCATGGCAGCTCTGCTATCGTTGGTGTGTGAGTGAGCGTGTGAATGACACACAGTGTAAAGCGCTTTGGATAAAAGCACTATATAAGTGTGCCATTTACCATTTACTTCAGGAAAATGGAAATGGATGGATGGATGTTAGTATCCACAAGGATAGGAATATGATGAGTTCAGGTATTGTGGGACAAGGTTTATTTATTTATTTGTTTGTTTGTTTGTTTGTTTATTTATTTATTTTGGCCCATCTGTTGGGAAATACCTGTTAATATCCTGACATTATACAGTATATTTCTGAAATCCTTTATAATATACTAACAATTGTAGAAACAGACATTCTTACTTTTTTTTTCCCAGCAGAAGTAAGTAAATGTGTCCTAGATTACCTGAACTCATTGTACACCGATCAGCAATAACATTAAAACCACTGGCATTAAAACCACTGACAGGCAACAAGTGAACAGTCGTGTGTGTGTGTTTGTGTGTGTGTGTGTGTGTGAGTGCGTGCGTGTGTGTGTGCGTGTGCTACCTCGGAGACGCAGTTGCAGGATGTAGTGTATCCGGTATCGCGCGCCCGTAGACCGGCCAAAAGATGCGCCCTCTCCTCATGCCTGTGTTACCTCATTTGGCAGCATCGCTCGTTGGAGCGTTTCGGTAGTTAATTATGTAAGGATGTTTCGTCGAAGTTTGCTGCTTGTTGCCTTCTCGCTGTTCATGAAGTTAGCCCTCGGCAGGGGAAATGCGTTAGGTGATTTCTGCGCTCCCGTTATGGCTAAACTCACCTTTAAGGCTCTAAAAATCTCCACCAGCCTGGAGCAGTGACTCGAGGAGGACAGCATGTGGGGCAGAAACCTAGTGCAAGAAGCAGCCAGGCCTAAATGGAAAGTGGCAGGTAACTTTCAGTCAATTATGAAAAAGATACGAGAACAACTCACGTTTGATTTTAGAAACAGTATCCTTCAAACTGTTAGGTTAATGAAACATTACACCTAGTTATATTTGCTACGGAATTAAGCTTCAGTGATGTTTGCTCTGCTGCCAATCTGTCACCTTCCTTTGTATAGCTGAAATAATCAAACTTTATTAAGTTAGAAAATATAGGCTACTGAGAATCTGAAGCAGGTTTGATTGATCTTCACCTGTTCTGACAAGATTTTTTTTTCACCGAGTGATATTTGAAGTTTCAGTGATATTTGAAAGTGAAAAGACCTTTGATTGCTTCTTTGATTGCTTCTGTCTTACTCAATTAATAACAAGGATTATCACACACACACACACATGGTTACACATGAAATACACAATGAATACACTACCAAGAGAAGCTGTTATGCCTGTTACGCCTCTGTGTCTAGTGTAAGCAGATCCGACTCAATCAGATTTGAACCTTTTCTTTTCCCCTAGAGCGTGAGATGCTACTTGAGAATCCACATGGCTCAGACTTTCTTCTCGATGTGCACCTGTGCTAAATTATTAATGTTGGACTTCCTCCTTAATTCCCTAGTGTGCTTTTATTCTCAAAAACAAAGCTGAAGCAAAAGTTGTTTTGTTTTTTTAGTGTATGAAACGGAAACACGTCATCTTCCAGGGGATGACTGCAGGCAAGGGTAATAAAGTTAGCACAACAGCAGACCAGGCGTGAAGGTCACAGTGGTATGTGTACCTCAAAGCAGTGTCTACAAGCCAACGTTTATGTGTCTCTTTTCAGATCAAAGAACTAAACTGCCGGTGTGTCCGAATGCTGCGCCTCGACAAGGACTGCCGTCATACACATTCGGCTCCAAGACCCTGAGATGTCCTGGAGGCTACAGGCCCTCCTTGGAAAAGGTCAGAATTGGCCCATGTAGGTGGGAGGAGCCTGTGCTGCGCAGAGCTAGTGGTTATCATGGACGACACGAAGAAGCTAGTCCAGTGCGCCCACGTATTGTGACAGTGGTTCGGCCATGTGGTGAGCACAATCTACGGAAGATCTCTCTGCTGCTAAACCGACGTGCTGTACAGACGTTTGAGCTGTTGATGGCTGATGTGTCGGAAGCTCTTGGCTTCCCTTGCTGGCACAGAGGTCGTGTTCGACGCCTTTTCAGCCCTGCTGGGCAAGAGATGCACAGCCTCTCTGACTTCTTCCACTTTGGTAATGCCTTCCTGGCCTTTGGAATCAGCCGCCCATCCGTTAGTGAAGTACAGGCCGCGCTGCAGGAGCTGTATCCTGACAATCCAGGTTACTGTGACAGCTTGTTGAGGTTGTGGGAGCGGATCCTGAGGTCTAAAGCTGCCAAGACAGATAGTGGTTTCCATGATGATGTGCCCCAAGTTGATTCCACTTTAAATGTAGCCCTTGATTCAATCACACCCCAATTACCAGCCAATCATTTGCAGCCATATCGACCACAAGTTAAGCAGAAAGACAGGGGCAGGAGGGAGAGGCAGAGAGGAGAGTGGGACAACAGGGAGGATAGGAGAGCACAACAACCTCAGACAATAGAGGAGAGGAGGACAGACAGGAAGAAGGAGCCAGTTTATTGCCAGAGCTGTAGAGGAGCTGGTCCACCTATTCCTCCAATTGTAAACAAAAAGTCTGCTAAATTGGAAAAGCCTAAAAATGAGAGCAAAGCTCCTCTTTCCCAGGATAGCAGGTCATCACAGATCAAAAATACTGAAGCAAACAATCTGAAAAATGATCCAAACAGCCCCAAAGCACAAACCCCAATAGAAATGGTAGAGCAGAAAGGCTTGTGGGAACTCCCACCTGACGGTATGCAGGTCTCTCTGGAGGAAATCCAGCGCTGCTATGACATTGGTGGTGTGGTGGGTGATGGGAACTTTGCAGTGGTGTATAAGTGCCATGTGCGTGGCTGCACTCAAACTTTTGCCATGAAGATGGTAGACAAGGCCAAACTGCAGGGCCGAGGCCACATGATACAGAACGAGATTGCCCTAATGCGTAGCCTGACACACCCACGCCTAGTGCGGCTGCTGCGCTCCCATCACACGGACACACACGTCTACCTGTTAATGGAGCTGGTAACTGGCGGCGATCTGTTTGATGCTATTGCCAAGTGTCGAAAATTCAGTGAGCCTTGTGCAGCTAGGATGATTCGGGACATCAGCCAGGCTCTGGAGTACATCCATAACAAGAGCATCGCACACAGGGACATCAAGCCTGAAAACCTTCTAGTGAGAAATAAATAGATTCACTTTGACAAATATTGTTTCTAGTTTGAGATCATTAGTCAAACACTTTTTATCTTTCTCAATCATACTTTAAGGTCCAACGGCACAGCAATGGCAGTATCAATCTAAAGCTGGCTGATTTTGGATTAGCCATGGTAGTGACAGAGCCAGTTTTCACTGTATGCGGCACACCTACGTATGTTGCTCCCGAGATACTTGCTGAGACAGGTGAGTTGCTACACTATAAAAACTTGGGTTTACTCACATTTCCTGTTGCCTTGAGGGGCTGGAGAACTGCTAGAATATAATTTGTAATGGCAGTCTGACAAGCAATTAATTTTCTTTGAACGTTAATTGTAGCTTAAATTGTGGAATTCAATGACAAAGGTCAGCATCCTAAAACCGAGTGCCTAAGCACATTTCTAAAATTATTGTCAAACCTAATTTTCATTACTACAATGTTCTCATAACATTCTGCTCTTGTAAACTCCTGTGGTGGGAAATTATTTAAATTGATACAAACTTAGCATAAACAGCACCTTAGATTTGAGCTGCTCAAAAGCCTGTTAAGTATATAAATCTGTTAACACTGTAAACCTGTCAATGTGTATAAAATCCCAAGAATTGTGTGCATTTCTTAAGATTTTGTACCATGCTCATCTGTGTGTTTGTATGTAGGGTATGGTGTAGCAGTGGACATTTGGGCTATGGGTGTGATACTGTTTGTGCTGCTCAGTGGGTTCCCTCCATTCCGCAGTCCAGAACGCAATCAGGAGGAACTCTTTCATCTCATCCAGAAAGGAGAGGTCCACTTTCTGTCACCTTACTGGGACCATGTGTCTGAGGGTGCGACCCTGAACTAGAACCTTACTACCTTCTCCTCCATCCACAAATCCACCAATAGCTCTTTTTTCCTGAATTGTGACAGCGTGTTTTTATGTGTGCATTTCAGAAGCTAAAGATTTGATCAGTGCTCTTCTAGAAGTGAACCCCACTGTGAGACTGACAGCCAGTCAAACTCTGCAGAACAGCTGGCTTCTCCATGCAGCAGCACTGAGTGACCAGGAGGAGGCGACAGACACCAGCAACATCATCAACAACAAGAAAGACACACTCGAAACAGGACGCAGAAATGGGGCCTGGGGCAATCCGCCGAAACTAGATATGTCAGCAGAGATAGTTCAAGTGGCACAGACTGATAGGAAAAGAGAAAGCAGCACAAATAAATACAGAGAAACCAGCATGGACCCAATAGATAAGCAGACTTCTGAGAGACCATCACAAGTAAGAGAAATCAGCAAAAATGGTAACCTGCTGGAGGTGTCAGTATTAGTAGAAAAAGCTGATATACCCGAGTAGTCCAGGTCTCTTGGACGTCCACATTAAGGTAGGTAGCAAAATCAGCGTTGTGATGAATGCATCAGATTCACCATTATCACAAAAAACCATTTTAGATAACCTCAAACAGAGGCATAGCACAAGGCTGAGCAAATCCCTGAGCACATTCATTCAAGTTATTTGCATTTCTTCAAAACATATAACCGATTACCACAGGCGTTACTACTGACTCCTCACCGCATTTGCAGTATGATTTTACTACTTGACAGGATTTTTAAAAATACTCTATAATTGATTTTTTTCACATCTCCATCAAGTATTGTTTCCCTTTACTAAGAAAATAATAAGAAACCTGTTCATATATGAAACTCACTTATAATGGAAGTCTGAAGCTCAAATTTCATATAAATCCTTTTCAAAGCTGGGACTAATATTTTCAAAGGGTATGAATGGTTATGTATTAACAACATACTCAACGTAGAAAGAATGGTTATTTGTTAACAAAGTAAACATGAAATGCCTCCATTTCTGGCGAAATTCCCCCATTGGCTCTTCTCTTTCATGGCCCAATAATAATCCCCATCACTGAATTGGCTACATCACTCTCTCCTCTCCACTAATAACTGGTGTGTGGTGGGCGTTCTGGTGCATTATGGCTGCCATCACATCATCCAGGTGGATGCTACACACTAGTGGTGGTTGAAGAGACTTCCCCCCAAACTACGTAAAGGGCTTTGAGTGTCTAGAAAAGCGCTATATAAATGTAACTGTAACTGTAATTTCTTCCTAATCAGAACTGGATTCCAAGAAAATATTAAAGAAAGCGTGAGTAACAAAAACCAAACTTTATGCTGTACTTACTTATGTAGATTTTGTAATGGGTGACACAGTGGTGCAGCAGGAAGTTGCTGCCTCAGAGCTTCAGGGTGTCCGTTTCCATCCTAAGCTCAGTGGACTGGCTACAATAAATTGCCCCTAGGTGTGAATAAGTGTGGGTGTGCATGATCTCCTACAAAGGACTGGGATTCCATCTGGGATTGATTCTCTCACCTTGTGCCTGGTGTTTCCTGGTTGAGCTCCAGATCATTTGCAACCCTGACCAGGAATGAAGATTGAAGGTTGTTGAAGATGAATGAATGAATGAATGAGGAATATTCCTGTGATAGAAAACTGGATCAGTATAGATTCCATCCATCCATTTTCTATACCGCCTATCCTACACAGGGTTGTGGGGGAGCCTGGAGCATATCCCAGGAGATTTGGGGCACAAGGTGGGGGACACCCTGGACAGGGTGCCAACCCATTGCATGGTACAATCCCACACACACCCATTCACACACTATGGACAATTTGGAAATGCCAATCAGCCTACAATTCATATCATTTGACTGGTGGAGGAAACCGGAGTACCCTGAGAAAACCCCTGAAGCACAGGGAGAACATGCAAACGCCACGTACATGGGGCGGAGGCAGGAATCGAACCCTGGAGGTGCAAGGCAAACATGCTAACCACTAAGCCACCGTGCCTCAGAGAACAGATTCAGTATTACAATGTTTTGTCTGTGTCATAAGACCTTTATTGTTGGAATGTAATGGTTGTTGTTTTTAATTAAAACAGCTGCCCATTATTAAAATAACTTATGTTATGAGTGAGTTTATAAATAAGTGAGTTTATATTTTCCCTTCTTTTCTTATTACAGGGAAACAGCAAAGAAAATGTCCATAGTAATCACACATATAAAGAAATGAACCAAGTTTTACTTAATTTCATTCTGGACCCCCAGGGTGGTTTCCTTTGGATTTAGTGGAGTTATACCCATTTCCTGGCTGAGTTGGCACCTTGTCCCATGAGTAACATATAAAAGGTGCCTGCTTCTTTATGTTCTTCCTCTTTCCTGTTCTCATCTTGCTGAGGAGTTGAACAAATGGATTCAAGATGCTAAGTATAGTGCTCTATCCTTTGTTTCTGGCTAATTTTGTTACTCTTAACTCTGTACTGTCGCAGTCTTTGATGATGGTAATTCTAATGTTAGATGTATTACTATTCTCGCCATGTTTGCACCAAATGCTATTTTGATTTCTTTTTTTTGTGGAAGATTTGTGCCACTAGTACTATTGTTCCTGTTTTGTTTTTATTTTTATTAAACTTTATCTGCACTTTCATCCGTTTTCGCCTTCATAACCCTGACTTGAGACTCACTCAAATACACAACCGAGCACAAGGGGTGCAATTAAGCAACACTAAATTTGTCCATTGTTTGTATCTTTGCTTCACAAATTTAATGGAAGAAGGCACTTCTTGACCCTCATTCAAGTACTTTTTTCTACAACTAACCTAAAGGTGTATAGCAGAATTGTCTGAATGCACAAACTAGTCAAAACTTTTCTTTAAGATGCAGGACATCTCCAAACCTCATGGTAAAACAGTGATCCAACAGTGGGACCTGGACTTGGTGCTAAGTAGTTTGTGCAGCTTACCATATGAATCAATGTAAGGCACACATATAAAGTGTTTTTTGCTTAAGACACTTTTTTTTGCTGGCTATCTTTATGTTCATGCTGGTTAGCAAATTGTCCTTTCAGTCCGCATGGATGCTCTTGAAGATGAGAATGTGCCCACATTATCCCTGTGTCCAATGAGGAATCTCCAGCATTATGTGGAAATGACCGT
Source organism: Ictalurus furcatus (assembly GCF_023375685.1). Taxonomy (NCBI): domain Eukaryota; kingdom Metazoa; phylum Chordata; class Actinopteri; order Siluriformes; family Ictaluridae; genus Ictalurus; species Ictalurus furcatus. The sequence goes on from NC_071278.1 coordinate 13,813,512, forward strand.
TAGCTGGAAAGATAACAAGCAGCTGTTTGTGTGCTTTGGGGAGCACCATAAAGGAGCTCTGCTCTAAAGACAGGATAGCCCATTGTGTAAAGAAAGCTATTGTGCAAGCATACTTGAAGGAAGACCAAGAAGTGCCTTCTTCCTTTAAATTTGTTAAGCAAAGACACAGACAAATATAGTGTTGCTTAATTGCACCCCTTGTGCTCGGTTGTGTATTTGAGTGAGTCTCGCCATGAATAGTATCAGGGTTATGAAGGCGAAGATGGATGCAAGTGCTGAAAAAGTTTATTAAAATTAAAAACAAAACAGGAACAATAGTACTAGTAATAGTAATAGTACTTTGTAGTAATAGTACTTACTACAAAGAAAAGACAATGTGTGCAGTGCAAAACATGACTTATATACAAGTGCTCATTCACCCCAACCAATCAGGCGCAGACAGTCATGTGACATGATCAGGTGAGGTGCAGCGGCTGATGGGAAACGTAGTCTCTAGTCCTTCTCCAAATTTATATGACAGTGTAGTATCAGAATGTTAAGCAATTCTTATCAGAGCTGTTCTTAGAACTGTAAATTCTTAGAACTGTATCTGCACCTTGAGCAGTTGTTATCGTCAGTGAAGAACAATTTCATAATTTGAATCATTTTTATCTTCAGTGTAAAACAGAGTGATCCTCATTCTCATGCTAGCCTGTCCAACCAAAATCTAACACACCTGTTTTAGTTGATCAAGAACTTCATAAGGCAAAGATTAGAGGGTCAGGTGGACAAGATTATGGTTGGAGCCAAAGTCTTCAGGAAGGTAGATCTCTAGGATTGGTGACCACTGGCCTAAAGCACAGCATCAGCACTTGAGTGATTCTCATCCTTCAATATAGAGCAGTATCTACATTAGTGATTCTCATTCATAGCATGGATCTTTTAAAGGCTACCAACATGGGGTCACAGTCACGATGTGAGAAATTTGCTATTTGCACTCTGCAAGGAAATGAGCAAATGGGAATACTCCACTAGCTCAGAAGCAAACCACTCCAGTGGTCCTCCACTCAGTTGTAGAACCTGGTATCTTCGGTATAAAATGAATAAAATACTCTGTAAATTTGGGTACATTTAGTTGGGTTATGTTGGTGAGAGAGAGCAAGAAAATGAACATAATATATGCGAGCTCTACACGTCCTCTCTCGTCCTCCTTTTCATGAATATGCACAAAGCTACAAAAGATCATGAGAGTCCCTCAAAAGGTAAGAAGCACATTAAAGCCACCACTGTAGGAATCCAAATATTGGAGGTGGGGCTTGATGTGTGTAACTTGAGTGCCAATGACTGTGGATAAAAGGCAGCCATTTTAGGCACCTGGCTGGTGAGAACAGATGACCCATATCCTGTAACTGAACTCTGGGATTTCTTTTTCCTTCTTCCAAATCAGTATTGTGTATCGTATATCTGTAACAAATGGTATTTTCCCATATATCTGTTGTTTTGTATTAATAAACGTCATAAGAGTCCTGTGAAAATAACCTGAGATATTTTGTATTACTGGTTTGAACATTACATTTAGTTAGGAATATTACCTGCTACAATTTGGTATACATAATTAATGGGAAACGTTTGCTATAATGAATCTTTAATCTTTAAAGAATCTTTAAAATCTCCAAAGAAAATGTGCTGCTGCAGAAGATGCCAGTAAATATTTCACATAACCGTTAAAATGAAGTCATAACAATCTAATAGAAATTGGTAGAATTTGACTTTCAAATTATATTACATACCTTGTAGGCATTTGCTGTAAGGTTAGCTGTTAACACTTTGTTCCAAGGAACAAAGAGGAAAAAGTGTTAACAATAGCTCTCTACATACACCACACTGACCAAACAAGTAGAACATGTTTTGTTGCAAAATTAAGAAACAGCATTATTGTTATGCCGCTTCTTCTGGATTTCACACAATCTTATAGTCAGTGGTACTTCCCAAGACTTTTTGTTTTATATATTATCTTCTTTTTTTTATCAACAAGAGAATATTTATTAGTCATTTTATCCGAAAATGTGTGGCTGATCTCCAGTGTAGCAATTGGGTCATTTGAAAAATCATATACAGTAAGGCTTAGTAATCAAACTGCATCAGACACAAATGATCACAAATCATGATAAGCTGATTTCTCATTCAGCTGATTGGAATAACGTGTATTCAAATACATTCAGTGTATTAAATACTATCAATACCTTCAGTTTGAGATTTTTGGGGCTATAGGTCTGTCATTTGCAGTCTGTTAATATGTGTATTAAAATGTGATATCTGCAAATCACCAGGCTGACAAGAAAGCATTTTACTCATATTTCTACACATATGCAGTTTTATTTTTTATTTCTTATTACCATCTTGGTATGCTGTTATTAGACTATTATTAAACTACCAACAAGTTCAGTCAAAGTGTCTTACTTGAGTATCTTACACTGATTCACAAAATAATACAACAAACTATAAATGTACTTATAATGGTACTTTGTTTCAATTACCTTTGACAGATATTGCTTCAAATGGCGTACACACATTTAACTGTAATGTTAAGTGCTAAGTGTTTCATGGTTAATTTTTGATCTGAAAAGACTGCTGCTAATGCCCTCAATTAACTTTCAATAAAATTTTATTTGTACAGCACTTTTAACAATAGGCATCGTCACAAAGTAGCTTTAACGATTTTGCAGATTTATATTTAGATCCTTGCAGAGGTGAGTAGTAACGCGCTATATTTATTTCATTACATTTACTCGATTAACTTTTTGGAAAAAAATTACTTTTAACAGCAGGTTTAACTGACCATTCTCTTACTCAAATTCATTTTTAATTACAGAAATGTACTTTTACTTTGCTATATTCGGTAGAGTTCTTGCGTTACTGTTAAATATGAATGAATATATGTAGTTTTACATTTGCCTCACACATCCAGGGTTGACGGTTCGATTCCCTCCGTGGTCCTGTGTGTGTAGAGTTTGCATGTTCTCCCTGTGCTGTGGAGGTTTCCCCTGGGCACCCCGTTTTCCTCCCCCAGTCCAAAGACCTGCATGATAGGCTGATTGGCATGTCTAAAGTGTCTGTATTGTATGAATGGGTGTGTGAATGTGTATCTGATTGTGCTCTATGATGGATTGCCACGCTGTCCAGGGGGTATCCAGCCTTGCGCCTGATGCTTCCTTGGATAGGCTCCAGGTTCCCCAAAACCCAGTAGGATAAGCGGTATAGAAAATGGATGGATGGATGGATATGTAGTTTTCATAATTAGTTTATATCACGTATAATGAGGTTGAGAGTCTCGTGATACGTTGCAGTGGTCTGAATGCGGATGCAACAAGAGCTCACTTTTTTAGCGGCTCAGTCCTGGAGAGGGGAGGAAGTGAGCGTGTTGAGAGAGGCAGGACACACACACACACACACACACACACGTGTTCCATAGTCTGTTCTTTTGTTCTCTGTTGTCTTGTTTAAATGCAGATGCTGACAAGTTTGTGTTGTTAGCATGTTGTGACAATAAAGACAGTCAACTGTTGGGAAAATGCTTGTTTTTTGGGGTGTATGTGTGTGAGACTGTGTTGAAAATAACAGGTTGTGTGTTACTGTACCCATCACAGGACTGGAATATACTGCTTGATCTTGAACCTATGTTTTGCATCACATAAAGAGCACAGATAGATTTTCAAGGAGAGGTGTGACTTACAGTTCTCCATGCAGTTCAGGATTTTTCCTTCATTTTAATCCGATCCGAAGTGATACTTGAGTAGTCTTCTCATTGGATACTTTATTACTCTTACTCATGTAATTATTAACATACATTTACTGTTACTTATTATTAGTAATTATTTTTATAAGAAGTTTTACTTGTACTTGAGTAAAGAATTTGGCTACTCTACCCACCTCTGGATCCTTGTAAAATTGTAATTTCTAACATTATTATTTTTAACATTAACATTAAAAATAAATGGAATAAGTGGTAACCTGTTTTATTTTGTGTAAGTTCGTAAAGATATTGATTAGAAACAATATTTTTTACAACATTTGAGAAGTTGTAGTTGAACTAAAGACACGTTCAGTTACACCCAGAAACCCTAAACCACCCACCCTACTGTGTTATGTCACACACACACACACACACACACACACACACACACACACACACACAGACATAAGCTACAGGATATACAGGATAGACTGTCAGTTGCCATACCTAGGCTAGTCAATCTTGTTAGACCACGTCTTAGGACAGAAGCAATTACTCAGGGACACTTGTGTTTCATTCCATGACATACAAATAATAACTGGAGTACAGTACAGTAATCTACCAATGCCATGGTGTTATTGTGAAGATACACACACACTTGTTTTGTAATATATTTTGTATGATTAAAAGAGAGCAAGTGAGAGAAGAGGTAAAAGATCATGCTACATTTACATTTATAGCCTTTTATGCTAATCTTTTTTTTAAAATCTTATTCTCCTAATGGGGGTTGCAAATCTAGCTGCGATTTTATTTTATTTTCAGTCTGTACAGGATTTCCCAGTTTTTTTGTGATGGTTGCGGCTAAAAATGCTTGATTTTGCTGGGGCTTTTTTCAAAATTTGTGATACGACTTGTTGCAACTGAGTTTTTGTGCTTTTTTGATGCAACAGAGTTTTTTGTGCTTCTTTGCAGAAAACAGCTTGAATTGGCAAAATTGCAATTCCACAAAACAGTTTTGCATGGTCTTTCGCAGTGATGTTTGTTAGTAAATGAGACCTTTTAGCTGTACTCATGTTCGACGCACGTGAATCAAAGAGGGCTTTGGCTGAATGTGCGTTATGATGACGTCGCATGATGCATCTCGGCCCAAATCTGCGGAAAATCTGCTGTACTTTTGAAAAATTGCCTGCTCCTCCAAATATTGCTTGAGTTTGCAAAAGTATAAATGACATCAACTTGAATCTAACCACAATTTTAATGTAACTAGGGGAAAAAATGCTTTCAGTATGACGCAAAATGTTTCGAATTTTAACAGCGTAACTGGTTTGGGTTCAGGTTTGGAAATAAAAACCTCTCCTGACTATAACACATAAATATCATTATACACGCAGTATTTTGTGTCATATGTGTAATATTAAACGTTTTATGTTATGCCAATTGTTTAACATTGGAAGGGGTCTTTGACTGGGGAAGGGGGGGGTAGTTGAAAACGCCTGCTTTAGAAAAGCAGCTCGCTGTCAAGTTATTTTCGTGAATAGCATAACACAACAGAAGGGTCGTTAACGCTGCCATTTTGTCGCATACATCTCTGTTTCTGGTCTGTGGTCACCTTACTGAAGCTGACCTGCAGGAGGCCGCTGCGCATGCGCGAACAAGTCCTCTTTAAAATACCCCCACTACAGTGTAACTGTAATATTGACAGTCATCTGATGAAACACGGGTTTGTGCCGCAGCCAATCAGAGAGGACGCGAAGGACTGGCAGACACCAACCATGACACCTATGGGCAAAACGCTCAGTAAACAAGTATTAACCGGACACGGGATTGGCTATTGGAACCTCCCGGTTTGTGTAAACGCAGCTCTGATTGGTGGAATCACGACGGGACGAGGAGAGGGGGACGCTGGAGGGGAGGGGGTGACAGAAAAAAAAAACAAAGATGGCAGTGTAGACCTAGGGACGAACTATCGAAAAGACGACAGCGAAAAGAGCAGGTTTTAGGCTTTCAGGTGAGACCGGAGTGTGTGTGAGTGTGTGAGAGAGAGTGTGTGAGAGTGTGTGTACTGTGCTCCGGAAGGCGGAGAGGACGCGGTTAGCCCGGGCAGCTCGCACTGCCACAGCCGAATAACGGAGTCTCCAGCTGGCGAGCAGCAACAACAAGACCTGCGCTGTGGATGCAGGGGGAAAGCACGCTACTAAACATTCTCGCATATTCATATCCACTGGGAAGTGAAGTAAGCCATCACATCTGCACTTCACAGCCAGACATACAGTCTGTGTTTACTTTCCTCTGAACTGGGTCCACTTTGTGTCAGGGACTCACATATGAATCGGAGCTTATTATTACGGACGAGTTTATACACAGTCGGGCGTGTTGTCAGGAGCTCGGCAGTTCCACATTTCCACAATAAATAATAATAATAATAATAACAACAACAACAACAAAACAACAACAATAATAATAATAATCCTGCGTGTTTGGGTCGGACGCGGATGTCTTCGATGGAAGAGCGAGGTGAGGTGGCGGCCGCTCCAGGCTCATCCTCAGCCGGCGTGGGTGTCGGGCCGGAGGCCGTGGCTGCAGGTGCGGGTTTATCCGGGATTCAGGAAGAATCAGGCATGCGGAGAGAAGGTTCCGGTTCCGGTTCTGTTCCAGAGACAGACCCGGACGCGCCGCCCAAAAAGCGCGTGAGGCTGCAGGAGGGTGAAGCGGGTAAGCTCGAGGAGCGCCTCTACTCCGTCCTGTGCTGCACCGTGTGCCTGGACTTACCCAAAGCCTCTGTTTACCAGGTGATTACTGACACAGATACACCATTATTATTGTTATTGTTATTATTATTATTATTATTATTACATGCTCATATTATATTTGAAGATGTGCATTTCGGGACATAAGCCAGACACAGTAATACACAATACAGGCAACCAGGGACACCAGGAGGAATTTTGGGGCCTGTAACAGGTTATTGCATTGGGCTCTCTGCCAAGGACAGTTTTCATTCTCCTGGACAGTTTTCCTTTGATAGGGTCCTCTTGGGCCTCTTGTCTACCCAGGGCCCTTGAAATTATTGTCTCCTTTATGAGACATTACCTCAAACCAAAATAAATTAAGCTTTCCATAGCCTGTTTTTGAACTACACCGATCACCCAAATCCATAAAGGTTGTTTTTTTAGCATTAGCTATACATTAGATGTATAATAGTTGTTGATAATAGTCAGGAAAGGAACGGAGGTTGAATGTGACCTTTAGGGTAGTCTGACTTGTTGATGTCTTTCAAAGACAGACAAACAGACACACACACACACACACACACAATACTTTGTTCGTTTGTTCATGTAGTTTGGTGTTTGCTTTGATTTTCCTATCTGAGGATGTGTAACTGTGGCCAGGTTGCCAGGTCAGGGTGACTAAAACGACCCAATGGCCGTGAAAACCTATCTCAAAAACTATTAAGTTTCAAAACTCATAACCATGTGAATAGCTTTTAGTGTCCATCCTGTCAGTCATTGCAAAATGTATTGTAATATTCAAATTATAATACAGTTATAATAAGTCAGAATGAAATGTTATATTTCTTTTTATAATTTCATAAATACTATCATGTTCATATTGTCATGAAGAAACACCAATTAGGAATAAGCGTACACAAGACTACTGAGAAATTTAGAGATTTAGGTTTAGGAATGTGAATTCATTTACATCCGAAAACCGTGGGGGGAAAAATCATCCCATGACTGCAGTTTACATGTAGACCAATCGAGTAGGAAAATCAAGAACCTGACTGCAGCACTGTTGTGACCTGACCAGCTGTTCAGCCCAGGGGTAAACATGGCAATTCAGCGTCACATGATCCCCTTAAGCCAATCAGCGAGGAGGTCTTAAGTACCCCTCCCCCAAGAATGTTCCTCCTGTATTCCTTTAAATTAGGACATTCTTAAAAAAAACTGCTCATAAACACAGGCATTAAACACTTTAAACATTACTGCACACTTACTAACACCACAGCGGTTCTTTCTTCCAAGCAACTGATGTCAGTGATCCACTTTACAACACCGTTGAGCTCTGAGAGGCCCAACGTTTCGAAATGCAATGTTTGTTTAAAACACTCAAGTGTGCTTATATTCTCTACAAACTATGTGCAAGAATACACCATATCACAAGGTTTGTGACGGTAATATTATTAAACACAAAAAAACCTCCTTTGTATTTTAGAACGATTTTATTATCTGTCCAAGAAAGTGTTTCATCAACACTTCTTTTCTTTTTCAAAATGAAACAGATGTTTAATAACAGAGGAATTTGTAGATTGTTTGTGTTTAGAAAAAAGCAACACTGGCGTTGTCATTTTTCACAGTATTCCCTTTAATTTATTTTCACAGTATTCCCTCTAGTTTATCTACTCAGATGAACTCAGAAGTACTTTTTGTTTGTAATATTATTTTCAAAATAAAAGCATAAAACCTATTTTATTGTTCATAAGTCGTGAGAAAAGAATAATACTCCTTTGAAAATCTACAGTGTCCTAGATATTTAGGTGTTTAATTTTTTTTTTAAATACCCTTAATCACTGAATCTTTTTATATTTCAACATTGACCAGATGAATCAGTTAATTGTCCTTGTATCGTTCATCACAAATCCACTCAGATCTTAACACTCGCTCTTATACACTGTTGAGAAAGGTAAAGTAAGATGATCATGATAAAGATGATCCCGTTTGCACCTCGTGAAGGATATTAGCTAGAGTCAAGGACATGTCTATAGTGAGATGATATCAACAATGCAGAGGTTACGTTAAATACAGTGGGGGTCCAAAAATTAAAATCAATGCTATTTTGGTAAATTGTTACTAAAAATGTTACTAACACTGACAATTTAATTACTTTTTTATTAATTAACACCATTTGTTTGATTAATTTAACAGTTGTGCATATATTGTAATTAATTGAAGCAATACTTGTATCTTAATGGAAACTTTAGTTTTGGCTAGTCCAGACAACCTCGCTTTCAGGTACAACAAATTACATCTCTAATCCACGCTGTTAGGCTGTTAGGCTCCGAAAAATGATGAGCAAGCTTACCAGTTAGAACCTAATATAAGGTCTTATATTCAGTAACTAACTTAGTTAATGTTTATCTACCTGTATATAGCCTAAAAAGCTGAGCTGTTGGTAATTTGAGGAACTGCTATATGAAAATCACAAACTCTACAAGGAGATCTAAATGATTGACGTTGTGCTCCTAGCTGAGCTCCAGTTTCCCTAGCTTCTTTGCGCTTACATGTTTTGGAAGTTGTCATCTCGTTTCATCATTTCTTCCTCTTCTTATTTACTGTTCCTCTTATGACTTCCTGTCATCATATCTCACCGACATGTTAAGAAGGTTAGATGGCTTTATTGGGGTTTCCTGAGATCTTGCTGCATGATGCTCCCTCGAGGTTTTAGTGTTATTTTGGCATTTTGACCACCTTTCTGTGACCTATAAGAAATCATCCTTCAGGGGCCGCCTCAGGCAGTTTGCACCATGGATTTATGACAGTTCTGTCAATTCTGACAATTCTGATTTTAAGTTTGGGTACTGATTAAGATCAAAGTAGCCATACCTTTTCAGCTTTCATGTACAGTCATGTAGCCTCTGCAAAATAGTTAAACAACAAAATAGACCGATATTTTTTACTTATCAGAACTGAGACGATTGGATGCACTGTTTGCAGACTTTTGATTAAAGTGTGTTTTTGTGTCAGTGTACAAACGGGCACCTGATGTGTGCTGGCTGCTTCATCCATCTGCTGGCGGACGCACGGCTAAAGGAAGAGCAGGCCACGTGCCCGAACTGCCGCTGTGAGATCAGCAAGAGCCTGTGCTGCAGGAACTTGGCTGTAGAGAAAGCTGTAAGCGAACTGCCCTCGGACTGCAGCTACTGCCTCAAACAGTTCCCCCGCTCCAGCCTGGACCACCACCAGTCAGAAGAGTGCCAGGACAGGTACATCCTCACTCAACTGAGAAACACACGTCAGCACCCCACCAAGCCCTTCTCTAATTACAACGTCTCTGAATCATGTTTAATGTTGTTAGTGTGGCGTCTCTGATTTCTGCTTATGGACTTTGGTAGGCTTACGCAATGTAAATACAAGAGGATTGGCTGTCCGTGGCAGGGGCCATTCCATGAGCTCACTGCCCACGAGGTTGACTGCTGCCACCCATCTAAGACTGGCATCGAGCTGATGGGCATCCTGGATGAGATGGATCAGAGCCATCGCCGAGAGCTGCAGCTCTATAACAGCATCTTCAGCCTGCTCAGCTTCGAGAAGATCGGCTTCACAGGTACACATGTACAAACACAGCACACAGAGTTATAGCAGTTACAGCAAAGCATGCAATTATAAAAACATCATTCTTATCATTAGAACATCTGATATCATTAGTATGTTTTAATGTTGTTTATAGGACAGCGCTGTTTGATTGGCCAGAAGCTGTTGATTCAGTTTCTATAACAGCACAGCTCTGACTGTAGTGTAAGTTGTAATTCAAATCATAGTTTTATATCAATGTGCTTGTATTAAAATGTTATCATTGTTTATAGTAATAATTCACAGGAACCTGTATGGTGGACATGTCACATAATTGAAGTATAATAATAAATGTTTTTTTTAAAAACAGTGTATAGTGGTTGATTAAGGTTTCTGCAAGGACATTGTGCTGTGGCTCAGGTTGTTGAGTGGGTTGTCCACTAATCGTAGGGTTGGCGGTTCGATTCCCGGCCCACGTGCCTCCACTTGACAAAGTGTCCTCGGGCAAGACTCTGAACCCCATGGCAGCCTAGTGCCTTGCAAGTGTCTGTGGATGGGTGAATGAGAAATGGTGTAAAGCACTTTGTAGAACCGCTATGGTTGAAAAGGTGCTATATAAGTGCAGACCATTTAAAATTTATGGACACATCTTCAGTGTCAGCGCTTCAGGACTGCTTTCATTCTTCTCTGTAACGTGACAAGCTGTTTTTTTGTCTTATTAACTTAGACAGAAAAAAAGAGAGGCACTGAAGGAACGAATGTTTATATGTACTGTAATATACAGTGCTGTGAGAAAGTATTTGCTTTCTTCTTTGATTTCTTCTTTTTTTGTGTGTATCTCATACTAAATAGTTTTAGATCTTCAAATGAAATAAAACGTAAAACAAAGGCAACCTGAGTAAAAACACATTTATTTATTTATTTATTTTCGAGCATGAACTGCCTGTTTAAAGTCCTGCCAATTGGTTCAAGTCAGGACTTTGACTAGGCCACTCCAAAACTTTAATTTAGCTTTTTTTGAGCCATTCGGAGGTGGACGTACTCCTATGCTTTGGATCACTGTCTTGCTGCATAATCCAGTTGCGCTTGAGTTTCAACTTACAGACTGAAGACCCAACATTCTCCTTTAGGATTTTCTGGTAGAGAGCAGAATTCATGTTTCCCAGTTGCCCAGGCCCTGAAGCAGCAAAGCATCCCCACACCATCACACTACCACCACCATGCTTGACTGTAGGTATGCTGATCTTTTTGTGGAATGCTATGTTTGGTTTACGCCAGATGTAACGGGACCCCCGTCTTCCAAACAGTTCCACTTTCAACTCATCAGTCCACAGAACATTCTCTCAAAAGGTTTGAGGATCATCGAGGTGTGTTTTGGCAAAATTCAGATGAACCTTAATGTTCTTCTGGGTTAGCAGTGGTTTTCACCTCGCCACTCTTCCATGGATGCCATTTTTTCCCAGTGTCTTTCTGATAGTGGAGTCATGACCAGTGACCTTTACTGATGCAAGAGAGGCCTGTAGGTCCTTTGATGTGATCCTTGGCCCTTTTGTGACTTTGCTAGATGAGTCATTGCTGTGCTCTTGGAGGACTTTTAGAAGGTCATCCACTTCTGGGAAGGATCACTACTGTGCTGAGTTTTTCTGTTTGGAGATAATGTCTCACTGTGGTTCTTTGGAGTCCCAGAGTCTTTGAAATAGTTTTGCAACCCTTCCCAGACTGATGTATTTCAAATCACCTTCTTCCTCAACATTTCTGGAATTTCTTTCAACTTTGGCATAGTGTGTTACTGGGTAAGACCTTTTAACCAACTTCATGCTGTTGAAAAAGTTTCATTTAATTATATTTAATTGATTTGATTGAACAGGGTTTGCAGTAATCAGGTCTGGTTGCGTCTAGTCCAGCTGAACCTCATTATGAATGCAGATTCATAGATTTGGGGAATTAGTAACTACGGGGGCAAATACATTTTCACACATGATCAGTTGGTATTGGATAACTTTTTTGCTCTAATAAATAACATTATCGTTTAAAGACTGTATTTTGTGTTTTGTCAGATTGCCTTTGTTTTGTCTTAGATTTAGTTTTAATTTCTGAAACAGTTATATTAAGCACTGTAAGTAATAACTAACTTGTATTGCAGATGTTCCAACATTAAATTTAACTATAAACATTTATAACCATGTTGTTCATTGATTCAAAATTGCAGTCACTGGGAAATTGCTGGGAGTACGGTGGCTTAGTGGTTAGCACTTTTACCTTGTATCTTCAGGGTTGAAGGTTCGATTCCCACCTCCGCCCTGTGTGCATGGAGTTTGCATGTTCTCCTCGTGCTTTGGGGTTTCCTCCTGGTACTCCAGTTTCCTCCCGCAGCCCAAAGTCATGCATTGTAGGCTGACTGGCATTTCCAAATTGTCCAAATTGACAGTCCATTGTGATGGGTTGGCACCCTGTCCAGGGTGTGCCCCGAGTTCCCTGGGACAGGCTTCCCGCAAATCCCGTGTAGGATAAGTGGTACAGAAAATGGATGGATGGATGGCAAATTGCTGTGGTTTAAGAGGACTAAAATATGTCAGAATGTGCTGTTATTAAAAAATAATTAATATCATGGTGGCAACAGCAACTCTGCTTCACGTCGGGCCACATTACTCCACCTCCATGCCTCCTTGTAAACCTTTTATGGCAGAGGGGCAGCGCTGAGTAGCTCTGTTTAGTCTGGTGATTGTTTCTTTGGGCTGGAAAAATGTAAATAGAAGCATGAAATAAAGGAGTGGCATGACAGTGACTGTTTTTCTACTATGTCTTTGAAAAGATAGGATTATTACAGTTATAAATACACTATTCAGCATTACATACTGCACCTTTAATTACATAATGTTTTGAGATTAGAAGCCTAGCTCGAACAAAGCTAGAAAAGCTTTCGAACCAAGCTTAAAAGGAACATTTCAGAAAGCTCATTTATAAGAGCATCAGATACACACCTTATAAGCATAATAATACTGAATACTGAAAATCCCCCCTTCACTTTGTCTGAGTGTAGAGGTGCAGTTTCGGCCGTACCGCACAGACGACTTCATCACCCGGCTGTACTACGAGACGCCACGCTTCACCGTGCTCAACCAGACATGGGTGCTGAAGGCACGTGTCAACGACTCAGAGCGCAACCCCAATCTTTCCTGTAAGCGCACACTCTCCTTCCAGCTGATCCTGAAGAGCAAAGTAAACTCGACGCTGGAGTGTTCCTTCCTGCTGCTCAAGGGCCCGTACGACGACGTGAAGATCAAACCCGTCATCCAGCACCACGTCTTCTCCAACGACGCCAACGAGACGGAGTACGCGCCGCTGCCCATCAGCGACAGCGTCGAGTGCAACAAGCTGCTGGCTGCCAAAAACATCAACCTGCGCCTCTTTATCTTTCAGATCCAGAAATAGGTGGAGAACCGAGGCGTGGAGGAAGCGAAGGGAGGCAGGGAAGGAGAGGAAGGGTGAAGAAGTGACCCTGAACCACACATACCTCGACAAGAACAAGGATGAGAGAGCAAGCTATTTAGAGATGGGCCTATACAACCTGCAGTCGCCTGTGTTTGTTTGTGTGTGCCTGTATGTGATTAATAGAAATGTTTTCTGATCCTATATGGTCCAAAATGCGTGTCTGTTCATCAACAATCTGACCATTACTGATCCGTCACTAGTTTTAAAAAACAAACAAACAGGACAGTCCTGATTGGACACCACATTCAATATTGTACGTGTGGGAGTGTGTGCATGCATGTAAGTATGAATGAGTGCGAATGCGCAAGATAACCTAATTGAAGCACTACAGACAAGTCGACTATCTCAGCATGTGTGTGTGTGTGTGTGTGTGTGTGTGTGTGTGCGTGCGCACGTGTGTGTGTGTGTGTGTAGATTCACTTGTGACTGTGAGACAGACAGGCTTGTTGGAGACATAATCCAGGAAGCACTGGATTGATGTTTTTAAACAGCCTGCAGTTTAGGCAGTGTTACTTAAGACATCCTGTGGTACTGTACATGTGTGTGTGTCCATGCAGTGGTTCTCTCCTGCTCAGAACCCTCCTCTCAAGGCTTACACGCACACACATATACACACACATACACAAAATCTGAGCAGAAAATAGGCTGCAACTGCTTTAAATGTATTTTTGTAAGTGAAGGGAGACATTTTACTTGAGGTACAGCAGGTCAGGCAGCCTGAACAAAATGGCTGCTGACCTCTGAACGCAGAAGAGTGGAGTTTGCATGTTTTTAGTTTCTTCTCTGTGTGTTCTTAGGAGCACAAATGTTTATCCCAGTAGCATTATAGTCTTGTAAACTAACTTAAGTTTGATATTTTTAACACAATTATTATTTAAGGACCTGTGAAACTTAGCTTTATATCTTATTTAGAGTTTGATTTGTTATATTTTCCTCTCTTACTTCTCGTACACACAGTCACACATCCCTGTACGGCCCATTAATGGCACCAGCTAATCCATCGTTATTACTTTATTTTAACCCAAATGCATTATGGTTAGCAACAAAGAATCTACTCACTATAGAAACAGACTTCCCCTACCTACACCCACACACATCAGAGAGCCAGACAGGGTCTAATCACATCCCTGTGGTGTTGAACTCAACCGATCCATTTTAACATACTTGAATTCTTGCAGGGGGGAGAAAGCGTGAAGCTGATCTAGACCGTGTGTTCGATATCGAAGAGTCTAGTTTGAACCTGTTTCTGTATTGAAAAAGCTTTTAATTCTCACATTACACTCTGCCTGTATTTGTGCCTTTCTATTAAAGCTCATCGAAACGAAACGTCTGTGCACTTATTTGGTCAGACCGTAATGGACCAAAGTTCTATTCCACTTACATGAACATACTACCAATCGTAAAAAAAATATAAATAAATAAAAAGCATGAATACACTTGTGTAAATGTGTGAGAGAGTAGAAGCAGAAGAATAACAAATCATAGCTGCATTCACATTGAGTTCACAGTCAATGAATTTCTGAACTGTAAGGATGTTTTTATAAAATATAAAGGCAAGGCATATTTCTCAAATCATAAACTCTACTAGGTTTGAAGGACTGTGTGATGGACTGCCGTCCCATTCGAGGTCTATCTCTATCCTGTCTCATTCCCAGTGTTCCCAGGATGAATGAAGAAATGAAATGGACACCAGGCCTATCATGTTCACAATTTCCACATAACTTAATCAGCAAGAAACTAAACCGCATCCTATTGTTTTTTTCCCCTCCATTAAAAGACAACTTTCATTGCAGTTGTAAGATATTTTAAGGAAAGGTCTTTATGCTATAATGCACACTTTTGTAGTTTTAATTAGACAATGTCTATTAAAGATTATTTCATAACTAGTAAAATGATAACGTTAAAGTTTCTATATAATAATATACAGACTTAAAGATGGATCCTCTAAGACTGATTAGGACAATAGTTTTCAACATGTAGGTCACAACCCAAAAAAAGAGGTATTTTTGAATATTTGAGAAAGAAACATTTAAGATTTCATTGTTTAGGTCAGTAGCTGTGTTGAGTTAAAGGCTATGTTCTGTGCAGATTTAATTTGGCAGCTCTTTCCCTAATCAGTAAAAGGCCTTAGTAAAGGTGCATTTGAGTTTGTGTATGGTTTCTTTGATTACTAGTGTTAACTACTGTGTTACAGTTGTAAGTGCATTTTACTGCTGGTTCATTTTAAACCTGTTTTGGGAGATTATGTGGTCACTCATATGGTCTGTGAGTTGAACTTCCATCCTAAGTTTCTTATCTCTGCCTGATTGGGAGTGTGGGTGGGGAAGCAGAAGCCTTTCTTTTAGCTTTACAAGCATGAGATGGGTGCTGGAGTGTACACTCATTTAAATCCGGGTCGCATTTAACGATGAGGCAACAGGCAGATGTTTTAGTGTTAAAGTGGACATTGACAAAAAAAATGTGGCAAATCGTATTGAAAGTAGAAGTAAAAATGAGTTTTATTCATGATATGGAATAACTATTTTATTATAATATTAATAACCACATTATTATACATTTGTATGCCGTAGTAGAGGTAAATGCAAATAAACACAGCATTTCTGACGCAACTGGCACAAAATATTCACACATGTCAGTGTATGTAAAAGAATTCTTCCAATCAAACAGCATGCGGAAAACAGAAAAGGCTGGACGTGCCCGCACTGTGCTGCTGCTCTGAATGGAGGTTGTGCTACGGAGTGATTGACACTTAAACAAACACCATAGTGTGCAGCTGGTGAGTAAAAAAATACTGGTTCTTTCTGGTGCTTATATATCTGTGTGTGTTTGTGAGAGAGATAAATAAAGAGACGTTTCTCTGGTAAAATACCAAGGCTACAGTTCACCTGCATCATGGTTCTCAGACCCTCCTCTAAAGTATGCTATATTTTTGTGTGTGTGTATGTGTTAGTACCAACACTGGTTCTGGGTTCTACTGCATGTATTTCTGCAGCCGGCTGATTGGCAGGTGATGCCGACACTGAGAGGTGGAGGTGGAGAATGATTCAGAGGGTTGCAGTAAACCGACACTCCAGCTGAAGGCCCTGTGCTCTGATTGTGCCCAGCCTGCCTGGAGACTAACACTGTAGAGGGGTAGGATTGCAACGGTGGGGCCATCTTGGAAAGAGAAATAAGACATATGATTAGCATGTGTAACTTATTGTGTAATATCAGGTGTTTCAGCTGTAACTGCACTCCAGCCTGATGTTCATATGCTAACCTGATAGGATGATGTGGAAGGGTAGGAGCCCATGATGCTCTTCTGTGTTTGTGGTAATACCTGAGCTCCCACCATGTTTGAGTAAGCTTGTTGCTGACTGGTTAAGAGAGCAGCATATCCTATGAGAAGGCAAATGAGGTGGGGCAAAGTTTCAGTCAAGGCTGATTAAAGTCGTAAAAGCAGTGGTTGTCTACTGCCCTCCTCTGGTAAGGGTTTCGCTTGCACTAAATTGTAGGTGTTAGAAAATTACCCAAGTCTTAATGAAAGTAGAACATAAGCTGAGCTAGACTGAGAGAGTATGAGACAGGGAATTTGATTCAAAAAGCTTTAAACACAACGTTACAAAAGATGAGTTAGGAAATAAAATGGAATGAGAGATGAACATTGTGGTTCATATGACCGGCAAAAAGCGCTGAGCTTAGATGCAAGTGTAAATCATAGTATGGCATAATAATGATACAGTTTCATTAATACAGTTTCAGACTGCTCTAAAGAAAACTCATTTCATTTCAGAGTTGTACAATTGCTTATTGCTGTGTATATTGCTGCGTATGTACATTTGAAAATTACTAGAACTACTGATCAGTAGTGCTCTGATGTTTTGTTTATCTTTAACAGAAAACAGTTTAACAGTTTATAAATAATAATTTAAAAAAAGAGTGGTTATGGTTATAACTGTGTTAACAGAACTAGCAAAATTATTAAGGACTCCTAATAATATCATGCAATCTTAAGAGTATGTAACTCTGTAACCCACTGTAACACAAACACATTTCCTACCTGTACCCATCTGTGTGTTGTAACTGGCTGGTCCGTACTGTTGAGGTGTGTTGGCACACTGACCAGGATAACTATACATGGGGGTCTTGGAGAAAGAAGAATATACTTCAGATGACACTTGATATGCATTGAACAGGCAACTTTTTTAAGGTCAACGTCGTTGTTGCTACACTCACTGGCCATGTTACGAGCTAAAGATGCTGTATATGACAACTTTGTAGATATTTTTGATTACTGACTGTAGATTAATAAATACTATCTGTTGCTATAATGTGTCAGATACTCTCTACCACCTGCACCACCACAGGAACACTATTGTCTACATATTATGTGGCTGGTGGTCCATTCTCAGCATTGTGACACTCGGTATTACACTGATGTATATGCATCAGTGATTTTTAGCACCGTGTAGACTTATTAGTCACACACCTACCTTGTTTTACACCTTGTAGCTGTACAGCTAGAAGCTGTAGCTCATTTTTCATTGCACAACCTTCATCAGCTGGATATCTTTGACTGTTGGACTGTTTCTCAACCCAGGTGTGCTAACTAAGTCATTTAAAAACCTCAGCAGTACTTCTGCACCAGATACTCTCATACCACCGCTACACCTCCTAACATGCTATTATCATGTCACTGTTGCTGAGACCGATCATCCAGCCAAATGCTATCTGCTCAGTAGTGGCACATTTCCACTGATGGTTGATTATAGAGGGGCTGACAAACAGCTTACAGTCAGTAACCATATAGCTACAGTGAACCTATATGATAGCTATACTTAATAACAAGGCCAACGAGTGTAGATACAAAATAGGCTGTCATTCAAAAAAAAAAAGAAGAGGGAAATTCAGTGCATTTGAGCACCTGATTGCTCTGTTGGCCACAGGTTTGTGTGGGCGAGGCTGTAGGCATAGCCAGGGTCATTCCTGAGCTCATATAGTTATCTGCAGGGTAGGGCTGGGCATAATTCTGTTGGGGTTGTGTGTAGCTGTGTGTGGGCGGCGCTCCATGCAGGTAGTAGGTGGACATGTCTGATGTTTCACCTAAAGACTGTTGGTTTAATGTCATGTGACTGAACTGAGATGAAAGGTCGTCCCTCTGTGGAGAGAACAACATCTTTTCTGTTCACTGTAAATATATCAGTGATGATAAAATAACAGAGTTCATAATACTCATTGCAAATATGTACAAATCTAGACGCGACGACTTAGGCACTTACACTCTGCTCTGGGGTGTGGAACTGTGAGGGAGAGACCGTTAACACTTGCTGTGGAGGAAGGTACGTCATAGACGAGTACTGAACCTGTGGGACATGGAGTTTATGTTCACTCAAATATAATTGTTTGATCCTTTTTGCTACTTCATTAAAAGGAAATATAATTTTATTTAACACCAAGTCACAAGTGTCACAAGGAATGTTGAAAATCACTCAAACTGTTAATAATGAGGAAACACATATGAATACATATAACTCCCAGGACCCACTAGTGGGTCCTGACTTATCCTGTATATTCTTCACTATCATAATCACATACAATATCTATAAGTTCACTCTAGTTACTGAATAATTCATAGTAGTTACTGAATAATATATATATATATTAAGATGAATAGTTGAACAATAAGCAGAGATATTAAAACAACCCTGTAATCTGTTGAAGAGTTCAGGCAGTGAGACAGAAAGTACACAGTAGATGTAATTTAAAAAAATAAAAAAAAATCAATAAATCTATTAAATATAACAGTTAGTTGATGTGAAGTATAACAGCACGGGTACATTTCACTGTTTGTGTCACTCCGCTTGTCTGTGTACATGACCTAAAATTCCAATGTTAGCGATAGTTTTTACAGTAAAACTGTTACTACACTTACTACAGTGTGCATTGCATGGCAACATGCAACACTATATCCATCTGTGGCTTCTCTGGGAACTTTTTGTTCATTGAAAATAAACTAAATATTTGCCCATATTGTGTCTGAAATGTCAGTTACTCAATTTAAACGTTTTGTTGTGTAAAAGCAATATCACTGTCACATCACAGCGCTCCGCTCACTCCATATCCCAACAACCTCCAAATATGGCCGCCTTGAACTACACTCTCTAGAATGCACACACTCTCACATGCTCTCAGTTACCAAGCTTCTGATTGAACACACCTGCATCCAATCCTCCACACACACATGGACCCTTTAAATAGAGACTCTCATCCATTCATGTTTTGCGACGTATACACTCAGCATTGTCTGGTATACCTGACTATAGCAAGTCTTTTTGAGCCTGTTTTGGCTCTCTGAATTTCACCATACTGTTTCACATTTTTTGCCTTTGTCCTGTCTGGTTTATTCTGTTTGCTGATCGACTGTGCTGTGGTCCGTTCTTAAGGCTGTTGGTTTACTGGAAGAGCTGCTTAAGTTCCAGCAATGCAAATCCCAGGAGATCAGCATTTTGTGAAATACTCAAACCAGCACATTACAGTTAAAGTCACTGAAATCACATTTTTCCCCATTCTGATTTTTGATGTAAACATTAACTGAAGCTCTTGACCTGTATCTGCATAATTTTATGTATTGCGCTGCTGCAATATGATTGGCTGATTAGATAATTGCATGAGTGAGCATATGCATAGGTGTTCCTAATAAAGTGGCTGGTGAGTGTATATGGTCTATTAATGAGCACTATGACTTTGGCAAGCTCTTTCTACCTGTGGAAGAGAATGGCTCATCACTGGTTGCTGCTGTGGCTGGGGAGGGGGCGGGGCCTGTGGCTGCATTGTGTTTAGCTGATTGCTCAGCGGCTGCTGGCTCACTGGTGGATTGTAAACAGCTGGAGTTCCATCAGGATTCAAATATGGCTGTCCTAAAACATCAGACACATGCTCAGTCTTTCAGCATCACTGATATGTATGTTTTAGCATGTGCATAGTGTATGTCTGTATACCCGTGTTTGGGTTGAGCAGGATAGTCCCAGGAAGTATGGAGGATTCTGCTGGCACCAGAACATAGGCAGAACTGTTACTAGCTGCAGGTTCTGTCACTGGAACAATAAAAAAAATATGCTTCATTATAATACTATTATTATATGTTGAATTAGTTCCTTTAAAATTGGGGCACATTGTGGATAAAGTATTTCTTGTACCTGGCTTGCAGAGTTTGGGATTGTTGTCTGAGTGTGTGTGTGTGGGTTTAGAGCTCCAGGTGGAACTGTCTGAGTCAGTGCTGCTCCAGGGTCGAGGGTCATTCCAGTGACAATCCAGCTCAAAGCTGCTCTGTCTGCTGCCTGACAGCCGGCCTGAACCATCCCTGGTACCCCTGCAGGTACAGATACAAGCTATGCTACTCTCTAAGATACATCACTTTTGAGTCAATAAAACTAATATTGCATAGAATACACACAAATTCTGCGTCTCAATTCGCCTGATTATACTATTCAGTAAAATATGTACTCTTTCCACACTTCGAAAAACTATCAGTTAACCTAATTGGTTACAAAATGTTCATCCAGCTCTTTCTTTTTAGTAACACTTATTAGTAACAACCCATCCCAACTATTTTGAGACGTGTTGCGGCCATCAAATACAGAATGGCCTTATTTTTTTCCTTAAAATGGTACATTTACTCGGTTTAAACATTTGATATATTTTTTATGTTCTATTGTGAATAACATATGGGTTTATGAGATTTGCAAATCACTGTATTCCGTTTTTATTTACATTTTACACAGTGTCCCAACTTTTTTGGAATTGGGGTTGTAGACCATCCGGGTACCTTTAGGATACTCATTTGAACATACTACGATTTGGGACACACTAATTCTAATCTCGGATACTAGGACAGATAGTAGGTGACTTGAGACACAGTAAAATTTGGATTCAGATGGATTTTTGACTGATATCATTACTAGGCCATTGAGCCCAGTGTGCAACAACCTGATAATCTCACAGATCCTCTGCCAGATGTTTAATTTACAAGACTTGCCACCAACTGTTGGAAACAAAACTATTGAATAACTTAAAGACAGAGGCTATGAACCTCAGAAACTCAAAAAATTAAATAAATAAATAAAACCCTCATCATTACAGTGTTCAAAAGTTTGTTTTCCTGTCATGAGAACAGCAGTTTGTACACATGGAGGCATGGATAGACAATGACTTTGTAACTGACAGAATTCTTACAGACTTATATTGATGCTGATAATGTAAAAATGAAAAGGTGAATAATGCCATTTCCTCAATGAGAATTTGGACATGAATTCATATAGTGTATAGACATCAAGAATTATTCATTCGTTCCTCTTGAACCGCTTTAGTCTTGTCAGAGTTTTGGTGAATCTGGAGTCACAAAAATGGGAGCAAAGCAGGAATACACTCTGGATGGAATGTCAGTCCATGGAGGGCACCATGCACACACACACATTCACACACATATTCACACATAGGGCAGTTTAGTAACTTGTATATATTTGGGGAGGTGGGTGGAAACCAGATAACCATATGTGAAATAAATGTTCTCTCTTCGGGTCCTGATTAAGGGGTCCTGTGTGTGTGTGTGTGTGTGTGTGTGTGTGTGTGTATGTGTTGTTTTTTGTTGTTTTTTTAAGAAGCGACAGGATCACCCAGCCCTAATATCAAGTGAGCCGAAATGTATTTCATGTAATGCCATTACATGTCCTTAAATATCTTACACCAGGAAGTGTGGACTTCAAAATGACACGCATCAATTCAAAGTACTTTATGTCTCTCACACTAACCTAAAGAGCTGTCTCCTCTGTTGCGTCTCACTGTACATATTACAGCAGTCCTCTGGACCTCTGCAGACATTGGACGAAAGAGAAAGAGAGCAGGAGAGAGTGAGAGTGTAACATGAGATATCCGTGCTTTGACTGTGACACGGTTGCAGGGTTTCATCTAACACTTCACCTCCTTGTTAATAATAAAGTTCCTGTTAATAATGGAACAAACATTTCATGGAATGATGGCACAGTGTGTACAGTTTAGCTTCCAAATGGGAACGTGATGACTGCGGCAAACATTTATAGAGGATACCAAATGATATTTACCTGGTCTCAATGTAAACACTGTGAGCAGGACAGGATGACTAAAAGGGAGAGAGGATATTTTAAGTATGGTGTGTACATTGAAGTTTGAGTGTATTTGACATTTATGTTCACTCACATCCTGAGAGAAGATTCGCTCTCTGGCTTTCTGATACTCTTCTTCTCTCTCCTCGAAAGACTTGCTCCTCATTTGCTCCTTCAGCCGTGGCATCCTCAGCTACAAAATACACCAAAATACAACCATCAGAGTCGATAACGAGTGACACACTGAGCTGACTGTTGGCCGTGGGATGCCTTTGAGTGTTGGTGGCCAAATGTTGCCCATAGTTTGACACATTACCGCTAGTCGGCTTAAGTGTGTTGAATCGGTCAGAGGCTGGCAGGAGAGAGAACCTTCTAATTGGCTTCTTAGTCAAAAACATCAGGAGAAGAAAAAACGAATCAGCCAAAGCAAACAACGTTAACTATCAGCATATTTGCTGCAGCTTTTGTCATATCACAGCAAACCAGTGACTACATTTCCCATCCTGCACTGCGGCCTACAAACATGGCCACCATGGACTACACTTCCCCCACACACGTTCACCTTCTCGGGAATTCTAATGACACACACCTGTTGCCAATCTCACACTCACTCTTTGAACACCATGACTTTGTGAAGTATTGATTGTTATCACCATACCAAGCATTCGTACCCTGTTGCTTGTTTTGATCCATGTACTTTGATCTTGTTTCTAGTTTCTCCTTCTCGATTCTTGCCTCGCCTCGTTTATGCCTGTTTGCAGATCGCCTGACCCATTGCCTGTTTTTGACCACGCTCTTGTCTCATGATTTGGA
Source organism: Ictalurus furcatus (assembly GCF_023375685.1). Classification (NCBI taxonomy): domain Eukaryota; kingdom Metazoa; phylum Chordata; class Actinopteri; order Siluriformes; family Ictaluridae; genus Ictalurus; species Ictalurus furcatus. The sequence continues at coordinate 13,836,932 of NC_071278.1, forward strand.
TTTGTCTGCCTGTCTCTCTCAAATAAAAGTCTTTAACTGCATTTGCATCCGTCCTAACCTCCATTACGTGGATTACATGATAGCTATGACTTTTGTTTTTGTGCAACAGCACAGTGTTTCATTTCCGAACAGATATCTAAACAGATTCACAATGGCCTGAATAATTGCTTATTTGTTTGGTTCTGTTGCTAATCACGCACTACCACAATAAGTAAAAAATAGTCAATTATTATTATTATTATTATTATTATTATTATTACAGGTTATGTTATACTCTTATATAAAAAATCTTCATTTAGAATCTTAAGGTTTTCTTCATATTGTCTCTCTGGGGGAAACTGAACAGGTTCCAAATAGGACCTTTTTACACACTATTTCGTAAAATGGTGTGTGGTTTGAAATACACACCTTTTCTGTGATGCTGGTTCTTACAACTGCCACCTCCTGATATTGTAGGTTATTATGCCACAGTGCTGTAAAATTCTCGATTCTGATTGGTCAGAAGGTGTTAATTAATTTTCCATTAAAGCAGCTCTGAGATGCAAAAGGCTTTTACTGGTTGCAATACATTATTCTTTATGGTGGCTATCATGTTCGCTTTGCACCTCCGGGGTTGGGGGTTTGAATCCCTGTGTGCGTGGAGTTTGCATGTTCCCCCCATACTTCGGGGGTTTCCTCCAGGTACTCCAGTTTCCTCCCCTAGTCCAAAGACATGCGTTGTAGGATGACTGGCATTTCCAAATTGTCCATAGTGTGTGAATGTGTGTGATTGTGCCCTGACATGGGTTGGAACCCCGCCTTGTGCCCCAAGTTCCCTGATATAGGCTCCCCTGGGACCCTGTGTATGATAAGCCACATGGAGAATGGATGGATGGAACAACTCATTCACAGGGACTTCTACAGGGGACTCTTAATGCAATCTAAACCTAATAATAAATGGATTTAAAAAGGTGTGATAGTTAACACAGAAAATCATATAATCATTGATATGGTGAAATTTATGAAAGGACGTTCCAGAATCAGTAGGTTTTTCCCCCACGGTCTTCAAGACAGGTTGCTATAATGTTTTTCATGGACGTTGACAACAAAAAAAGTCAATCTAAACTGATAAGAGTATGAAGCACCATTCTTTAATAAAAGGATAAGAGGAATAAAATATCATCAGCTTCAAAATGGTGCATCAAAACACACCACCATTTATTATTTTAACAGCAGTATAACAGCACTCGTTATTTCTTACTTATTTCCTTTCATACAGGATTTGCATATCAGCAAACAATTATTGGCTTTGTGTTGTGTTCAAGTGCAACTTTTCACAGAAGATGGAAGGGAACAGTTGGCCTGAGGTGAGGCTCTTCTACATCTGCATGGGGCTCTCACGAAACGTTTGTGATCTTTTTGATAAAGAACACGTGCGTGTGTGTGTGTGCGTGCATGTGTGTGTGTGTGTGTGTGTGTGTGTGTGTGTGTGTGTGTGTGTACCTGACTGTCCTCCTTCTCCTGGCTGTTGTCTCTCTTTAGAATTGACCTTTTTTCTTCGGTTCTCTCCTCCTGGACATGTTCAGCAAACCGTTGCTCTGGTCTGAAAAATCAACAACAAAACAAAACACATCAATATATTCATTATATTCACTCACATTTACACTAAAATAAACTTCCAAACACGTCTGGTAAACACACATCCTGGAGTTGCTGGCTTTGTTGATAATGACAGCTTTTCCACTGTGATCCACATTGTGTTCTAGTCCAAAATACGCCGCAACTCTGTGAACCAGCATCCTGTGATAGGATGACATCTGAGGAAACTTCTTATAAGAGCTGCAATAGAATAGCAGGACATGTATTTTAATATGAATATGTTTAATGTATTAAATGGTAGAAAGCTGGCATCATCTTACTAGTTGTCTGTCATAAAGTCAGTCATGTCTTGCTCCAGTTTCAGCAGCATCAATCTGTCCCTGCAGGCCAGAACCAAATAATATGACAAGGTCTGTTAATAAGAACAAAATAAAAAGAGAAAGAAAATGGGGACAGCCACAACTCTCTCTCTCTCTCTCTCTCTCTCTCTCTCTCTCTCACACACACACACACACACACACACACACACACAAACACACACGCACACACACACACACTACCTGGGGCTGCTCTTTAGAGTAGTAATCAGAAACTCTTCCAGATCAATGCCTGTTGAGTCTGTGTACTCCAGACTTGATTCTGAAACACATTCAAATACAATTCATTTAAACTCATGTGACTGAAATCAGATCAACATAAATGATATGTTGTTCTCTCTCTCTCACACACACACATACTCTCTCACTCTCTCTCACACACTCTCTCTCACTCACTCTCTCACTCTCTCTCACACACTCTCTCACTCAATCTCTCACTCTCACACTCTCTCACTCACTCTCACACTCTCTCTCTCACTCTCTCTCACACTCTCTCTCTCACTCACTCTCTCACTCTCTCTCACACACTCTCTCACTCAATCTCTCACTCTCACACTCTCTCACTCACTCTCACTCTCTTTCTCTCTCACTCTCACACTCTCTCTCACTCACTCTCTTTCTCTCTCACTCTCTCTCTCTCTCACTCTGACTCTCTCACTCACTCTCACTCTCTCTCACTCTGACTCTCTCACTCACTCTCACACTCTCTCTCACTCTCTTTCTCTCTCACTCTCACTCTCTCTCTCACACACATACTTTCTCACTCTCACTCTCACACTCTCTCTCACACTCTCTCACTCTCACTCTCTCTCTCACTCTCTCTCACTCTCTTTCTCTCTCACTCTCTCTCACACTCTCTCTCACTCTCTCTTGCTCACTCTCACTCATGCTCTCAATCTCTCTCTCACTCTCTCTCTCTCTCTCACTCTCACTCACACTCTCACTCTCTCTCACTCTCTCTCACTCTCTCTCTGACATGTGCGTACACACAAACACAAAAACACTCACACAAACACATGCTTTCAGACACACACATACACACATAAACGACCTTTTGATAAGCTTGGTTTTTTCATGCTGTTGCCATCATTGCATTTCTCCTGCTGCTCTTCGACACACTCTGAAGTGTCGGCTGTCAGTGAACTTTCACCCTTAGACTCCTGCAGGACACAACCACATACTTGGTGCTGTCACTCACTCTATCACGCTACTCACACATAGCATCATAGCTGGCAGAAATTAAGACATTAGCTGGTCTGTTCACAGTTTGGTGTGTCACTCATCTTTAGCACTAGCTGGCCTGGTGATGGTAATGTGATGTACCAGTGACGTACGATTAGATCATTGAAATACATTTACAGTGTAGTGTAAAGGATAGTTAGGCAGTACTACGTAGTTATAGTGCTAAATGGTATATTAAAACACTATACCACTATAGATACTAATACTGGAAAGTCGTGTACTATTTTAACATACTGTTTAAAACTGTAGTATGTGGGACACTTCTGCAATATTGAGTCTTCTGGGTTATTTCCCTTTAAGCAAGCATGGAACATGTAAGCATGTCAGCTGTCTGCTGTAGATTTTGTGGTTTGTCGGAGTGCAACTTTTCACAGAAAACATGAATCAGTCATTCTTGGTATGTCAGGGCGGTACACCTGCAAGACCCACTATCAACCTGAGAGCTAGACTAAACATGATGGAGATACTGTGTTTTTGCTCTTACCTTGCTGCTTGATTCAGTGGGTGAAGCATCATCACACACAGCTGCACTCCTGATTAGTTTCCCTTTGGCCTGAAGTAAAATGTACAATGACTAAAACAGCACATAATATATACTTTTATTTACAAATCCACTTGCAGACATTCAAGACCATAACCCTCCATAATGCACATTACTTCTTTACTTCTGTTCATAGGTTTAGATATAAGCGCAATATTGGTAAAGCACTCATTAAATTTTCTACATCACTTTTCTTCATGTCAAATCCCAGAGACAATCTTGCATATTTTAATAGGCTTATTCAATAAGTCAAAAGATCTATTAATTACCAAACTGCTGCTGGAACTGAGTCAACCATTAACCTATGCAGAGCTTTCTAAATATCTCAACATTATCTAAGAGGGTCTCTCGAAATCCAAACACACCTGAGCCACATCACTGGGAGTTGCAAAGCCACACAGCCATACTGTTCTGTAGTAATTATTTTGAGCAGTAATATAAGTGAAAAGAGTCTTGTTTATTGGATATTTCACCTCTGTTACAGTATATCTAACAGGATTATTCTGTACAATAAGGGTGTTTTCACACTTGGTCCTTTTCAGGAGTCTGAGCATGGTTTGCTGGATTTTTGGCCCATGTTTGAACACTCCAAATGATCTCAGAACCTTTTAAAGCAAACCGAACAGAGACCATCTTGGCAGGTGGACTGAGTACGGTTCGCGTTCAGATTAGCGTATGGTTCACTAAAAACATGCATTGTGAACACTAATTGCTCTGGGCTCAATTGATTTTTCCATTTGCAAATTCTCGTCCAGACTTCTGTAGAAATCGTGCTATTCAACATGGCTGCTTCTGCTGGAAGAGGGATGTTAGGGACAGATGAGGAAATGGCTGCACTTCTTCAAATTTGGGAGGAGGACTGTATTAAGAAACAAATGTCAACCACCTACAGAAATTCAAGTCTTTGTTCAGTTTTGAGCAAAACTAAAAGACAGAGGATTTAACCGGACCGCCTTGCAGTGCAGGGTTAAAGTGACAAAATTATGGCAGAAATATATGGCCATATATTACGTGGTGCAAACCCCTGCGTGAACCCAATGTTTAGGATCAGCCATCTTGCACAATATTGCTGTACCCACAATGCACAGCACTGCAAGAGTACTTGGACCCAAAAAAAGCAACAGTATGAACACAAAGAGGTCTGAAAACCAATTACTTCTTAAGTGGACCAAAAAAGGATCCGAGTCCTCTTCCAGGGACAGGGACAGTGTGAACGTGAAGAGAATTGGGTTATTTTTCACTTGGTTCTCCGCTTGGTCCACTTCAAGCAGTCCGAGTTCGGTTCCTTTAAAGTGGACTCAAGTGTGAAAACACCCTGTATCTACAGTATTATTCTTTAGCAAAAGCACAGTATGTAATCATTTTAAATGTAGAACATTTATATTGAAATATTGAAAGGATTTTATTATAAATTTTATTAGTACACACACTGCTGGCCCACCTTGTGATTTCTTTTAAGCTTCCCTTGGTATGCGTCTGTCTTCTGCTGTTTAGGAGAAGAGGAGAAGAATGAAATAATGTTCATAAGAATAAAGGAGGTATAGAGGAGGAAGGTTAAAGCCACACTATGAGACACAACATTGAAAAATCAGGACATAGCATATCCTCATCACCTGCTCCTCCACTGAATGGCTGCCATGGTGATCCTCCTCCTTCGTTTCCACAGTGCAGCACGTAGGTGTTGTCCCCCTCTCCGTGATGGACTCTGGGAGTACCTTTTTCTCTTCAGTTTCTACATCACACATCTTGACACTTAAAGTCTCACAAGTTGAAAAAGCTACCAGTCATTTATCCCATAACTGACAGTGGAACTTGAACACATCAGCTGTTTGCTCTCCTGAGTCAAGAGATAAATTAATGGATTCCCTTTCTTCCTTTCTTCGATGGAGCTGTGTGAAAAAGACATCTGTGATAGTGTGGTGCTTTGAAATAAAAAGACATCCAGAACCAACAGAGACTCAAACAGAGAGAGAGATATCAGTTCAAATATTATATTATGACAATCGGCTTACGTCATGCAAGAGATTCATTATTATAAATCAGTGTGATGGTAGATGGCTGAAATTAACATACAGTGTAAGTGAGACTCAGGCTACATGACAAACTACATATTTTCCTTCTAAATATTTCTTCACCATATGAATCAACAACTGGTGTCATACTATTTTGACATACTATTTTCTTATTACTGTTTTGGGACTTTCCCACAGCATTGTACTGAGTTTGCTAGCAAAGTCAATATTAACTCAAAAATGATTAGTGTAAAGAGCCTAAACAAATATACCATTCCTGCTGCAAAGCAACAAATAAATCCATGTGTTTCTCAAAGACATAACTCTACATAACCAATGTGTAAAGATTTCAGTGATCTCTTTTCATATGTTGGTGTGCATGGCATATTTATTTCAGTCCAGAACTGAGAACATCAATCAGTCCCTCCAGGATTTTGCGATTGCAGAAATTAATGCAAAATCAAGTAAACTCTGCATATATTTGGAGGATCCTGCAATTTTTCAAAATTACTGCAATTTTTCTGCAGATTTAGGCCAACACCAGGCTGGGGAGTAACGGAATACATGTAACTGCGTTACGTAATCAGCATACAAAAACTGGTAACTGTAATCCAGTACAGTTACATCTAAAACCAAAGTAATCAGATTACAGGTACATTTTGTAAAAAATGGGAATACTATCAGGATTACAATTTTTTTTTTCATTTAAAACCAAATACATTAATCTTTTGATATAACACAATATATACAGCTGCTTGATTATGGTTCCGGTATGGTTCTCTCTCGCCAGTCATGGCTCACAACAACCTCCTGGTGCATGTGCAAATAAATTTTGTGCAAAGGTAATTTGGTAGAAATTAACACAAATTGTTCTCTGAAATGATTTTGTTAGGGTGACCACATGTCCTCTTTTCCCCGGACATCTCGTCTTTTCCCCGGACACGTCCTCTTTTTCCCCCAGACATGTCCTCTTTTCCCCAGACACGTCCTCTTTTTCAGACCTTATAAAAAAGCATCAGGCTGGGATTTCTAAATTAGAGAAAATGTCCGGGATTCGTCTTTAGTTTCATTATGATGTGTTTATGGTCTAATACTGCATTATGTATGTGCAGGTTTGCATTGCTTTAACCCCTCTCTGTAATTTCTGCCTTCTCACACACCAGTTGGTTGATTATAAAAGTCTTGCAGCAACTACTGGCCAAATTCCTGCCTCTCATCATCCTACTCTCAGTGAATGTGAAGGTTAAGCACTGTTGTGTACGGAGTCAAACAGTTGCTTGACAATAACAGCAAATGACAGCTGTCCTGAGTCGAAACGATGCCCATGCCCACATGAGGTCTTTTTTAATTTCATGTTATCACATTGCTTCATATTACATGGCCATTCAAATGTGTAAATGATGGCAGAAGGGGCAGATATTTTTTATATTTTATTTTATTCCATGGTCATTTAAAAGAATGTAGGAATTTATATATATTTATCTGATGCTAATAGTGTGTCTTTTTCAGTGTATTAAAGTCTGCATTTATAGTAACACTGTTTTGAACGCTATTAAAACATGAAAAAAAGGTGTCCACATTTTGGAAAACCAGAATATGGTCACACTAACTTATGTGATGTAATGTTACCCTCATCAGTGACAGTGATCTTTTATTTATTCATTTATTTATTTATTTTATTCAAACAATTCCAAACATTGAACATGTTTTTAAGATTTAAAATAAGCTAAAAGTATTTTAGAAAGTATTTTAGATCATATTGCTTTTCTCTTGACTTTATTTACATATGTGACCTTGAAGTAATCCAAAAATAATCAGATTACATTACTTTCATATTGTGAGACCTGGATTACGTTACTGATTACATTTTTTATGAAGTAATTTGTAACTGTAACGGAGTACATTTGTAAAGTAACCCTCTCAACCCTGGCCAAGTCGTGTCATGTAACGTCATCACAATGCGCATTCAGCCAAAACCCTCTTCCATTCACGTGCGTCGATCATGAGTGCAGCTAAAAAGTCTAATTTACCAACAAACATCACTGTGGAAGACCGTGCAAAACTATTTCATGCAATTGCAATTTTGGCAATTCAAACAGTTTTCTGCACAAAAAAAAAAAAAACACAAACATTTCCACAAATTGCATCGCAAATTTTGAAAAAGCCGCAACAAAATCACGTATTTTTGGCTGCAACAATCAGAAAAAAAACTCTAAAAAAAAAAAAAAAATCCTGTACCTATGGTCAATACATTTAATAATGAATCAGTGTTTTCTTGCTCTGGTACTGAACAACAGGTTACAAAGCTTGGCTGATTTCAAATGAGACATCTGAAATCTGACATCTGAAGACGCTGCCCTCACACAGAAAAGTTTTGTTCCATTTCTTCTTCATATTTTCAGTTAGACCCGCTGCATTTTGGAACTTCTCTACCCTTTTGACATGAATCATCAATCCATTTTTTGTCTATAACTTGGCTTAACTGCTTCTTGTACAGTGAACACTCCTCGAGATTCAGACTGTTCCGTGGTTTGACCTAATACTTGAAATGAGTCATCTCACAAATATTATCAAGCTGCATAGTAGGGTTTTTAAAATTTTTTTTATTTAAAAACCTCAGAAGTACATATGAGCACTTTGACGTCACCTAACACGGGACTGCTAGGAAGTCATGTGGAGACTGAATCTGACCTCCACTGTTATGTCTCTGATATCTCACAACACGCACAGACCCACACCACCTCCATACTCTCTCTCTCTCTCTCTCTCTCTCTCTGGGAAGTCAACAGGTGCCACAGCCAGTAAAATTCTCTGTGTGCTGCGGTGAGATCTTGTGAAAGATATGATACACCGGCCGACTGTGTGATCAGGAAAAGGGAATAGAATGTAAGAGCGCGCACAGACACGTAATAACGGTGTGATTGAAGTGAAGCCCCGTGTAAGGGGTGGGGGGGAGTCGCATTCTGGATTATGGCCGGCGCGTGCTATATTTATATGGCCGTGACGCACACCGAGCCGAGCAGCTGCATTCTGTAAAAAGCAACCCAAAGACCCTGTTTAACATGGACACAAGACAACCCTGACTTCACTGACTTTAAAGACTATTAACAAATAACCGGACCTACATATAGTCAAAAAAGATTAACTACTAAAAGGGTAACCGATAACAGCCCACGTGACCACTTCACTCAGTTCAACACATTACCCAACAAATCTGAACCTGGTTCAAATCTAAACCTTCATTTAGCATGAAAAACAAACGATCAAAGACTCCTTCATGATCGCAGTCCAACCTTGATGAAAAAAAAACAAAAAAAACAATAGAAACCATCACACATTCTAATGGTTTCCACTACAACTAACCATCAGCTAACAATTAAAACTATTAGCTGGTCCTTAATGGTATCCACTAGACATAACATGCTACCAATAGAAGGCAACAAATTACCAGTAGAGACCAACAGGGACCATTACAGTTTCCTTTAAAACCAGCACAATTCCCATTATAACCATTAAAACTATTACACATTACATGTTTCCACTGGGTTTTTTCCAGCAGTGAAATACTGAAATATTCATCATATTAACCATTTACTTTGTCCGCCCACAGAACCAAAAGCATCTACATCCTGTTAAAATGGTGCATATTAGCAGCAGGTCTTGTAGTTCTAGCTTATTAAAATCGCAATAAGATCTAGATCGACATTAGTTATGCTTGTACGGTATAATGTTGAGTATTAGATTAGATTAGGTGATGAGGGGTTAGTAGACTGGTATCATTTTTAATGAATCCGTGCAGTGAATTTGGATTAGAACTCTTATAAATAAATGCCACGTTTTCTTGATGTAGTTTGAACAATCATCTGAATCCATTCAAAACATCCAGACTTTGCTTACCGTGGGATCCGTGAGGAGAGAGTCGGTAGAGAGTCGAGTCAGGAGTCAGGAGTCAGCAGCACTGCAGGGCTGAGTGAGTTTACCGGGAATGAGAGCTCGAGGAACTGAGCTGCCTGAGTTTGTTCTGTTTGTGACAGCTTTTTTAAGCGCCCGAGCTTTCAACACGACCCAATATATACACACACACACACACACACATACACACACACACACACACACATACGCACGCACGCACGCACGCACGCGCAATATAGCGAAACCATGCACAGTCGAATGCACCTGTCAGACAAAAGGAAACGGAAGAGTGAAAGACGTGAACAAACGAGAGTGCTAGCTGAACACAAGGCTTGCCCGAGTGCACTGCAGTGACACACACACACACACACACAGTTCAGTGTTTGCGTTCAACACATCCGATGTAATCTATTATTAGATAATTTTACAGAAGTGTGTGTGTGTGTGTGTGTGTGTGTGTGTGTGTGTGGTGTTTGGGTACTGGTATAAGAAGGCAGAAGGCACCTCGCGCATATCTAAGTGTTGCGTGGAAAAGTATCAATTCAGCTCCAAACACACTGCGAACGTCATCAAACACACTTGGCGGTAGCCAAAAAACCCCAAACACCTGTTAGATGAGGAGCTGTAAGAGTTGCATGCCTCTCAAACACCCTTTTCTTACACATCAAGGAAACCCATCAGTGCACTTGCAGCATGCTCTGCTTCTTTCTTTTTTTGAAGCTGTGCAAAGAAGGACTGAAATATGAAATCATTAAAGGGCAGATGTGATCATCAGAGTCTCAGAAGCTTCAAAAGAGCTAGAGATGCCACCACTTCTCTATTCCTCCCCTGTGTGTGTGTGTGCGAGAGAGAGAGAGAGAGAGAGAGAGAGAGAGAGAGAGCGCGAGCTACCAACATCTGTCTAATGATACAGGCAAGGTCATAAGAGGTTTTCATTGTAGCATGTGCCATATTTCTAGTCGAACATGACAGCAGAACATGGCAGGATACCACAAAATGGACAGGGCTTGATCCAGGGCCCAGAACATACCAGGAGCCTGCAGCGTGAGCCTAAAGAGACTGATGGAGTGTACCGTGGGGAAGGGCCTAGTGTAAGCTTCTCAGGAGTTTAGTACTTCCAGCCTCGCCCCTGCATGCCAGTACATTTCCCAAATGAAAATAAACATAAGCTCCTGGGTAAAAGGAAGATGTCTTCCTGGAGAATGGACAAGCACAGGTGTGACATGAGTTCACAATCTCTTCTCATCACTCTCAGATAGCAACACACAGCACAGCAAGCATGTCCTTCGGGGTCTGAATTCCTTCACTCCCTTGAGAACGGAGGACAAAAATAATAAAACCCCTAAAAATCTTAATAGTAACCTTTTAAGTTTCTTTATTATTTAGCAACTACAATAAACTAAGAGAAATAGGTATATAGTTTTGTGTGAAGAATGGACAGACCCACATGGACAGACCCTCTCAACCTAATGTTAAAGCAAACAATCCATTCAGTAATACGTCAAATAAAACTGCAGAGCTGAAAATATATCAACAGAAGCCTGGAATGAATAAACTATCGAGATCCATTGAATGTCAATACTGTCTAAATGTACGATTATACGTTTGAGTAATAATTATATGATTATAAGATTGAGAAATACTTTAAAAATACTTGGAGTTACTTATAAATCATGCTGTTTAAAATGTAGGACTGCTGACACATGGCCAAAATATTAAAAGACTGTTGGCTGCATTTACTGTAAATGACCCCTGAGCTAGCATCCGCCTGGGAATAAAATGTCCAGACTAGCACATGCCCAACCTACACGCGCACACACGCGCACACACACACACACACACACAGGCTTGTCTGTCAGAGTTTTTTTGTGTGTTATTTAACCACACACACACACACACACACACACACACACACAGCTGGAGCGTCACGGCTCCTCTGGTGACACTTTCCTGTACTGAGTATTGATGAGTCATCTGAGATATCACGGTTTCTAAAAGGTTAAGAGGTCACACTGGATAAAGATACATATAGTACAGAACTGACACTTCCACAAAAATGTAGCACCTGCCTCTCATTCTTCCTCCCACGCTTAAACATACACACACTGCATCCCTCAGTAAATCTCTCAGCAGATCCACAGAGAATTCCCGCTCCAGTGTTTACAGTAAGCACAGGGCGAGGTGGGGAAAGACGGTTCATTTAAACACCTGCGCTTTTATTCCACTTTTGGTAACCGATACAGGGTTTTGGCAGTAGCATTGTCACCAGGAAATAACTGGTGCCCTGATGTTAACTACTGTGAAGGCAACAAAACAGAGATGCAGAGAAGTTGCTGACGATGTGAGCACAACTACTGAATTGTAGGCTTCATCTTGAGGTGTGTAGTGTAATTGGAGCGCTCAACAAATTTTGAAAAGAGACTGTCTATCCTCTAAATTAGAATCGATTAACCACTGGGGATCATTGTTTGTTGGGTCGTGAGATCTTTTCTGTCATGAGTGCTAATGACCAATTAGAACTGTATATTTGCAATGTTTAGGGCAATAGTGACCGCTATCGTCGAATCTTGTTAATATCTCCAGGTTTACGCAAACGGCCGTAAGTAAAAGGCTGACGTCATTTATTAGCTTTCCAATCATAGACCGCAATCAAGATCTCTTTACGTAGCTGCTCTTACTTCTACACTAACTCTATGCACCTTGCTAATCTGAACACAATTCAGTGTCTGGGAAAATGAGAAGAAGAAGAAAAAAAAACCCACAACAACAACAAAAACTAACAAAAAACCCCTCCTTTAAAAAAAAAAAAAAGTATGTAGTCAATTCAGAAACTCGTACTTTGAAGGCAGAAAAATGCATTTGCAAGTACAACCCGGACTATATTAAGTACTGTATTACTGTTACAACGGACGAAAAACCAGTGTGTTAAGCATTATTAAATGACAGGTGGGCCATGTATGACTGCCATTCAAAAAACTCATTTGCAATGGGCAAAAGGATGAGAACCCCTGTTCTAAATAATGCAGAGGACAGACAATGACAAATCATATTACAAAAACAGTATTTGGAACAGGATGCACAGTGGCCAAATGGGTAACATTGCTGCCTTCCAGCTCTAGGGTCCTAGGGTGACTGACTGTGTGGAGTTTCTGTGCACGTTCTCTCCACGTTTGCACAAGTTTTCTCTGGTTTTCTCCCATCTCCCCCACAAAAAAGCCATTAGGTGGACCAGCTAAAGTAACACGTGTGTGTGTGTGTGTGTGTTGCCCTACAGTGGACTGGTGTGCCATCCAGAGTGTATTCCCATTTAATGTTCCCAGGATAGGCTCTAGATCCTCCAAGACCCTGATCAGGAGAAAGTGGTTACTGAAAGTGAGCGAGTGATAGAGAAGGACCATTCTCTTGCAGTGCACCTGCTAGTTTCTTTATTTTAGAAATCAATTTACATTCTCGTTTACATTTTACATTCGTAATTCTAATTTTAAATGATCTCCTGAGGCAGAGTTTTAGCAATGGCTGGCTCAGTTGGTGGAACAGGACTTTCCAAAGCTAACATCCAGCAACTCATCATTAGGCAGAATTAGGGTTACAATTTATGTGACAAACAGTAAAATAACTGACTCATCAGAATAAAATCACTTACCTAACTTCCTCTATAGCCTACCTACATATCCTGTGAAATGGGTGTTGGAATTTTAGCAAGGTGTGTTATGTGGATTCATGGGTGTGATGTGAAGATTAGGTAAAGGGAATAACAAAGTGACTGGTCATTTTACACTACAAGATGAATGTTCAATGTGTCACTGATCACTGCAACATATTCACACAAGCAAACAAGTGATGACAGGCACATGACAGGAATGTGGTGAAGGCTTGACATTTGTCCCAAATGTTTGCGTTTACATACTCGTGCGGACATGTACACCTCATGCACTTCAGATACATCACCAAAGTATGAAGATAACGAAGCATCACAGCTCTTAGGGTGTCATTCCTTTGAGCAGATATTTTACTGACATGTTTTAATGGCCCAGTCTTTAAATGGGACTTCCATATTTAATTCTGAACTAATCTCCAGCCTTAAATTTCCATAAGAACTTGCCATACTCAATACAGTCTCACCCAACATGAATATGACAAAGCTTGGCTACAGCAACCTCATCTCTTCATGCATCTGTAATTAATGCACTAGAAAAAAAAGGAAAAGAAAAAAAAGAAAGAAGATATGTACATGTATTTTAAACCCACTCCCTGAAAAGCAGCCTTATTCCAGCATTGCTGTAATCAAACACACACAACTTTAATATAGTAGTGCAGAAAAAGAACAGCTACAAACATTGCTTTACCAGAATTAAACTTGTACAGAGAGAGAAAGTAAACTGTATTTTAGCATCAGACAGGCTTTAATTACATAACAAGAGAGAAACAAAAGGTTTCTTCAAAGAACAGGTACATGTCAGGTGTTATTCACTGTTTAGTTAAACTGTCCCATTCCCAAAATGCTGATTGTAGGATGAACAGAGAGAGGTATGGTTACAATATTATTATTTCTTCCCCTAATGATTATCTTCATCATCTGGATATGAAAACATCTACATAAATGTGTTAGAGTATTTCTATTCAAGATTTGTTACAAAAATAAGGTATACACAGCAGCAGGCAGGCAGCCAGCAGCGTGACTTTGGGTATGAGTAGGAGAATCAGAAAGCTCACAAACAGAGCACAGCATCATTCTGAACCTTAAAGGAGAGTGGGCATGGGTTTAGCAGGGCAAATCCCATTGGTCCTTCTAGTGTTCTAATTTTTGCCCACAGGAAGTCAGGTGTTAAAAGACAGGGAGGAGGAGTGGAGAGTGTTAGAGATTAAATGTAAGAGGAAGGAGTGCTAGTATATCAGGAGCAGCATGGCTGTAGCTGGCTGTGTGGGCTCAGGGTAAATGTTGCCTACTGCTGGGGGTAGTAGGGCTGTTGCTGGGGTGGTTGTTGAGGATACGGGTAAGGCTGCTGGACAGGAGCACCTCCAGGGTAACCAGCCTGCCCCTGAGTAGGATAGGGCATGTAGGGCATGCCATACCCATAGGGGTTATACCCCATCGGCATTTGATAAAACCTGAGGAAGATAAACACAAATGCAGACAGAGCCATTGTAAGTTTTATGTACATCATCATCATCTCACATTATCCAAGTGTTATTAGGAATTATTAAGATTACCCCTGAACATTTTGAGCAGTACATTCAGAAGGCAGTTTGAAATAGTTGCTATGAGATTTTCTTCTACTTTTCAAAAGCTCCCTACTGACTCTCAAAACGTTTTTAAAAAATATTTTCAAACTAAATATTTCATACATGTATGAACAGCTCCAGGTGACTATTTTCTGCTGGAGTGAACTTTAGTTTAAGTGTTAACAGGCAACATGAATGAACCAAAGCCCAAACTGGTCATAGTTGGAAGTCATCATAACAGTCTGATTAATCAGCAAATAGGAACAAACAACGAGGCAAAAACACTGAACAAAAGCTGAGAAAACCCCACCCAAAACAGTACAGTTCAACAGAAAAGTATCACATAACTCTACTGGTTTGTCTGAGCACACTGACGAGATGTTAGCCAAAGACTTGCTGCTCATTTTGTTAAGGGCACAAACATGATACCCTACATCAAAGACATTAAGACAAGGTTACAGAAAGTTGTCCCCTTCCTGGGATTTTGGGTATTCCCTCATTTTCTATTTTTTAATACATCCTATGCATATCAGTGTTTTATAATGATGCAATTAACCGGCTAATTAGCTTTTAAGTTAAATTACACTTGCACTTTTAAACCTAGTTAAGTCACAATTTCAGGGAACATGGGACTGGGCAAACACACTGGAGATCTTGAGCACTAATTTGTTAATCACTAACATTACATTAGCTATTTAGCTAGCTTAGCATAGGTACAGTGGCTAAACGATTCGGAGAACCACATGACCATTAATCATTAATATGCTCAATTATTTGAATAATTTGAATAGATCTGGAGTACTTTAGAGTTATGAACAAACAAACAAACAAACAAAGAGGAAAAAAAAGAGTGGGGAGAGAAAGAGGTGGAGAGAGATCATATATACCCGGGATAGCCCTGATAAGAGGGGTAGGGTGGTCCTTGAGCCTGTGATGGTGCAATGGGTGGTGCCACAGGTGGGGGATTGGAGCTGAAAGAAGGCGGGACTTGGCTGTCAGGCACTGAGCTGGTGGTGCTGCTACTGGCGGCCTGTGTACTCAAGTTGGGTGGTGGTGGTCTTGCTGGAGGTTGGGCTTTAGCTTGAGGCTGCACTGGCTTTAACGCACAAACAAAAACAGTCACATCATAACCAGAGAAAACAATTATTTGATTTGTTATCTGATTGGCTGACAGCTCTGATTGGAAACTCACAAACACGGTCCGCGGAGCAGGGGTGGGGCCTCCTGCAGCAGGGGCCGGGTTATTGGACTGGTAAGCTGGGACGTTAAACGAAGGAGCGCTTGGCTCACGAGCAATACTCTGCTGCAACTCCCTGTCAATAAAACATCAATTCATGAGGAATTTTACTCTTAATTAAAAAAATCCTTTTATGCAAGAGAAAATCTGTGCCTCTGATTATTAGCCTTAATTGTGGGCAGTAACTTAGTGTAGTAAAATTAGGTTTGGCAGCCCATTGGTTTTAGTTACGACTGGCATAAATGCAGCATTTATTAAAGTGTTTTTCTCTTCCCCATGTGCGGTCTCATTTCAGCACTTATGTTTAGGTAACCTAATCCAATCACCTTTAATTTCTAACTAAATTAATCATATTTATACATTTTCCATATGCAGGGTATCAGCACTTTAATTAAATTTAATACTTTTTATTACCACATTCAAGACATTTCCAAAACAATTTTAAAGACCTGCACGTCACTTCAATCATCCTACACGATACATCAGCTGTAATGGGTTGTGTTTGTGCATATACATACATTTCTGGGTTTAAGTAAACTATAGCAGGGCAAACTTCTACAGAGGGATATGGGAGACCAGAGCAAATATACTTTTTGTATTACCATTTGCTCAAACAGTGAAAGAAAAGAACTCCAGTATTTCCTTTCCATGACTTTCCAAGAGAGGAAAAAAATATAGAGAGATGGATTACGGTAGTAAGAAGAGAAAAATATGTAACATTTACCATCACTCCCTCAGCAGCTGTATTAGAAATCCCCTCGCAGCAGTGTTTACGAGTTGTTTTGTAATTTAATGACAGAGTAATGTAACAAATAGTGTCATAATTGTACATAGTTTTTTGTAAAGAAGTAAAAAAATTTATATTATATACAAATAAAAATATCTAAAACATTTGCTATTTTGTAATATTAATATTGCACTGAATGATAATACATTTTTATTTGGGGTACACATAGTAATAACAATAGTAATATATTTCTGACTTAATTCACTTTTATGTGTTAGACCTTGTGGCTTTTATTTTGTCCTCTGTTTAGTTGGCAACAGTTTTTTGAAATTCACTTCTCATTATCAATCAGCTGAAATGCTGTAATCCTCTGCCCACAAAGATGTTTGAGATTACGCTAAGGTAAAACCGAAATGAATCTGTTGTGTATTGTGTCTAAATGCAGGTTATAAGTGACTCGAACTCACAGCACAGACAGAGCGTTCATGTGGAGCGGTGTTTACTGTGAACCGAGCCGTTCTAAAACACTGATGAGCCTCACACACACACTCTGAGTGCAACACAGTCACACGGGTTTATCATCTCAAACAGCAACCAGCCAAAATAAAATCCAAATCTGCTTTACGGTGTCAGTGTTGCATTTTTAAGATCTTCGAAACATGAATTTAAGACATTTTAATGCTAATTAAGGCCTTATTTCTACATTAAGGAATTTTTGACATTTTAAGGACCTGCGGACACCCTGATATGGGAAAGTAGCTAAATGTAATATATTTTTATTTATTTATTTATTTTTACAGTGGAGAGAATTATTAAAAAAAACAAACAAAAAAAAGCATATGCCTAGTATCTTCAGCACCCCTTGTTAAATGATCTTTCAGACACAAGGGTACTTACTTGAGCAGCTCCTCCCTCTCAGTCTTGCGAGCAAAAACAATGTCACTGCACTTATTCTGGAATTTCAGCAGGATTTCAGTTAAATCATTGTAGAACTGTTTGGAATGGAGAAAGAGAGAAGAAGAAGAAAAGAAGGCTTGTTAACATTTGTTAACATAAAGCTGATCATCAGTAAAGGAGACATTCAGGAAAGCTTTTGTTATGTGTAACATTTCTGTTTATCAAAGACAAAAGTGTCTGCCATTTCCGACAGGAGGATAAATGATATTTGATTACTCTACATTAATGACAAACTCCCCCTCTCCTAGCAGTTAACTGATTTATCTGTCCATTAACTAACCTGGCATGTGAGAAATCCTGTTCATAATGTTCCAGTGTAATGTGCATATTTAACATGTCATGAGAATAACATTGTGCTTGTGTGTTACCTTAGTGCCCTCTTTGAGATTGGAGCTGATCTCAATGTAGCTATCATGAGCTGAGGCCAGTTTCTTCAACACATCGTCCCTGTGGTTGGCCTCAGTGTTAGACTGCTTGAGTGCCGCAAACTCCTGATGAGATGTCTGAGATAGACAAGCAAAAATTAGGGGAAAAAGGGCAATCCACCTAACTACAACAATAATTCAGTGGTCATTCAACTAGTGTATTGCTAGTTTAAAAAAAAATAATAATAATAATAAAAAATAATAATAAAAAAAAAAAATAAAAAAATAAAAAAAAAGAAGGGGTGGGGGTTAGATACACGTACTATAATGTCCTGCACAGGATATGTGCTACTAGTTTGTTGCACCCAGATTCCTGCTAAAATGCCTACCTGTACTTGGGCCAGTATTTCCTCCTGGGAGCGGAGGTTCTGTTGAACGCGCTGTGTGTACGTGCCGTAGCGAGTGTCCAGTTCTGCAGTGGAAAGGGCCTCCTCATTAATGGCTCCATCTTGAGCCAAGGCAGTGAGGAACTTTGTCATCATGTCAAAGGTCACTGCCTTTATCTCTCCTTCCAGAACTTCACGATCTCGTTTGATCTCATCAAGCTGGACTAACTGAGCCTTCAATACGTTTACCACCTAAATAGCAGAGAATGGGATCCTGTGTAAAAGTACCATCAACAAGCCACAACTAATGCTAATATTTTAAGCATCTGTCAACAGTGTGTCTTTTACCTCGCTGCCCTGAAGAGTCTTGGCAGGGTTGGCTGACGGAATAGCAGAGCACAACTCGTTCTCTGGTTTGCACAGCAGTGCGATCATCTCACAGTGAGTGTTATAGCGCTCCTTTACCACCTGGTCAGCTTGCACAGCCTTATCCAATATGTTTCGGAAATTTCCACCTTCTACAATCCCAAACACACAGAGAAACAATTATACAAATTAATATATTTTTATGAGAAGTATGAATATTAGATATTCATTTGTGTGTACAGTAAGCTGGACCAAGTTAACCTCGCGTCTTATTGTGTGTGTGTGTGTGTGTGTGTGTGTGTGTTTACCTGCTCTGAGGGGTTTGTATAGGTCTCCAGATGGAGTTCTGTTCCACCGCTGGTTGAATTTGGCTCTGAGCTCATTGTCAGTTGCCTCTTCATCATTCAAAATCTTAAGAGACTATAAAATCAAGACGGGAGAAAAAATAAATGACCATGAACTGATAATAATTGACATGTCGCACACACAAAATGATATGAAAATGTAAAAGGAGGAAAGAAAGAAAAACGAACCTCATCCAGTATTTCTCGGTTTCTCTGCAGTAGTTCTGGTAGATCTTTGATCAGCTGCTCAATGCTGTTCAGGCCTCCCAGTTGGATCACAGCATGACTCTTCTCCAGGATGGACTGTGGGACTGAATCTCCAGAGAGATCCTCTAGCGCTGCTGGCAGGTTTAGAGAAGCCAACACCCTGACAAATCAGACAGAGCTAATTCAGTCAATAAAAATAATCAAACAGTTATCCAAATAACCAATTTCAGTAGAACCCACAAAATAAATAAATTACTACCATCTTCATATTCCCATCAATGTTATTATTCAATATATTTATGCTTAACTGGTTAACTGACATTTATCAGTTAGCTGATTCATAACACAGTATAGTATACAGAGTGTGGATAATGTACTGCTGTTACACAAAATCAATGACCAAATTCACAAATATGACAGTCCTGTGAAAACCACCTTCTCTTTATTTCTATTAAAAAGAACAGTGTATGTATATTATATATATATATATATATATATATATATATATATATATATATATATATATATATATATAAAATTATATATAATATTACATATTATATAACACATATTTACATTACATCTCAATTCAGTGAGAAAGTGACCTTGTTGCCTCTTCAGCAGCTTCTTGTCCACAGTAATTTACAAAGGTCATACAAACTCACCCGTTACAGAGGTTGGTCGCCTCTCTCAGACTGCCCACAAGTCTGTTGACCACATCGGCCTTTCTGGAACTGGCTATGCTCAAAGACTGCTGCACCAACATAGGCACCATCTTCTCAAAAAGATCTGAAAAAATAAAATCAAACGAACAACTTTTTATTAACTCATTAACACGTTCATTAAAACAAGGAATTTAAACACAGTGTAGCCTTTACAACAGGAAAAAAAAAAAAAGCTTAAATGATGAATAGAAATAATAAAATGATAATTCCTTAGATTTATATAGCGCTTTTCTAGGCACTCAAAGCGCTTTACATTGTATTTACATTGTCTCCTCAATCACCACCAGTGTGTAGCATCCACCTGGATGATGCGATGGCAGCCATAGTGCACCAGAACGCCCACCACACACCAGTTATTAGTGGAGAGGAGAGGAGAGTGGTGTAGCCAATTCGGGGATGGAGATTATTAGGGGGCCATGATAGATAAGGGCCCATGGGGGAATTTCACCTGATCTTGGTAATCTTAGCAAAAAACAAGTGAGTTATGTTACTTTTAGTTTGTTTCTTGTGGGAGTGTAGTAACTGCTACCACTTAGAGGCATGCATCAGCTTGCTGTCCGGATGAAAAATGGTTGTACCCAAATTGCATACAATGCACCATATAATTTATACATCATCACACATACACTAATCTTAATATGTTATAAATGCCAGTTAAATATGAAACTGCATTCTTTGTGTCTTTTTGAATGAGAACTGAACAATCATTGGACAACAATAGGACTGGTTCCATTAGGTTATTGACAATAGCTTGGATTTGTTGCATCATAAAGGAGCTAAATTACATTGGGGGAAAAATTGATATATAGTCAGCTTGTTTCTTAATAGTGTGATGTAAGGTTAGGAAATAAATAATTGCGCAGTCATTTACCGACCTGCAAACTTCTGGCTGAGCGGTACTTGAATGGCAGTTGCCTTGACGAGTGTTGCTTTGCCAATATGTTCCAGGTCTTTGACCTCAGGTACACGATCGTGGTAGATGAAGTCATTGTCTTTCTTAGCAGCTGTGAGAGCACGGCTGATCTTATCAGAGAGATCCTTAACGTTCACATACTCATCGTAGCGTGTGGCTACAGTCTTAACCAGCTCTGTGGCATGCTGCACAAATAAATAAATAAATAAATAAATACATACATACATACATACATACATACATACATTAGGCCATGTTCAAAATCAAGACAGATACTATATTTTGATAATCTAGCCCATGTAGCCGTCAATGCTTAATAACTTCCATTTCCCCCACAGCACACACCTGAAGACGTGCAATCTCCTCGCCAAAACGTTTCTTCTGTTTGGCCAGAGCTGACTGATGGAGCTCCGCGGTGGCTTGCATCATGCAGTGCTTGGCAGCCAAGACTGGAAGCACTTCCTGGAAATAAAAATACTGACCAGGGAGAGGCAACCACAAACACCACAGCAACCACGAACAAACACCACGAGCATCCACAAACGAGCACAGACACACAGCACAGGGCGCAGAAAGAGAGAACAGAAAAGCAAATCAGCACGCAACCTTCAGCAAACATCAACCAAACCTTCACACAGCGCTCATGCAGCATTCACACTCACAGATCAGTGGGAGGAAAGACAAAGGCAGAAACTAACATTCTTACACTGTGTGCATCTTATAGAACAACTACTGGCCATTAGAGACATGCACCCACTGTGGCTGCATGCATGATGTGTGATATTTGAATGACATCTACATTATTGTGTTCACCGTAACCCCTAGTGGTTAGATCTGGAATAGCAGATGACTGGGCATACCTTGGGCAGGTTCTCTTTGTACTGGCACTGCTTGAAAGCATCACCATAGAAGTCTGCAGTCTGATTGGCTAGCTTAGCAATGATGGCATCTTTCATCTTGTCTGTAGAGCAAGTCAAAGAAGCCAAATTAATGATAGACGCCAGGTACTAAACCTATAGATCAGTGTAATGTTAATTCACTTATTTACCTAATTATAAGTGCATGTATTCTATAGGTTAACACGAGTTAAATGAAACAGCTCTTAAATCACAATGTAGGACACAGAAAAGCAGATATTGACATTTATTATACTGATTAATAAAATTTTTGCATTTAACAAGTACTCCATACACTCACCGCCCACTTTAATAGGAACACCTCTACACCTGCTCACTCATGCAGTTTTCTAATCAGCAAATCATGTGGCACAATGCATAAAATCATGCAAATACAGGTCCTTCAGTTACTGTTCACATCAAACATCAGAATGGGGAAAAAAAACATCACTGTGACTTTAACCGTAGCATGGTTGTTGGTTCCAGATGGGCTGGTTTGAGTATTTCAGAAACTGCACATTTATATGCACATTTTTGTATGCAAACAAAACAATGCCATAACTAATAAGAAAAAAACAAACCGTCTAGCAGATGATGACAGTGGCAGTCAGTGAAGCAGAGAGTGGATTAGGAAGTCAGACAGTCGACTTTTTTTCTTTATTCTGAGGTTTGATACTTGACCAGAATCTGCATGATTTGCATTGCTCTGCTGCCACATGATTGGCTGAGTAAATAACTGCATGAATGTGCAGATGTTCCTAATAAAGTGGATGGTAGATGTCTGCATCACTATTTCTGGAAAAGCTAACACTTGCAAATGCTCGATTTGTCTTTGGACAGATTTTTGTTCACACACTTTTCACGATTTGTAAAATATACTTTCTAAAAAAAACTCCAGCATATCTTCACCATTTCTTTAGAAGCAATAGAACTGGATCCCTGAGTCTTTTGATTTCTGTTTGTGAGTCATCTTGCCATATTCAGCTGTGTGCTTTTTTGTCTTAATAGTGAACTAAATTGTATTGTATAATAACTGCCACAGCTTCTTTAAAAAAATTTTAAAAAGACAAGGTTTGAACCTGTTTTCGTTTGTATCTTTGTAAGTAACTAAACTGGCATAAAATAATGTGTAACTGGTTATTATGGGATTTTCAGTCAAACGAATACAGCTTTACTATGTTCGGGTCATGAGCGTAGCCTATATGGGCAATATAAATGTTATTTTCTATAAGAACGCACCTTGAGTCTGAACCCTGTGAACTAGATCACTATTATTACAGCCTATGAACCAAAAACGGTCAGGTTGTATTTTTCTAGCTTTAAACCACCTTTAATATCGGTGTGTAAAATGGACATGCATGATGTATTTCCCATACTGAGAGGTTACATCCCAGTTACACACCAGCAGTGGCTTTGATGACGAAGACCTCTTGTGCTTGGCTGAGCATGATCTGACTGAGCGTTCCCACTGTCTCTGGAGAAATATCCATAGTAGGCTCCCGATTAAGAGCAGACAGCACTGTGTCCTTTATGTGTGCAAATGCACCGCTCGCCAACTAAAAACAGAGGTGACAGTGTTACAGACACAAAAGACTTTTGTTCAAGTTTCACTTTAAATATTCAAGAAATGGATAATGGCTGATCTGCTGGCTTTGGGTCTAGACGAAAACACTCACCTGGTAGAACTTGGCAGCTGTCTTCAGTCCCTCGTCATTGTCCAGGTTCTGCTCTGAGGCGATCTGACTGGAGAGTGCCCCAATGTTAAACAACACACATGTTTTTTCATAGCCCACACTCGCCAATGCTGAAAAACACAAACCAAACTGGTCAAAATTGCACCGGTAGCACTTGTTCTGTAATTAAGGACAATATTTATGTGTCATGGTGGTTACTATATTCATTTCTATTATTGCATTTGAGGCTGTATGAGACAGTAAGACTTACCAAGTTTAACTGAGCCTCCAAAAAGAGATCCTTTATCAAAAGCATCTTTCCATGTGAACGTAAGACACAGCTGAAACACAAGTTACACTCAGTGTATATGCAGTGTAAGTGTAATTCATTTTAACATGCATGCGTTTGTGTAGACATGTATGTATGTATAAAAGTTACCTCTGGGAAAGGAAATTTAGGCTCGACTGAACATAGCTGATCATAGTATCTGTAGAGAGGGGAGGGGGAAAAAAAAAGCATGAAATAAACCTAAACAATAAATACTCTTCTTAATGTTAGAATGGACGAATGATTATAGCTATCAATAATGTACAACTGATTGGTCCCATTTATTCCCAATTCCAGTGTAGTTTATAAAATGGAACAGTAGCTATTTTTAATCGAGACAACAAACTGCAACTTCAGAGGCTAAAATCTGAGTCTGTGCGTCCCAAATCGCATACTTATGCACTATTCTACACCATTTTGTAGTATGGTGCATGTAGTGTGTTCACTCCGAAAATTCCAAGAAGAAGAAGAAGAAGAAGTGCACTTCAAGTATTCGGATGAGGATTTATTCAACCAAAAAAAATCAAGTGTGGAATGTTGGAAACTTCATGCACTCAATGGTTGCAGCTTTGCTTATGTATGGAAGAGGGCGGGGCTACCAGGCACTGTCGCTGGCTCAAATTTGCTCAAAATTTAAAAAAAAAAAAAAAAAAGGGAGTGAAAACGTGAGTAAATACAAAATCCACACTAAATCAAGGAGTAATTACTACATTTTGCCTTTGTGGGGCAGTAAGCTCCTTAAATGTTTACAATGCCAGCAGCCATAACCACAAATTACTATGTTGATTTTGGATCGTACGAACAAAATTCGCCTGTGAAGATGCAAATTACGCTTATTATTATTGTCAAAAAATGATATTGTTACAAATAATTATGTACTTAAGAGAAACAAATTTGAGGCAAAAATCTACACCCATGTCTTCAATGTACTCTAATTTGCCTACATTAAATCGAACACGTTATCTGCCTGATCTCGACTTGCTCCAGATGGCATGTGTTTATGATAATTTTACAAACTGATGGTCTGATCTTTTCCCTTCTTCCCAATTTACTTTATAATGTTTCTACATAAAACTACTATACCACTGCAGTATATGCATAACAGTGCATTTTCATTCTCAATAGCACTATTTGGACAGGACTAGTTTTCTAAATGTAGTTTGAGTTACACTTCTTATCACCCGACATTTTCGATTCCAAGTACCATGACGGGACTAACATCTGCATGTTTATTACAGAGGTGCGAGTGTCTGTTTTGTACATCTGGGTGTTGCAGAAGATCACGTGCTCAGGATGCAGGCATTGTGTGCATAAGTACTTTTAAATTTAAAAAGTACAATTTCTTAATTTATTGTTTTAATTTTATTTTCTTAAAATGTAGTTAAAAATAAACTTCACATGATTTTATAGAACTGGCTGCTTTTAATAATCACCTGACACTCATATTACAGTGGCCAATCTTAATTACATGATTTGGCTCTTCTTGTTGATTTTATTTTTTGTTTCTTCGCCGGGTAGCAAAAACATGTACATCCATACTGAACTGTACGCAGCAAGCAGAAAAACACACAAGAGCTTCTACGGTAGTTCACATTGGCCAAAACACATTATCTGCGATCACAAACATTCGCATTCGGACGGGATTAGCTTTCTCAGAGGATCACCGAGTTAGCTGAAAATCAGTAGGTAATTTGCTCGAGAATTTTTACAGCGGCTGGGTGAGAAAAACACAGACTTGGCAGATTCGAACGGGATTAAAATCATGAAGTACATCTGTGAAACATGAATTTCTCTAGTCCAGTCTGAATAGTGCTAATGACACATTGAGGAAACCAGAAAAACACATGACTCTCTAAATGTAACTTGGGCTTAAACGATCAGCGACACAAAAGGTTGCCGCTCCGGCTCATGTGACCGTGTGTCATTCGAAACCTTCTGACGTAATGTTAATAATGCATAAAAACTGATGTATGCTGATTCATTTGGTGAGGCATGCTGCCAAGCTTGTTGACAAGTTAGGAAAATTCCCCGCTCTGCTGCTACATGACCCCGTGTTCTGGGTTTCCACTGAAGGCGTGTCCGAGAAACTCCTCCTAATATAAACATAATACACCCTTTTTTTGGTGTATGTGATAATATACCCATTATCAATCTCAGTCTAGAACGAGGGCAGCAAACGAAACGACCCGTCATTACAGTGACACGCAGCTTATTCACAGTCCGGATGGGAGAAAAGAGCTGGGAATGTAATGGTGTGCGGTGGATTTATTCAACTGCAGAAAATATAACGTATGCACAGAAGAACAGGAAAGCAGTCAAACAAGTTGGGAATCATGAAACACACATTTCTGATGAGTCACTGCAGTGTTTAGTGTTTTCACAGCAATATGGGCAGTCACAACAATGCACATACAGTGTCTCTGGAGTAACGTTACACTCTTATTATCCCCGTTTCAGACACTTTTACTGTTCTGAGTTTTAAATATCCTCTCTTTTATCCCCAGATTTCTATCACATTCAAATTAGCTAAAGCATAAAGTCATAAGCACCAGACAGCAGCATCTGTGTTTTTTGTTTAACAAATTCAGATCTCATTTCCTATTTCCCCATCATGAAGCAATATTTAAATTACACCACATCTGAATTGTTACAAACATCCTACAAGTTCTGCTTAAATCACTACACCTTCTTCCTCTTTAAAACAAAGGTGTTGAAACCAAGCACGTCACACCGCTGAGCAGAAACAAGAGATATAAAGCTCAGTCTACGCCTAAAGAAACGCACGCTTTCTAATCAGCTAAGGTTTAATCACACCTACTTATCTTCTTCAAGTCTATTCAAGACTAATGGCTTAACATGACATCATGCACCCTGGCACAGAAAAACAGGAAGTTCTCCGAGTTTATTACTGGAGCTGTGTAGATCATTTCCCTGCCTAATAGTGGCGCTCTTCTAGACTGCTACATTTTACTTATCATCATCATCATCATCATAATGATAATAATGATAATAATAATAATAATAATAATAATAATACAGCTGTTTTCGCTGTCTCCAGCTTTCATGTACGAATTAAACTTCAGCTTCACTTTAGGATTAACATCTGTACCCCGTGTTTATCTGGCTGTCTAAGCTAAACTCCTTAAAACCGAAACTCAGTACGTGGAGAAGTTATAATTATCCAGCAGGCGGATTTTTATAGCTAGTTGGCAATTACGCAAATAACGTTCTGCGCATGCGCGTAGGAACCAAACGTTAAAATAACAGAAAGCGGGTATAATGTGTGTGATTTTAACAAACACACACACACACACACACACACACACACACACACACACATAATTCCCCTGATGCTAACTCGCTAACTACCTGAGCGGATAACTGCGGCACTCAGGGTTTAGGTGTGGCGTTTAAACACACACACAAATAAAAAGCCTTTTTTTTCCTACTATAAAATTTGACACGCTTTTAAAACCTCTACGCGTTAGGTTGTTTATGTAAATAAGCTAAGCATTTGAGACAAAACTTTTTTTTAATGTTTTTTTTTTTTAAATATAAAAGTTGTATCACAAACTCTTAGCCTACTTATCATCATTCCCGTAGTTAAGTGTCCAGCTGCATCGGACAGAACTTACCGATAGGTTATGCTAGCTTGCTAGTTAATTAGCTTTCATAGCTAGTTTAGCTTGCTAACTAGGCAGCTAGCACAACTGGCAAAACATAAACGCATCACTGAGACACAGAGACACGATTGATTGTTCATCACAGTACATATATAACTTGTATGCAAATTTAGCTAGAAGTTTCTACTTACTATCTGACAAAGCGAACAAACTCGATAGCGAGCTAATAAGCTACTGGGCATATCCGTTTATCCGGATCATATTACTGTAGCTAGCAGTAATGAGGGAAGGTAGAAAGGAGATTAATTACCTCTTGGAGCTTTTGTATGTTGTATGTAGACACGGATAAATATGTAACTCAGCTGTAGCTCGCTAGCATTAGCGCCACTCACCGTAGAAGGATCTCCAGCGAGCTCTCGTGTTTGTCCAGCGGCCTCCCCAACGCACTTTTTCGCAGTTTGTTTAACTCATCCACGGCGCGGAGATACTCTGTCTGCTCCTCACCCGCCGGATAAGCAGTCGCGATGAATTTCGACAGCGGTTTCACCAGGTCAACTTCTGAAGACTTCTTTAACGGGACAGAAATAAACGTCGCCATTTCGGCCCACAGGAATGCGCTTTATGGAGAACTGAGAGCAGCAGAGACACAAAAACACCACGGCGCTTTTACTTCCGGGATCTGCGCGAGCTGTCAGATGACGTCAGAAATAATTTTACGTTTGCGTGGTTGTTATGGTGAGCGTTAAACATGCGCAGCGTTTGCGCAGCCGAGGGAACCCAAGTGGTGGTGTTTAAATTTGTCATTCCTCTATATAGCTTGTATACATCAGAACGAAATATGTCGTTTCTCCAGGACCATGGTGCAAGACCAGGCTTGTAAATGTAACAGCGTTACGTAATCAGCATACAAAAACTGGTAACTGTAATCCGGTACAGTTACGTCATAAAACAAAGTAATCAGATTACAGGCACATTTTGTTTAAAAAAAAGAAAAAAAAGAAGAAAAAAAGAAAAATACTATCAGGATTATAATTTTTTTTTCATTTAAAACCACATGAATTAATCTTTTGATATATCTTCTCTCGCGCCAGTCGTGGTTCACAACAACCTCCTGGTGCATGCGCAAATAAATTTTGCGCAAAGGTAATTTGGTAGAAATTAACACAAATTGTTCTCTGAAATGATTTTGTTAAGGTGACCACACGTCCTCTTTTCCCCGGACATGTCCTCTTTTCCCCAGACACGTCCTCTTTTTCAGACCTTATAAAAAAGCATCAGGCTGGGATTTCTAAATTTGAGAAAATGTCCGGGATTCGTCTTTAGTTTCATTATGATGTGTTTATGGTCTAATACTGCATTATGTATGTGCATGTTTGCATTGCTTTAACCCCTCTCTGTAATTTCTGCCTTCTCGCACACCAATTGGTTGATTATAAAAGGCTTTGTTACAACCCGCTAGCTTTGGGATGGGAAGTTTTTTTGTGTGCTGTGCCAGTTTCCAGCCTGCCCTAGCCTACCTTGCTCCCGCCTCCCAGGATGACATCACTGAGGAGCGGCCATATCTGAAGAGGAAGAAAATATATTCTAAATTCACAATTCTATATCCTATATTCACAACTCTATATTCTGACTGCTGTTCTGGGGTTTGGACTGTGATGTTGGTTGTTCCTGTATCTGGTTGTGTATACTCTTCACCAGTGTATACACGTTCGCTTGGTTCACTGGTGGTAGGGGTGTGGCTGCCATTTCTTTTGGGAGAGGGTCCTTTTGGCTCTGTTTTTGGCTTAGAGAGTTAGGGAAGTATTTGTCTTTTCTTTGTTATTTGCTTTTTAGGTAAGCTAGCTACCTAATAATAGAATCCTTTTGTTTATTATTTTGGCTTTGGCCCACCCTGAAGTTATGCCTTGTTCGGTTCTTTGTAGAGTTGTATGTATGTAATTCTGTGTTTTACAATATATCACAATTTTTATTTTAACAACCTTGTTGTGGTGTTATTCCTGGGTCCCTCATTTTTAAAGGTCAAATTCCATTGAATCCCGAGCTGGTTACTCTGTGCTGCCTAACCCAGACTGGGCCATAACAGCTTGCAGCAACTATTGGCCAAATTCCTGCCTCTCATCATCCTACTCTCAGTGAATGTGAAGGCATGGAAACAATGCCCATGCCCACATGAAGTCTTTTTTAATTTCATGTTATCACATTGCTTCGTATTACATGGCCATTCAAATGTGTAAATAATGGCAGAAGGGGCAGATTTTTTTTTATATTTTATTTTATTCCATGGTCATTTAAAAGAATGTAGGAATTTATATATATATTTATCTAATGCTAATAGTGTGTCTTTTTCAGTGTATTAAAGTCTGCATTTATAGTAACACTGTTTTGAACGCTATTAAAACATGAAAAAAAGGTGTCCACATTTTGGAAAAACAGAATATGGTCACACTAACTTATGTGATGTAATGTTACCCTCATCAGATCACATTACTTTCATATTGTGATACCTGGATTACGTTACTGATTACATTTTTATGAAGTAATTTGTAACTGTAATGGAATACATTATTAAAGTAACCCTCTCAACCCTGTGCAACACAGAACATCACGGAAGACAACAAAGTGCAAATACACAACAGTGTGAGACGAGTGCAGGACAATAAATACACAAACAGAACAACAGATACACAGGACAATAAATAGACAGAACATGGGTTGTAAACGGTAAATTATTTTGTAGTGTAGAAGCAATAAGTAAAAGTGACTGATGCGGCTTTGTAAGGTGCAGGTGTGCAACGGTTTTGAGTCATACTGGGTTAGGTGTTTGTCTAGCCCAGGTGAGCGTTGGGAGGCAGCAGGATGTTGAGTAATCTGACTGTTTCAGGGAAGAAGAACCAAATGATGTAGAACCAAATCTGTCAAGATACAATATAATCAATACACACATATATATAATACATATAATCCCACCATCCCTCCATTTTCTGTACCTCTTATGCTACACAGGGTCATGGGGAGCTTGGACCCTATCCCAGGCAATTTGGGGCACACACATTCACACACTACGGACAATTTGAAAATGGCAATCAGCCTACAAAGCATGTCTTTGGATTTGGGGAAGAAACTGGAGTACCCGGAGGAAACCCCTGAAGCGTAGGGATAACCTGCAAACTCCCCCCCACACAGGATGCGAGGCAAATGTGCTAACCACTAAAGCCACCGTGCCTCTCACAGTGTGTACATCTGCAGCCTAAATTCAAGCAAATGTGAATTCTACAGAATTCTACATTACTTCTAGAAGTAGTTTTATGACGGTGAAACTATCTCCCTCGCTTATTCAGACCTTTGTATGGCAATAAAGTTATATAACCATTATCATAATTAACAGTGAGATTAAAAAACTCAGTATGATAGGATAATATTTGGTTATAAATATTAGTTCTGTATATACCTATGGTTCAGATAACCATCCAAGAATCATCTGGAATCATATGAAGCTAGATGTGCACATGCATTTCACAGACCTTTAGCAAAGCCACAAAGTGACCATATGACTCATTCCCAATGTCTGCCATAGACTGGTGTCACAGCTAGCATGGCTAGCTTGCTCAGTTAATTTGACTTTGAACTGGAATGTACTTGGAAGGCAAACCTAAAAAACATTATCTAAACATAGAAATATGTACCACACAGATGCCCTGATGTCTTGTGGCTGCATGACATGAATAACATCTCATTGCCTTAACATAAGGAACAGGCAGGATTTAAGAAACACTTCTGCAGTCTCAAATTTCATCCACCTTTGTTTTCTGAACCAGGAAGTACATATGTAGAGTAGAATTGCTTGTTCTGAACCATAGGGTCTACTCTTTTCAATTGCACCTCTGTCCAAGAGAGAATTAACTTCTTGGGATTTAGCTGCAGTGAGACCTTGAGCCAAAAAACAGATTAGGGGCCAAATGCAGAACTGAGGTTTGTACCCCTGAGACATTATCGTCAGGATCCTTTGGTCTGTAGTCACTGCACAATGAGCGTTATCTTTGGCTGTAAACTGTCCCTACAGCAGCATGTCCTTTAGGAGTGGGCTCTGAGAACCCAACCCTCGGGATAAATGGGAGTGCCGGCTAGGAACTGGAGAGTATGACTGTTAGTTTGGGGTTCAAACAAGTTCGACAGAACTCAGATGCCTAGATGATGCGTGAGGTTGTGGGTGCCACGTGGCTTGGCCATTTGGCTGTGCTGGTTTCTGGTTTCTAAAACTTGTACTTTTCTCTCCAGGACTTCTTTGGCTGAAGGCAGTTTACTGAAAGCAGTACAGACAGTGCCAGTAACCTTCACTGCTGACCTTAAAACAGATTGGCAAAGAGCTGCCCTGCATCCTGGTGTCAGTGTCCCACTGCCAGCATAGAGGATTCAAATCAGCTCAATCATAGAGAGGTCAGCAGCTGCAGATCTGACCATTCCAATGTAAGCTGCAAAACGGTTAACAAATTGCATGTACACACCAACCACAAGGCACACATCTTGAGAAATGACAGGGAGGCATGTCAAAATGTTACGAATGTAAATATGTTCATGTGTAAATGCTGTCTGGATTGGATAAACCCAGGAATTGGAGAATTCCTTTAATGGCATAAACTCTCTAGCCTGAACATATGTTGACCTGTGTGATAAACATCAGAATAAAATGTAAGTGTAAATATAAGCACTCAAGAGTATGATATATTAAAATTATTTTATTTCTGGTACAGGCATTAAGTGTGTACATCCCAGCATCTTACAATACATGACAGGCTTCCTTAAAGACACAGTGATATGGAAGTACCATAACTGTTCTCATGAAAACACACAGGACAGTCCATACGATCCACAGAGGATGAGAGTGCTGAGTCATCACCACGTTTTATTCGCTGCCTTCTGAGGAGTGTGAAGGATGGGTGCACACAGCCTACACCTTTATTCTGAACAGCGTTTAACACCAGCATATACAGCAGAGTGGCGCTCCTGTATGTTCACATCAGTGCAGACTTGGTCATTTATCTTAGAATTAAAAGAGAGCAACATCCCTGCCCTCCATGCTTAGTGGTAGAAAAAAAAAGAAAAAAGAAAAAAAAAAAAAAATGCACAGTACATGCCAAAGCTGGCCAATGCAGAGCTACTGAGCCAACCAACCACACAGTCTCAAACAAGGGGAGGTGGGGAAAAAGACATTGAATGACAAAATACATGTTGCCATTTCTAACAAAATTATAACTAGAGCAAAGAATTACAATTAAATTAAAAATGCTGCTGGTCAACTAAAAAAAGAAGAAGAAGAAAGAAAAAAAAAAAAAAAGTACAAACTAAATGCCACCAGTCATCTGAAGCGGTCTTACAGATTCGAGTAAACACAGTTGAGTATTTTGGCACCAAGAGATGATTGGTCTCGGTAGAAGCAGACAAACAGCATCATAATTTACTTTATGTAAGGAAGCTTTATGCATGAAAACACTGCCCAAGCTCTATACCTCACAACAAGCTACAGGTGATCATACACACAGGAATCACTTCATCTGTGCAGACACAAAGGTGTCAAGAAAAAAACAAAACAAAAGCAAACAAAATCACAATAGAAAAGTATAATAAAAAAGTGCAGTCCTTTTTCGACAGACATGTACATTAGGCAATCAAACAAGCACAGCCACTATTACACACGGTAAACTATTCAAGTGGAGATGGTGTCATCACCAAACCATAAATTGAGGGCAGCTTTGTGACCGAGTTCAGGACCATCCTGAATGTCTGATTCAGGACTGTGCAAGAAAACCCTGCTCTGTTTTTGTTTTTTTAAAATCCATCCTTCCAGCTCTCCCGCTACATCTTTAAAACACACACATGCTTCAGAGCTGTCCCTCCCGTTCACACACAAAATATTTCATCAGTTAATGTGTTTTCAATATGAAACAATGTATACACTGAAGTCAGATTCTAACAGGTAGGAGGCCTTGACCAACCTCTGCTCTATCTCTCTCACAGTAGATATGGAGAGAGAGATAGAGGGAGGGAGAAAGAGAAGGATGGAGGGAGCATGTGCAGTGCTCGGGAACGGCAGTGAGGAACCTCAGTGACGTCAGCGGCTCGTCTTCAAAATGCCTCTACTTCAGAACTAGATGGAATCGGTCACTGGTGTCATCTGGTAGGAAAAATGGATGGAGAAATGTGTCAGTGTGCCGAATCCCAAAATGGCTTCCTATTTATTTTATACTTTCACTACATTGAATAGCAAAATAATGCACTATATGCCCAAAAGTACAATTCCCAAATTTTGGAGTTCAGCCTCCCGCAATACATAATATTAAGGCTGTAGTGCACAGGGTTTTTGTTGTTAAAAACAGAAAAAAAAAGAAAAAAAAACACAAAATTGAGTCAGGGGACAAAAATACTGTAAAATCTGTTGTTCCTGAGTCACGCTGTCAATCCTGTAATAGTAATCCAGTCAGAGATGAGTCTGGGTATTGGAGCGGGATTGGCAAAAAATTTCTAGGAATAAATCATACACCAGCTCAGATATATCAAACATTACGTCCCAATATCAGGCATGAAAGAAGTATAACTATTGAGTGACAGAGCGGAGCTGGTAGCCAATCAGGAGACAGGGGAAGAGAGAGTGAGAGTGACACTGATATTATACTATAACAGCAAAATTCCATAGTAGTCAGGACTGATGAATTTTTGTTTTCTTTCTGAACATTTATTTGTTCTTGAATTTGGTGAGAGGCTACCACTATTCAGCCAGTTTATCCTCATTGTGGAGTTTGTATCATTAATCAAGCTTTTAGTTGGAGATCTCATGATTACAGACTAGTGATTAATCAGTCCCTCCAGGATTTTATCGACTGCAGAAATTAAGGCAAAATCAAGCAAACTCCTCAGTATTCGGAGGAGCTGGCAATTTTTCAAAAATGACCACAGATTTGGGCCAAAAGGCGTCGTGTGACATCATCACAATGCGCATTCACTCAAAGCCCTCTTCGATTCATGTGCATCGAACATGAGTACAGCTAAAATGTCTCATTTACCAACAAACATCGCTGTGAAAGAGCGTGCAAAACTATTTTCTGCAACTTCAATTCCGCCAATTAAAAAAAACAAAACAAAACAAACAAACAAACATAAAACCCCACAAAACTCAGCAAACTGCATCACAAAATTTTGAAACAAGACGCAGCAAAATCGAGCATTTTTGGCCGCAATACTGCAAAAAACAACAAAAAACTATGAAATCCTGTACGGACTGAATAAAAGGACGTGTTTCTCTGTTTTTGGATTTAAAAATTTAAACGTTTGAATCTCAGTAGAAAGAGTGTCATTCGGAACGTCAGTTCATCCTGTGTTTCGGCTACAAACAAAGATACACAGGTTAGATAATAAAACACACAGAGAACAGACCGGGTAATAAAATGTTTACATTGGAGACCACACGTGATAGTTTTGCCTCTACACTGAAGTTTCACTAACTAGCTAGAGTTAGTGGGATAATTTGCATCTACTGACGTCGTGTATGTGTGCCGCCATCTATGACTTGAGTCAAAACAGCAGCAGAGTCTTTTTTTAACTGGTTTTAGATATAGTGATGTGCACACATTTTATTCTCATAGTACTTCTGTAATACTGAGGAAACACAGCGATTAATTATATCTTCAGAGTCTTAAATACATGGCCCACATCTCAAACTACAGTCTGAATCTGCTTGTTAAGTCGTGATGTTACGATCTTATTACTGTTTCCGTGTCCAAGCTTCTACTGCGGTGGCTGACGATATCGTATTTTCAACATGCCACAGTGCCGTGTCCCTTATTGCTTGAATAGATCGGAGTCCAAAAAAAACAAAAAAACAAAACAAAAAAAACCTATACAGCTTACGATCGTGATTTTTTGGTAGTACTACAGCACACTGGGAGTGTATTTTTTTATAAACCCGATTCATCTTCACATAACACGATGGCTTTAAAGCACATAACGTTAAGTAAATAATTCAATCCACGCAACAACATTAGCATCAACTGCAAACGTGTCATCTCAGACACTCTCCTGGCTGTAACTTCATCTGTTTTCAGTGTCTTCACCCTCTTCCACATGCACTCCACGTCTGTGCGGAACACACTTTTCTCCAGCTAAATCAATAAAGCTGCCATATGATACGATGGCCTATGATGCACTTGTCTCTGCCGATTGGGCACTCGCAGGTGCTGCAGGTACCTCACAGACTGACCCTCACCGTGCACCTATATCGGAAACAATTGAACTCTCAGCCTAACATTTCTAAGGGACATCGCCAGTGCTGTGTTTATATTAGCCGAACAATACGTCTGTAGCTAGCCAGGACGTGGCAGGTCATTACGTGTCAACTTTACTATCCCTCCAAAACCTGGCTGGTACATATTTAGTTTTTCATCTTTGTTTACGTTCATAGTTATAGCAGTCCTGTACGTTTTTGTTTTTTAGAAATGCCTCAGCCAGAACATGGCATATCATCTTAAGATGTTGCTGGTCACTTTTGGGATCTGAAGAAGCTGATAGTGTGTCAATACATCACTGATAAGGTTACTATTTAGCGTGCACTGCGCAGGTTGGAACGCAGCCCTGGACTCTCTTGGAATGGCACTCGCAGCGGTGAGATTTATTCCTGAGATTTTAAATGCACTGCACGAATGAAAAGGGCCATTTAGCCAAAAAGTTTAGAAATGTATTTTGATGGACTTGTGGATCTTAATTTCTGATTAAAATTCAATTAGCTTTGAAATGGAAATGTGCTCATGGTCTGTGTTGTGTAATGTAGTTAATGGACCACTGTATATAAAAAAAATTAATTAAGAAAAAGAAAGAAAAAAAAAGAAAACTGATTACCTTTTATCAGACTGACAACGAAGCAACTCTCATCACAGAAGTTCGACACCATCTGCAATGCAGGCAGCACACACCCAATTAAACATTTACTGTACATTTGGTGGTGATGATTATGAATCAGCACCGCTTGATCAAATGTGTGCAGGAAGAACAAACAACACGCTGGGCAAACTTTTGCTGCAACTTATAAACATGTAAATATGTCTGCAGTATGCAAATGAAAATGCAAAAGGAGAAGTCATACATCATGGACCTGCTTTCTGAGAACCACAGAGGAACAGAAGAGCGTGTTATAACTAGCTTAATGATATGCATGCGTGTGTGTACCTGGTCACTGAGCAGTATGTGTATTCCTGTTGGCCCCTGCCTGTATACTTGATTAATGAGGGTTAGCGGCAGGCTCAATACGTTGGATATTTTTCTGGTCAGCTCATGAGCGGTCAGCTCTTCGAGGTAAAGCGCATGGTAAACTACAAAAACACATTCAAGGACATTTTCAGAACAAGAAAGAAATGCTTAGAAACGCACAGGTGACCAAATCATTGCCTTTAAACTGTAATAAAGCTTTGGTTTAGAACAGAGTTCGACTGATAACTAAGCCGTGCGGTACCTGCCGATAACTGATTAATCAACTGATAGTTTTTAAAATTGATACTGAATTAAAACATTACACTCAAAGTAAAATATTGCTGAATTTTATTTAAAAAAAACAACAACAAAAAAAACAGTACCGACTGTACCATGAAAATGTACTGTACTTTTATAAGTGAAACAAATAAGTATTAATATATATATAAACTATTAATAAATATTAAAGTAAATAAAAAATATACATCCAAACTGAACCAAACAAAAACACGCCACATAAATAAAAACAGAGACCTCCAAAATTAATTAAAAAACACTTCAAATAACACAACAAAATTTGTCAGTGGCCTCTAGAGGTCACTCTCGTACTGTATAATGACAGCAGACCCTTCTCAGGTGCTCCCGCAACAGACGCAAGCAGGAAAAACTATCAGTGTGGATTTTTTCTGATAACCAAAATCAGTTCCAGCAATTGATGATCGGTCGAGCTCTAGTTTAGAGAAGAAAATAATGTCCACAATATGCAAAAATGTACATCATGTAGATGTTCTGAACAGATACTCAAGCTTTCCCAAGTAGAACATACTACATGTATGTCGGTATACATGCATGCTGAATGAACATAAAAAACTGTTGGCTTGTCTGAAAAATAATCACACTACATTCTGCATATTGTCTTCAGATTAGATATTATGCATTATACAATATTATAGACTTCAACAAAGAAATCTAGCCTTCACATGTGTGAGGTCTCCGTGGCTCTGTAAGTGCATACACACACACATACATACACACACACCGTTTATGGGACTGCCATGTTCTCCGTTCTTGCTGTGGCAGCGTCTCTCCAGCAGGGGACTCACACACTCCTGACACACGTACACAGTCAGCCGAGGTCGAACTGCCCTGTAAACACGCACACATGCACACACTTGTTTATTTACTATCAATATAAAACAACTCTCACACACACCCTTGGGACAATTACTTTGATTTTAGTGCGTTGTAGAGACGAATCCCATCGGGTGGCCCACAGATCTGCACCAAATCTTCACGAGTCAGTTTCAGTAGATCAGAACCTATAACACACACACACACACAATAACATTAATTACACTATTATAATAACTGATGGCATGTGTGTGTTATTGTACAGAACTCATACAGAAAACAGAGGCAGAAAGTGGGACAGACCTGAGAAATGTGTAAAAACCCGGCTATAGGAGTTGAATCTGTTCTTAAGAAGCCACTGCTGTACTTCCTGCATGGAAGATGTCGGGCTTAAAGACTAAAAGTGAGTAACCAGGAAGAGGAAAATAAAAAGTTAGGAACGTCATCCATGCAACACAGTAACAATTTGCAGATTACGCAATTATTCATTTAACCAAGCAAATGTAAACAAAAAACCAGTACTAACCTCCACGAAGACCTGGCTACCATCTCCTTGGTGATTGGGTGAAGACGATTCACTGAGATTTAAAAACAATCAAAATGCTTGTTTGAAATGTAGATGTCTGAATCTTATATCATATAGCACACACGCGGTGTAAAATTAAGTGGCATCACTGGGTTGGTGTCTTAAATAAGTGAGACTTTTTGTACAATTTACTAGGGTTCTGACAATCATGTATAGGTGATATGAGAGTTTCTTGCCATTTATATAGAATATAAATGTTTTAAGGCATTATCGGTCCTTGTTCAGAACCCAGGAAATATATACAGTACAGCACAAATATTTTCAGCTCACCTGTCAATTTATTTAACACTCATTATTTTATTTCCTAAAAGTATCACCAATACCTCGAAATAATATCAACCAGACACCAAAATGTATTAAAGAAGCACATTCATCCCTTTTCTGTACCGCTTATGCTACACAGGGTCGTGGGCACAAGGTGGGAGACACCCTGGACGGGGTACCAACCCAGCGCAGGACACAATCACACACACATTCACAAAGACGGATAATTTGGGAATGCCAATCGGCCTACAACACACATCTTTGGACTGGGGGAGGAAACTGGTGTACCCGGAGGGAACCCTAGAAGCACCGGGAGAACATGCAAACTACACACACACACACACACACACACACACACACACACACACACACACACATACACACACACACACATTGTGGACGTGAGAGTCAAACCCCCAACCCCGGAGGAGCGAGGCAAACATGTTAAACAATAAGCCATGGATGTATAATGGTTTCCCCTCCAAGTATCATCCTAAAAACCTAGCCACCACTTTCCAAATACAAAATATTCTGTAAAATAATAAAAAATTCCTTTTTTTTTTTGTTTACAATATTCAGTCCTATGAAGCTGCATAATAATAATAATAATAATAATAATAATAATAATAATAATAATAAGTGTAAAACCAAACTGTTTGGCTTTACTCTTCTACAGAATATTGGACTGTTACAAACCCACTATCCTGGGTCACTCAGAAGAGGATGGGCTCTGCTTTGAGTCGGTCAGTTCAGGGAGTTCTGTCATGTCTGTTTTACTCTAGAGATCTAAATCTACGTCTAGGTTTCTATGAAGCTGCCCCTTGACAATTTGTTAAAGTGCTCAACAAATAACATTTAGAGTGAATATTGGAATCATAGATCCAATTTTACCATTTTCAACATGAAGCATGAAGCTTTGTGTGTGATATCAGGAGTGGAATGGTGCCGGCCTTTTAGACAATTTATTTTCTATGGATTCATGTTGCGTCAGAAAAGCAAAGAAAGTACCATCTGATCCAAAAGCGATGCAGCATTTCAGGCCAATATTGGCCCCATCATCTATGCTCAGTATCTATCTATATCCGTTATAATATTGCCAACATTGACTAATGGTAATGTACACTTTTTTCTGGTTACCTTTCGGGAACGGAGTTACTGTAGGAGTGTGTGTTGGAGGTGAAGGTTGGGGAAGCTGCTGTGTTTGGATTCACGTAAGAATTATCAGGCCAAGGAGAACACTACAGACAAAAGAAAAAGAAAAAGCAGCCATAAAAGCTATTAAATGCACACAGTGACAATGTGAACATTTATTATGAAGTGTTCATTTTGTGTTGAAAAATTCTATACCCAGGACCACCCTTTAGAAAAACAGATTTTACAGACCAACAATAAGTTCTTAGTGGTCGAGCCGTAATAAACGCTAAAGTGGTTTGTCTTTTCTTTTTTCCCCCTCCAAATAATCAGCATTAATTATCATTAGCTCAAAAGGGAAAATATGCTCCCTTTGTGGGATATGTCTGCCATATTTTCCCCATTTGTTCATACTTTTTTGATCTAAAGCTGGCATCTGTGTGGGAGGGATGACATTACTGTGTCTCCCATAGTAATGCAATGTATGCATGTGTGTGTGTGTGCGCGTTTGTTTACACTGCCTCTCTTGCTCTTGGCTGTTGAGTCTCCACAATCTGCAGGGAGCGTGCGCTTACTCGATTTCTTCAGCTCGTGCTCCACAGCCTCCTCTATCACTGGCTCCAGACGAGTCTACATACACACACAAGCTGCAGTGTAAGTATCATTTCAAACCTTGGACACCTTATCATTGGACAACTTTTTGGTCACTGCACTAAGAATGTAGACGAGGGTTAAGAGTATCATGGACTATAAATAAATTATAAATTTAAACTGTAGTTGTTGAAAGATGATCATTTCTTTGGTCAAATGCATCAACAGAAAAAAAACCCAAACATTAAAAGAAGCACTCCCTCCAGGAATTTGCGATCAGGGAAACGAACGCAAAATCAAGCAAACTCCACAACGTTCACAGGAGCTTGCAATTTTTCAAAATGACCGCAGATTTGGGCCAAGACCCGTCATGCGAAGTCATCACAACGCGCATTCAGCCAGAGCTGTCTACGATTCACGCGTGTCAAACATGAGCACAGCTAAAAGGTTTCATTTACCAACAAACATGACTGCGAAAGACCGCGCAGAACAATTTTGTGCAATTGCAAACTCGGCAAATTGCATCTCATATTTAGAAAAAAAAGTCGCAGCAAAAGCGAGCATTTCTGGCTGCAACAATCACAAGAAACCTCAGTGAAATACTGTACGGACTGAATAAACTTACACATATTGAGCAGCCATGATGTGCGTGGACGGACCAATTCACATTTGAAATGCACACACACACGCACACAGAGTAAACTTGCCTCTGAAAGTATAGTAGTATCATAGGAGGGCTGGTATTTCTCCTTCTCCTGTGCACTCCTTTTTTCCATCTTCTCTCGGTCGGTCTTTTGCTTCCGGTCTGCTCCCTTCGGCTACACACAGAGACGTGCAGAGACTCAAGCTCCACAAATTTACTCTTGGACCATTTGGCACCAAAAAGAACCCCCCACAGGAACATCGGGGTGAGCGTTACCTTAAACACTTTGATCTGGCAGCTGGCGGAGTGCAGGTGCTCCACATACTCTCCGCTCTCATTCTGTTTGAAGGTGTCGATCTGGATGCGGAACGGTACGCCCTTCTCTCCGCCATGCTTCCTCGGTGTGAACTCTGTGCTTATGCAGTGCACCTTACCATGACCACCACAAACACACAATTACACCATGATCCAGAGCAGCTCCTCAGGCTGTACAATAAGGGTCATAAACAGTGTGTGTGTGTGTGTGTGTGTGTGTTACATCTCACCTGTACGAATACAGACGCATGTTTGGAAACATCCCACAGAAACTCAGCAGCATTAAGCTGGGAGGCGTGGGTGCAGGGTTCGGTAATACCCACACACATAGGGATATCTACAACAAATACGAAACACTCCGTGTTTTCATAAATCAGCACATTTCAGGGAATGATTAAAAAAATCAGTCACAGTGTATCAAAGATGTACCAATGTCAAGGAGACGGTCGCCAGGGCGATTCCACTTCCAGCCTTCCAGCTGCTGATGCTCCATGTACTGCAGCCTCCGGTCATGAAACACAACTCTCACTATACTCTACACACACAGACGCACAAATCATTGCAGCAGTCTTTCTCGTCTGTATTGAACAGCCAAATATTTGTACTGTTGATTGCTGAAATTTCAAGAGCATCTCAATTTATAAATAAACCGTTCATTATAAGGTATCACCAATTATGCTGAAAGTTATGCAGTCACTCCAGTGAACCGTGTTGACTCGCACGTGAGGCTTGTGCCTTTTCATTTTAATTCAATTTGACTAACAAGAGACATCAACATAAATCGCTCTACAGAAATATGGCTCTAGATCTAGTTTCCTTATGAGCAGACCATGGGTGAGTTTCTCAGAGCAAGCCTCCCAAGTTTTTCAACATCTTGCTCTCAGAAGGTCCCTTTAGGTATTTTATAGGGGTATAAAGAGAAACTGATCTGAGCACTTAAATCGTTCATACGGTCAACAATACGGCTACATCAATTTACCACCAAGATCCCGTTTTAATCTAAAAGGAGGAGGATTAAAAACTAGTACTGCAGTTGAAAATCAACGCGCACTCTCCAGTTTGCTCGCGTGTTCGGATGGAGAAAGAGAGAGACAGACCTTGAATTTCTTTCAGAACTTAAATGGCAATAAACAACCCGCAAAACTGTTGTTCCCTCACCAGCCTCTCTTGTATTTTCTCTTGAATAAGACAAAACAAATGCAGCTCATCATGTTACTGAAAAACCACAAGAGCACAAACTCCTCTGTTCTGAAGACTTTACCGTGGAGGATATCTTCAATTCAACAGAACCGAATGGTTTTCAATCAGGAGTGAAATTGAAGCACTTCGAGAAAAGACTTGGTTAACTGTATCGTATTGCATTCTACGTATTGAATCATCTGAAACGGAAAGATCTAGATTATAACTTGAGCAAGATTCACATTTACATGTAATTTGCATTCATGTGTAATTACTAGAAATAATACGCACCCTATTAGGGATAGGCGATATCTTATTGTTTGTGATATCCCGGTAGAAATTCTCCCCACAATAAGAATAAGTCTTCCTGCGATAAGAACGATAAAACCTAGTTGATGATGTATGTGTGTGTGACCCGTTCTCAGCTCACATGCAGAGTGAAAACAAGTACGGCGGAAAGCGGACGTGAAGCTGAGGAGGAGCTTATCGCTAAATGAGGAGCTCCTGTACCTCTACAATCAGGAACTGGTTTAGTTACAGAAAAATCAGTTTTATTTTTAGACCAATGTTTGTGTTTCTGAGGCTCTCAAGATCACAGCTAACACTAGTAGCTAAAAACAGTGGTACACTGTACTATATTTATACCGTCACTGATATCGTTATCACAATAAATACCGGACAATATCGTGATATAGTTGAGTCCATATCGCCCATCCCTACTCCCTAGACAAAAACACTAGTCGCGTGTGTAATCTCTCTCCTGATATTCCCCTCGCCTAGTCACGCATTAATAACACCAGTCTCTGTTCAGATTTAGTCCACTGCAATTTACCTTGAGTTTTTGTGGGAGCTATTTAGGTGTTTCACTTGCCA
Source organism: Ictalurus furcatus (assembly GCF_023375685.1). Lineage (NCBI taxonomy): Eukaryota > Metazoa > Chordata > Actinopteri > Siluriformes > Ictaluridae > Ictalurus > Ictalurus furcatus. Next base: position 13,880,508 of record NC_071278.1, read on the forward strand.
GTGGTACAACAGAAAAACATTTTCTCAATCATCTGTAGATCACGACATTGAATCTAGATAACGCTACAGCCATCTGAATCCGAGAGCCCAAGAGAGCAAAACAGGACAAACTTGCCTTATCCAGCACAAGAGGGGAAAAAATCTGCCGAAGTTAGGCCCATATATCCGTTCTCTTTTCCCCATCTCTTACATGCCATCATGCCATCATGACAGCGTGGTCACCCACTCACGCACTGTTCTGGCTGACAGGGGCACGTCTTTTATTTTCTGAAAGATTTCTCCTTCTGTGGGAAATCCATGAACAGTTCAGTAGCCATTCAAACACACATGACTGTCCTTGTCTTGCAAAGCTGCCAGCATTCAGGCTTCCGGTTTCCCCGTCCACGCTCGCAGCTGCTGCTGTCCGGCTTGCAGTTCACGTCGGAGCTCCGTACACGTCTTCCTTCAGCTTTCGCCCACCGGGTACTTTACTGCAAAAGCTGCACGCTGGGTTTCGAAACGTCTCTTAGCTGCTGATTTTTTAAACGAAGCAATACGTTGTGTGCAAATCAGACACAGCAGAGCACCAAAGCTTTAAATACAAGCACACGGTTCAGTCCAGCCACTCTGAAATCTTCGATGCGCCTCTGAATTCTTTCTTTTCGCCATCTCCACAAACTAGATAGGTAGCTGCTTGCATCTGAGTGAGAGAGGTTACCATAGAAACGCAAGTGGTTTGCCGTTGTGACACTCGCGCACAGCACTGCATACGTGCACTGGCCGGAACAACTTATTAATATGTTATTCTAAACTGACTTTTCATTCATTTCGGTCGGCTGTACGACAAAGGAACTGTAACTGCCTTTGAACTGTCTGCAGGAAACTGATCTCTAGTGATGTGTGTAAGTTTCTAACAATGATACGTTGGTGAAGGTGAAACACCTGGAGAGACACATGAGTTTTATCAAAGAGCCACAGGTTCCTGACCACGAACTTAAGTAATGAATGAGATAAGAACATTTCATTTCAGTGGAGAGATTAACGGTTTCCCGTCAGGTTTGAGCTGGGGTGAATTTGATATTACTGTATGACACTGCAAAAATTTTACTCACATCACTACCTGCTTTTACCCCAGAAACAGAAACCCCAGCAGCTTTATGTAAGACAAAGAAAAACATGCTTTCACATATAAACACACACACACACACACACACACACACACTCCCTCTCGCGCGCACGCACACACACACACACTCCTTCACCTTCACCGTCGTGTTGTTGAGTTCTGGCATCTCCTCCCTCTTCCTGTTATCTAGCAGACGGATCTCGTAAGACTGGCCTGTATGAATAATATAAAAGAGGGATGTATAAGTGATCATGCATCACAAAATCAGTGTTATTGGAACACAGGCTGAGTTTAAGTACCTTGGTTTAGGTAGGTGAGAGTCTCCTCCTGTATTTTAACAGCTGGGGAGGTAGCAGCACACAGCACATACTGAAACGGAGGATTCTTACTCTCTGACTCGACCGAGGGGTTCCCATCCTCCTGCTTAAAGATGGGCAGAGCCAGCACATCACTGTGGAGAGAGAAAACTCTGAGTATAGCAACCAGGTAAACAAGCCTTAATATTTTGGAACTACACATATCCAGTTGCCACAGAAACCAGTAGAGGGGAACCCCCTCCTTCCTCTAGATAAACAACACATTCACACACAGTCTCTTAAACAAACTGAACCTTTAAGGAGAAACACTACACCTTGTTCACATCAGACTACAGATGAAAAAGAACATGTGACGCTGCCTCATTCATATCCTGCGCAACAACTAGGGCAGTTTAAACAAACTACCCGATGTAAAAAGTGTTTGAATTCTCATCATTTCTACATATTTGAACACAAAAATTAAGGTTTTTATTTGTAGTTGCTCGGCCCACAAATAGTTTCCAGCGTTTTTTTTTCCTTTTCTTGCTCACAACCAAACAAAGATAAAAACCCTACTCCCTACTGACTGCTGCGATGGTCTTCGTTTTGTTTGTATATTATGTTTAGCTACAAAGTGAGGACAGAACTCCACATCTTGTAGCCAAAATGCTGGCCAACGACTTGCTGAGATTTTGTCGAGGGCACAAACAATGTGCCACATTAGAAACTTTTAAAGAAGAGTCTAAAAACTGGTTACACAGAGTTATTTCCTCCCCTGGCAATTCATTTTCTCATTTGTTAACCTTAATCTGTATTAATACACTTAAGGATAAGTGGGATAAGCAGTACAGAAAATGGATGGATGGATGTTTTACTTTTAGTCATCTAACACACATCTATCAACACGTTTTCTAAACTTTTTTTAATGACATGTTTTTAACGACACACTGTCATTTATGGCAAAAAGTCTCCGCTTAAAGAAGTTTGAATGCCTTAACATTGACGCTTGCAGCCTCCCTGTCCACTCGAGAATCAGGCAAGTAAACTAATTCTAATGCACAACATTTCTTCATTCATGACTTATCTATTCGGTTATCTTCAGTAAATCACTCTACCCTGTTCAGGGTCACTGGAGCCTATCTGGAGCCCATCATGGGAACACTGCCCACCGTACCCCTCCCAAATGTACAACTGTGCCACTGAAACATGGAGGGATGGGAACAGCTAAAATTGGACCAGGTGTAATGATGTCAACACCTAGTATATGCATCTTTTCTGTGAACAACCAGTATATGCATCTTTTCCGAACATTCTGCAATGCAACTTCGGGTTGTAGGGATGACATCTAAGATGATTTTAAAATGAACCTGAAGGGTGAAAGATGCCGAATCAGCACATTGGCAGCATCTCTGAACCATACACAGTGAGTGCTGCTGTGTGCTGGCACATACTGCAGTCTGGAAACCTGCCCCTGAAACCTGAACAGCCAGTGATACATCATTCCGTACCGCAATTGCTCAGTCTACACACACACAAGCCGGATAGCTTAGATAATCGCTCTCAACATCAATAAATGAAAATTTCAGATAAGTTACACTTATTACCAGTGCAAACTCACGTGCACCAATCAACACAATAGTGAAATGTCATTTGCCCTGATCCCGTGCGTGTATACTCAGCATGTACTCCAGTCCAGTGCAACCCGAACACACCCTAATGCGAAATTCCTACAATGCTGGCACTGACCAGCTCCTATTCCTTCTTCTAACGTCAGCATGAAGGCTAATATTACCCACACGAACACTGAAGTGGTGGAAGTGCTATCTGGAGGGGCAGGAAGAAACTTGCAGCTGCACTGCGACAGGGTGGGGTAATGTGAAACTTGATGAGAAGACGTGCAAGCGTGCGAGTGTGTACGAGTGCGAGTGTGTGTGTGTGTAAAACGTACTCTCCGACACTGAACTTTTGATCTCTAGCCTCCACCGTGTGCTCCACATTTGGTCAAGAAAACCCAAGTGCACACTAAAACCTGCAATTCTGACCTGAATGCACATACTCAAAGTGAGACAAGTGCAAATATTCCATTTTCAATATCACGGTTTACAATATTATCAGAATATTGCATCAGAGAACCGTTTTTGAAAACTTTAATGGAATTCTCACCAGATGAACATTATAATGTGATTCTTGTTACGCTCCATCGATTGTTTCCCCCAAAGATAAGGATAAGGGAAGTGAGAAGACAGCTGTCCTCCGGCTGCCTTCCATTTATTTTAGAAGCATTAACATTGCCTGAATGGAAATCAGGGATGGTAACAAGGGGTACTAGGGGTTGCATAGATGAATCAAATAATACTTTCATTGTGGATTTCGACTAGGCACTCGGTAAGAATAACGAAACAAAACAAAAAGAAGCAGACAGTACAGAAAGCAGCTAAATGTATTTTAATTGTTAGACTAAAATATTTCAGATTAGATGAAGTCAATTCTACTGTCAAGTGCACAAAACTGGCTAAAGTATTTTTTTTTTTAATGTTCTTTTGTTTATTGGATTATTAACACTTTGAAATCACTTAGCATGAAGTGGATGTGTGCATGAGATTCCACTCAGATAGTTAAAGTCAGTTCAGCGGTGTGTGCCAGTTCAAAGAAACTGATCCCTGATCCAGACTTGTTTTCGGATGCCATCGAGGCCAGAACTGAACGTGCCGTTAAAACCTATAGACATCGCATCCTCCATCCATCAGTCAGTCAGTATGTTTACATGGACAACAATATTCTGATATTAACCCAATTAAGACAATACTCTGATTAAGAAACTACCATGGAAACAGCGATTATTGATGACCTTAATCCGACTAAAGTCATACTCGAAGTAAACACAAATCGAATAAAGACGTATGGAGTATTCCTGTATTAGTCGCATCAGCGACATCTAAACACCTTAATCACACTATTAACGTTGTGTGGGAGTTTTCACCGCATTGTGTGACAGGACACGTACACACATGGCAGTGCTCAAGAGAGCACGGCTGCGTCCGAAACCAGGTATTAACCGCATACACGTATTTCAGCTACTATATAATAGGCAAGTATGCAGTTTGGGACGCAGACCACGGCTTCAAGCAGTCGTCTATTTGCACGTACAGCATGACAAATAATTAACCGCACTTGAAGCTTTCGTAAAATTAAGAATAAAAAAACCCAAAACTGTATACAGTACCATAATGAAGACGAACTGTATGTTGATACGTGAAATTCTGGAGGGAACGTCGGACAGTGTGGCTTGGGGACGTAATGACGTGTGCCGTTAAACGTTCTGTGTTCTATAACATGTAACACGAGAACATAAAAGGAATATTCTAAAAGTGACTCATGTAAACACCTTAAATCACAATATTGTCTTATTCAGAATAAGGTCAGTAATTAGATTACTGCTGTCCATGAAATGTAGTCATTAAGTGAAGATTTTATTTACATTAAGCTAGAGGAGTTTCTGCACCACACACTCGCTTAATCAGTGGTTTCAGCTGAGGCGCTAACTTGTCCACACGCATGTATTTTAAGAATCGGTATACCCTTAAATAGTGTTACACAGATTAATTTTCTGCACATTTACTGTATTTTATTTACTGATTGATTTATTTACTTCCACCGTTAACAGTCTAAGCCCAAAAAGTACTGAAGCGGGATACGTTATCTGTAGCCTGTATACGTCTGTTAACTGAAGTGTGCTTTGATGCTTTGTTACACAAATAACAACCTAAATATAGAGACGTGCTGAAACAGTTTTGCTTTAACTATGGGGGAAAAAAAAAAAAAAAAATCATAGCAGTGAATTTTCAAGGTAGTTTTTTTTTTTTTTTTTTTTTTTTTTTAAACACATCGCCTGTCTAATACACTAAACGTACAAAAAAAACACTGAAATGGTTCCATGCAGGAAACAAACAGCATTTTAACCACTTTCAAATGATCATGATCATTAACGTACATTATCTGTAAAGTGATGATTCAACACTTCACTGTAGGCTTATCTTTATTTTTTCAAAATGTTTTTGACCATTTTCGGCATTTTAGATGATGTTGGTGCATCCCTAAAAAATATACATACAGTATAATGTTATATATATAAAAAACATTAGCAGAGTCCAACGCTATACACCGATCAGCCATAATATGAAAACCACCTGCCTAATAATGTGGAGGTCCCCCTTGTGCCACCAAAACAGCTCTGACCCGTCGAGGCATGGACTCCACAAGACCTCTGAAGGTGTGTGGTATCTGGTACCAAGACATTAAGAACAGATCCTTTAAGTTCTGTAAGTTGTGAGGTGGAGCTTCCATGGATCAGACTTGTTTGTCCAGAACATCCCACAGATGCGTGATCAGATTGAGCTCTGGGGAATTTGGAGGCCAAGTCAACACCATGAACTCTTTGTCATGTTCCTCAGACCGTTCCTGAATCATTTTTGCAGTGTAGCAGGGAACATTATCCTGCTGAAAGAGGCCAGTACCATTACAGAATACTGTTGCCATGAAGGGGTGTACCTGGTCTGCAACATTGTTTAGGTAGGTGGTACGTGTCAAAGTAACATCCACATCAATGTCAGGACCCAAGGTTTCCCAGCAGAACATTACCCAGAGCATCACAATATCTCCGCCAGCTTGCCTTCTTCCCACAGTGCATCCTGGTGTCATCTCTTCCTCAGAGAAGTGACAGACAAGCACCCGGCCATCTACATAATGTAAAAGAAAAAGTGATTCATCGGACCAGGCCACCTTCTTCCATTGTTCCATGGTCCAGATCTGATGGTCACATGCATATTGTTGGCAGTGGACAGGGGTCAGCATGGGCACTCTGACCGGTCCTACAGCTACGCAGCAAGATGCGATGCACTGTGTGTTCTGACACCTTTTTGTCATAACCAGCATCAACTTTTTCAGCAATCTGTGCTACAGTAGCTCTTCTGTGGGATCGGACCATACGGGCTAGCCTTCGCACCCCACGTGCATCACTGAGCCTTGGGTGCCAATGACCTGTCACCGGTTCACCAGTTGTCCTTCCTTGGAGCACTTTTGGTAGGTACTAACCACTGCATACCGGGAACACGTGACAAGACTTGCTGTTTTGGAGATTCTCTGACCCAGTCATCCAGCCAACACAATTTGGCCCTTGTCAAAGTCACTCAGATCTTTACACTAATAATAAATGTTATTCACGTCACCTGTCAGTGGTCTTAACGTTATGGCTGATTGGTATATGGCCAAAAGTTTGTGGAAGTTTGCTCTGGGAAATGTTATAGCATGGCTATAGGGATTTGTGTTCATTCTGCTACAAGAGCATTACTGAGGTCAGGCACTGACTGTTAGGCGAAGAGGTCTGGGGTGCAGTCAACGTTTCAGTTCAACTTTAAGGTGTTCAGGGGCGTTGAGTTCAGGGCTCTGTGCAGGACACTTGAGTTCTTCCACTACAACCTTCTCAAACCATGTCTTTGTTTCGGTTTGTGCACAGGAGTATTGTCATGCTGGTACATGTTTGGGCTGCTTAACTCCAGTGAAGAGAAATATGCTACAGCATACAAAGAAAGGGGGCTGGGCTTCCAGGGGTGCCAGTTAATGTCAGAGAGTTCACAACACCTACACAACCATCATTCCAGATTCATTCACACTGAGGAAGGGGTTGGGGGGGGGGGGAGACTGCTCTCTCTTGTATTTTTGAGTGATAACTCGTACTAGCGTGAACATCAGCAGGTCTGTTAATGAATGTCTCTTGTGCGTGCCGTTTTCTTCACTCAGCTTAACTGTACTCGTATTTGCTTATCTGATGACCATTTCTACACAATGTATATATTCGGAGCTCATGGTAAATGTAGTGACCTACTGTGTCAAAGATCGCCAGAAAAGAAAGATGGCACCCAAGGATCCAAACGATGAAAAAAGTGAGCAATAAAAATGAAAAGCAGCAGACAGACCCCTAGAGGCTAGAATATGAAAATCCAAGCCTACAAGCTCATGATTTGTTAAGATGGTAATCTTTTTGTAGGCAAATTTAAAACTGGAGACCAATGTTTTGGCTAGTGACAATACTAAATACGGAAAACAACTAGCAACAATTAGTGGCTGGTGAGCTACAAAGATAATGTCAAAGCCCTGGGGTAAATGCTATGTTCTGTCCTGTGTAACAGATTATCCACAGAGAGGCTCTTCACAGCATGAGATTATTAGCACAGAAACAGCAGAGTATATCGGCAGAGATTGTGATTTTTCCATCACGTTTCCAAAACCATGCCAAGCGGACCCGAGAGGTTACTATGCATCCATCTTTGTGAAACCACAGAGTAACTTCAAAGTGCTTGGGAACTTAGCAACATGTCATTAAACAGTGTCTGGTTGACAGTAAAGAGAATGAAAACAACAATTTACATCAAAGCAAACCTGTAATGCACAACAACAGGTGAATCTGAGTGACTTCAAATCAATCAAGTAGCTTTACAACACTCAACTGGACACAAATTTATTTTATTTTATTTTATCTCCGATTTAGGCTCTACTCCAAAAACTGAACAGTAGATCACAGTGTGTTATGCGGTTTGCAGCTTTATCTATCCTGATGCCTTTGAGCACTGCAAGCTGAACCTAATCAGGTGTGTACTATTCTAAAGGCATGAACATCAACACTAAACTCAATGCAGTCCATCAGGAAAGATGCAGAACTTCGGTTCTGACCAAACTGGCAAACAACGCAAATTAGTCAGTGGACCCTGATAGGAGAGAAATCAAACTGTTCAGCATCAGCATCCATTGGCAACGTTTGCTTCAGGGCTTCAACTCACAAATGTGCTTATAATGTGGCTCTTCTGTAAGATCAGAGGAAAATCTTAATTAATTAGATTAAATTAATCAGTCTTTGACTTAGAGACTTCTTAGGTTTTATGACTGACATTCATAGTTACGGCTCCAATAACCTTGTGAACAAAATACAGACTTAGAAATTCACAACATTTTTGCAATCTCACTGACTACATTTACATGGACAGCAACAATCTTATTATTGACCTTATTCTGAATAAGACAATATTCTGATTAAGGTGTTTACATGAATTACTTTCATGTTCCCGTTTTATATGTTATAGAACATAGAGCGATTTACGGCACACGTCATTACGTCACTGCGTCACGCCGTCCGACGTTCCCTCCAGAATTTCGCGTATCAACATACAGTTCGTCTTTGTTATGGAACCGTATACAGTTTTGGGTGTTTTTATTTTTAATTTTACGAAAGCTTCAAGTGCAGTTAATTATTTGTCATGCTATACGTGCAAATAGACGACTGCTTGAAGCCGTGGGCTGCGTCCCAAACTGCGTACTTACCTACTATATAGCAGATGAAATACATGTATGCGGTTAGTACACGGTTTCGGACGCAGCCGTGCTCTCTTTTGCCGTCAAACGGTTGAGCACTGCCGTGTGTGAACGTGTTCTGTCGCAAACTGCAGTGAAAACTCCCACATGACGTTAATAATGTGATTAAGGTGTGTACATGTCTATAATGCACGTCGCTAATGCGATTAAAATAGGAATACTCCACGTGTCTTAATTCGATTTGTGTTTACTTCGAGTATGACTTTAGCTGGATTAAGGTAATCATACTGGTGAGATCATTGAATACATATACTGCAGTTACAAAGGTGTCTTCTCTTTTAAGACTGCTCTGTTATATCTCAGAAAAATCACACTGTTTTAATCTGTACCTTTTTCCCCAACTTGATTTTAAGGAATTCTTTAGATGTATGGTGAAAACCATGACATAAGTCAGTAAAATAAAAACTTTTTTAAAAAATAAGCTGAACTTGAACTTGCACCACAGTTTCTTCACATAAGATGTGGAGAAAGAAACATAATTGCGGCAAATCATCAGAAATGTAATCAAAAGAAAAAAAAAATGGGAAACCCTTCTTAATGAGATCATAGTTTTAGAACTGGTGGAATTACAACAGCACGAAGTTGTTCTTCACCATCTTTTTCTTGGTAATTGAGACCTTTTTAGCTGTACTCATGTTCGACACACATGAATCGAAGAGGGCTTTGACCGAATGATGACGTCACACGACACAGCTTGGCTCAAATCTGCCGAAATTTTTTAAAAACTCCAGGCTCCTCCGTATATTGTAGAGTTTGCTTGACTTTGCATTTGATTCTACGATCATGAAATCCTGTAGGGATTGATACTCACACGTTTCTCAATCATCCCACAACATTAAATGTAACTATAAACGGTTAAAAAGTTTGATGTATCTTTCATCAATAAACTAAACTTGTACTCATTGGCAAACTGCTGTGGCATAAGAGAAATAAAACCGAACAGGACAGGATGGTTATGGCCCTCATCACTATTCTCATTACTTCATCTCCAACATTTTCACCTGTGTGTTCATCCTGGATGTATGAAGGACATGAATGAACATGCGGAAGTGTTTATTCATTTATTCATACATACTCTCACCTACACTGAGGTGTATGAACAGCTTTTGTTGAGTAGTGAAACAACATGTTGCAGAAAGGAACACACTGTTCCAGGAAGTGAAGTTTAACCCAGAGCTGGGCAGAGTGAAAAGTAAATGTTCTTCAGCTACCTGGAGGTTATAATACCTCTGAACCGCACACAGTTTTCTATTTATGCTAATTTAACAGCTAACCGGATGTAGTCACTACTGGGAAACATTTCTTATTAAGATACGTAGTTGTTATTATTATTTATTATGTACGCTAGTTTGAGCACAGGAATTGTTTAACCGCATAATATAACGATAATGTGAGAGAAGAATGTGTGTGTGTAATGGCTGACACGTCGAACAAACTGCCAAAGTAGACTTTAATATACAACAACAACAACAACAACAACAGTCAGCTCTGCCCAGCTAGTCAGCTAGTTACCATAGCGCTTCTGTGGCTGGAATCCCAAACCACCTCCACTCACACACATAGTGCACTAGATAGGGTGTCACAGCCTTTATGTTAGAACCTCACTAGTGCAGTTCTACAGGAAATACAGAGTAATTTAGGACGGAACTCAGACTAGTCACGATTACGACCGAGTCTTGGTGATTTAGTGTTTGTCAGTGAGCTAGCTCGGTATTTCCAGTACCTCATGCTGTAAGCTCCGGCCCCGAGCTCCTGCCCGATTCCGGACAGACTGGCGTCAAAGTCGTGGACGAGTCCCGACTCGATCGTGGCGTCGTCCATCTTCAGCACCCACGCCATGGCGCCCGAGTCTTTCTCCCGAGAGTCCAACAGGAAAACGGCGAGCTAGCGGTGGCGAGTTAGCTGCGGGGCCACCGCCTGTCGTCGGCTAGCTGTAGGAAATCCAGAGAGGGAAACAGTATGGCCGTGAAGGCCCGCTGCTCCTCCATGCAGCTAGCTCATCATCTCTCTCTCTCTCTCTCTCTCTCTCTCTCTCTCTCTCACACACACACACACACACACACAGGAGCAGGCGCTCGGAGATTTCTCTTCGAGATGTTGAGGAAGACCAGCGGCGCCTTCAAGCTGTATTTATTCCTCTACACGACGAGTCAGGTGCTTTTCCCACCTCTATACCGTATAATACGCTGCCGAGGCGTCAGAACGCTTTCCCGCGTGTATCTGTAACTTCTCCTCGGTATAACAACACCGTGTGAGGACGCTGCTGCTGACAGACCAGTCATCACACTCCTCTCTCACTCTTAACTCTCTCTCTTTTGCTCTCTCTCACTCACTCACACACACACACCATGTCCGCCCGACTGCATCTTATTCACACCGTAACGCATTAAAATCCCAAACCGCTCGCTTAGCTTCGTGATGGAGTCGCGATGTGAGAGATTTCACAGTGAGCCACAAAACACCCGACGTCATGGCGTCCAGTCAGCACATGCCGGAATACGGGTGGGGAAATCATCGCCACATTCACAGTATCGGAAGGGTTGCCAGGTCAGAGTGACAAAAACCATCCTGAGCGGATACACAACACTGAGCTCCTCTAAATGTTTCATTAAAGTCCCCGTATAATCAACATGAAGGTTTTGTGGATTTTAATGTGTTAATATGAATATGTTAGCTTTAAGGTTATCTATAAGCTAGTGTGCGCCAAAACAGTGACAACATTCACATTTAGAAGATATATGCGTTAATAATATACAGTTTCTGTCTACCACCGATACGGATCAACCATTTTGATGACATCATTCTGCACTTCAGCTTCTCATCAGATTTTCTGTCCAATCAAACGCTCTCTAGAATCTGAAGTGTCCCGCCCACGACACTATAAACATCACCTTGTTGAAGTTTCTGTTGTTGAGCGAGAGAAATCATCCCAGCAAGAACGGGTCGTAAATGTGTCTCTGGTTGTTTGAATACAGGTTTTATTCAGTTTTCCAGCTGTACGTTGGTTAAGAAGGAAACTTTCTAACAAGGCTTTCTGTCAGGCATTTTTCCATAGTATTAACTGTCAGGTACGGCTTAGCCCGGGCTGTGAGGTAAGCTAAACGCTATTGGATATTTAAAAAGGGGAGGAGTCACTCAATATGTCCTGCCCTGATGTCCTGTTTCAGCGGAAATTACGTCAACATATCCATTAACGCTGCACGTTTCAAAACACTTCACGGGGACTTTAACCAAGGTCCCAGGGGATACTGTAGCTTAATGGTTAGTACATTTGTCTTGCACCTCCAGGGTTGAGGGTTCGAATGAGTTTGTATGTTCTCCCCACACTTTGTTGGTTTCCTCCCCAAGTCCAAAGACATGCATTGTAGGCTGATTGGCATCTCAGATGGGCTGGTTTGAGTATTTCAGAAGCAGTTGATCTCCTGGGATTTTCATACACAACAGTCTCTAGAGTTTAAACAGAATGGTGCGAAAAACATAACGCATCCAGTGAAACGTCTTGTTAATGGGAGAGAGGTCAGAGGAGAATGGCCAGACTGCTTCGAGTTGACAAGAGGTGTCTAGTAAGTCAGATAAGCACTCTGTACAACAGTGGTGAGCAGAAAAACATCTCAGAACACACAACACATTGAACCTTGAGGTGGACGGGATACAGCAGAAGACGGTCTGAGAAAAGTTGCTGAGATCCCATTTTTTTTCTCCATTCTGATGTCTGATGTGAACATTAACTGAAGCTCTTGACATGTATCTATATGAATTTATGAATTGTGCTGCTGCCACATGATTAGCTGATTAGACAATTGCATGAATGAGCAGGTATACTGGTGTTCCGAACAAAGTGGCTGGTGAGTGTATTACATACAATTTAATTATGAGAATGAGTGGAGCAATTCAGTACTGCACATTCACAGAGCAGAATATAGATGAGACCTGCACGCAAGGTGCACTACACGCATAAAAAAAACACCACACCTGCTGACACACGAGAAACCGGTGAAAAACCACAGACCTGGCAACAAGGGACGGAAGCGCTTAATGTCACGGCGTGGACCAATCAGCAACCTTCCCTCAAAACCGAGCTGTGACGTCATCGCGTCCCCTCCCTGTACCTCAGAAGCACAAGCACGCCAAAACACATCAATGCAAACACACATATTAAACTTTTAGCAATATTGTCCACTGGCGCGCGAGTCACTGCGTCATCTTTATGGTGTCCCTTTAGACTTTTCATTTTATTACAAAGAAAATGAAATACTAATTTCAACTTTAAGTAGTGGTGTGCCACTTCTCCCCCAGAGATTCAGTACACTATTATACACTAGTATGAATATTATTATATACATAAGTGCAAAACACACATTATTACCTCACAAATAAGCTCTTTCAGATAATAGATACGTGTCAATAAAAACTGTTAAAAAGAATATATTTTTGTAAGTTATACTGATATAAATGGATAGCTGTTGCATTTAAAATCTAACCATAGTGACTATAATAGTTCATATTTTATTATTACTATGCATTTCAGTCTGTAAACAATGCCAGTTTGCAGTTACCACAGTGACTCAAAGTATGTTCAATCTTTAAAAGTCTCTTTTTGGCCTCAACACACCATTTTGTGTAAACAAATGCTTACTTTATAATTTGTTTTCTGTTACCGTTTATCTGATTTTATCTTGTTAGTACTTCCCCCTTCTCTGAAAAGCAAAGCTGTCTTAAATAGTTCCATAAAATATTCCTCCTCCTGAAAGGTATGAACCACCACCCAAGGCTTAATCTTCATCAAACTAACCTTATCTGTAGTATTTACCTGCAAAACACCAGCAACACTTGGTCCTTGACTTAGATGGATTCAGTCATCAGTACACTGAAATATGAGATTTATGCAGATAAACTCCTGTGAACAAAACACTCTCTGCTTAGTCCTTCAGCCTGTTCAAACGTATGAGAGAAATGGGCTTCGGTTTGAATCACAGAGTCTGCATGTTCTCCCCGTGCCTCGGGAGTATCATCCGGGTACTCCGGTTTCCTCCCCCAATCCAGTGACATGCACTGTAAGCTGATTGGTATTTCCAAATTGTGAGATTGTGCCCTGCAATGGGTTGGCACCTCTTCCAGGGTGTCCCCTGCCTTGTGCCCCGAGTTCCCTGGGGTAAGCTCCAGGTTCCACCACGACCCTGTGCAGGATACGTGGTATGAAAAATGGATGGAAGGATAAATTTTACAACATAGCACAAAAAACAGATATGAAACTAGCAATTTAGTCTTTTAACATCCATTTTGTTTTTATTTTTTTACACTATACAAATGAATGAAATTGAAACCAGAGCACATGCTTTATTATATCACTTTTTAATTTTTTTTAATCCATCTATTGGTCCCTCAACTGTTAAGCTCTATGTACGGATTATATCCTGTCTCAACTGTAAACGAACTATAACAAAAGTGTTTGGCAAATGAATACAATCTAAAATAAACTTATAAATCTGTGCGCGTGTATGAAAGGGGACATTAACAGTCATTAAAGTAAGCATTTCCTGTAACCTTTACACAGAACCGAAGAGAAAAAGTAGCACGTGTAAATGAAGGTAAAACACTTTACTCATGTCTGTACATTTTTTATTTTCATTTTATTGTTAGCATAGCTTTAGAAATGCAGTGGGGGAAAACCAGAGGAAACAATTTCCTCACAGGGGAGAAAGAGAAACTACAGAAAGGAGAAAGACACACATCAGGTTTATTTTCCATTTGAATGCGTAAATACATTTCTACAAATTTCCCATCGGAGAAGAAATGACACTATGCTACTTAAAAGAATCTACACGCCCTCCAAATAACACAAGATTTTTTTTCCCGAATACTCCTGTTGTGTTATATAGATACATATTGCCTATGTATTCAAATGACATCTGGCTTCGCAAACCTTGGATGTGTGAGTGGGTCCCTGGACCTGTTAAAGTCCTGCTGGAGACCAGATAAAAAGGGTTGGTTTTAATCATGACATGCAGATAGCCAAGCAAAGTATGCCATATAATAGAGCAAGCTGAACCAACCATTCAGTGTTATGAAGGGATACGACCATTAATAATCAATCGAGGAGCTGTAAGCACTGGTAATGAAATCTCTGCTCAGATTCTGTTGCATCTTGTGAATCTGAGTTTCCCTCAAAAGATCTTTGATCTTAATGAAATGATCTTGATATTGCAGAGTGACACCTAAAACTTTCCCCCTCTCTCCTTTATATCTCACTGCTGGGATTTTAACAGGTAAGTAAACTCTCACACACTCACACACACACACACACACACAGTTACCAGTCAACACACTCGACACAGCTTACTACCAGCACCACAATGAAAGTCGTGCTCACACGAAAAGAAGAAGAACTCGGTTTAACAGGAAATGTTGGAGTCTGAGCCACGCTGTCCCACATGGCTTCAGACTGTAGCTGGATGGTAGGGGAGGGGCAAAGGAAGGTGTCCAGCAGTGCAAGTCCATACTTGTGTGTGCGCGCATGTGTGTATCTGTAAGCTTGTGTAAGTTTATAGCGGTCTGAGTGTTTGTATCTGTGTTAAAAAGCCTGCTAGGGCTCCTGCCCTCAAAAGTCCTGTGGGACCAGCTACAGGCCTTGACCTCCCACATCTGACGACTGGTCACTGCCGCTGGAACCGCTCTGAGCACGCTTTATATACAGATTCAACAGCTTCAGCTGCGAAGACAAAGAGTTTATATTATTATTATCATCATCATCATCAGTTTTCTTTCAAATTCAATTTAGTGTTCGTTTATAGTGTGGGTTTGTTAGTTTCTACTACTTTTTTTTAAATTAATTTTTGGAAATATTTGAATATTCTTTATTTTATTTGTGGAGCTATTCATGTCTGAACCAGCATCCTTGCAACCATACAGTATCTATCAGTCTGCAATTAAAAAGTACTTTATTTAGCTGAAGGTGAGAAGTCAAATACAACGAATGTTGTTGAACTAATTAAAGTTTCTCCGACATAATCTTTGTTCATTTGAGTTAGTTTCAAAGCCAATGCTTGGTTCTGATTTAGAAGATTTTGACATTTCCGTTTGGAAGGTTTTATTTGGTAGGGAACATTTTTATAGTGTACAAAAGAGGGTATTCCCACAGCTGGAAAGAATGTGAAGAGGTGTATGTTACCAGCTCACCTTGCTGCCAGACAGTTGGCTGAGGTAAGGTTTGAGATCCTCCCCGATGATGGCATAGATGGCAACAAGGCAGAACACGCAAGCTTTCCGTACACTGCTCTCAGAGTTATCATAACCCTACGTAGCACAGTAAAAGAAATATATTAAATCAATCACTTTTAAAAGCTGAAGAACAACCATGAAATCTACGATGGAGATGTGCATATGGACAAAAAAAAAAAAGACATGGGGCAGGTGTTTTTGTACTCCCATACCAGCAGGAGCACAGTGGCCATATATGAAGCTCAGGGGACCAAAAGAAAAATCAAAATCCAGACTGATAACATGGGTGTGTTTTGGGTGCGGTGCTGCAGTGTGTTTAATCTGTCTGGTGTAAACTGGACTTTATTCATTCACTGATGTACAACAAGTGCTTTATTCTAGTCAAGGTCACTGTGGTTTAAATAGATTATTTCTTTATATTTTGGTAAATAGAGTTAACTAAGTTCATTAGACTAAAGCAGCGGTTCTTAACCTGGGGGTCGCGGGAAAACCTTTAAGTTAAACTACTGTACACAGAGGCTCACTGAGAAGCCACTGGTGTATTTTTGGATATCTGTGCATGCCGAATACCAAGAACTGAGTGACATGGCGTTGAAAAAACTTCTCCCATTCGCATCAACCGAGCTCTCTGAGGCTGGTTTTTAAGCGCTGGTGAAACTGAAGAACAAGTATAGAGCCAGACTCATGGTGGAAGATAGTTTGCATCTTTTCCTCAGTCCTGCTCAGCCACCACTGGACTGCCTCACATTCCTCTGTTCAAGCCCAACCAGTCCAAAACATTGAAGTTATTTTAAATTATATTAATATTTATCCATCGAACATCTGCGGTCTCTGGTAGGTTGGGTTGGGGGATATGCGGGGTGGTCACAAAACACTGTCATTCATAAAATTGGGTCGGACTCGTAAAAAGGTTAAGAACCGCTGGAGTATATCATGGGCAGGTATAAACTAGGGGGTAAGCAGTATCAGTCAACAGTCTTGCACACACACCTCTAAAAGAGGACTCTTGAGCACCACATACAACCTGTAAAGCAAAAACATCCTGCTTTGAATGTTACAAATAAATTCTTACCTGAATAAGTCCAGGGACAATCTCCGGGAGCATCTGGAGCAGACCTTCCTTGGGCAGTCGCTCAATTACTTTGGTGAGCATCTTGATGGCAGCCAGATTGATGGGATAGTCTGCAGACTGAATGATGGGACACAGCACCTTAATGCACTGCTCCGGGCTGATAGAACTTGCCAGCATGGCCGCTGCTTCTTCTGCTGCCCGGACCACCTATGCGCACACACACACACACACACACACACACACACACAGTGTACATACAATAAAAATAAAAATAAAACAACAAGTAAGCATGCAGTGTCATGTTGACTTCCTCTGGCCATTTCAGTGGTCATTGTTCTCAGGTCAGGTGAGTTTAAACCTTAAATATACAGTGTCTTAGGAAGTCAGTCTCTATTGTTTTTACTTCCTTTCCTGCTATTCATGACGTCTTCTTCAGGTAAGGAATCTTCAATTTAGAGCAAATCACAAATGGCTTTCCTGTTCACTTTCTTTGTGCATGCTGGAGCTGAATGCCCTACCGAGTGCCCTCATGAGAAGTGTAGAAAGACATTTGAGCTGTAGATCCAGAAAAGCGTGACTGCTTGTGTGTGTGTGTTTCTTTTACACTGTCTGTTAGATCTGTACTCAAACGCATTTTCACTACATAAACGTATTGTCATACCTGGCTATGTTTGGGTGTGTGGGCGGTCATGAAGTGAAAATATGCTCATCTTTATTTTCAGTACACAGTAAACCCTTGTGTTTTGGGTGTGCACGCTGCTATGAAAACTCACTCTCTAATACACCTCCCCCCCACAAAAAAAAAAAAAAAAAAAAAAAAAAAAAAAAAGGCTGGATTCATTTCAAAATGGTTTAAAATCAAAACAAAAAGTTGTGTATGTAATGTGTAAGAATATTTTTTTTTAAATCTACATGGTGTCCCAAAAGTCTCCATACCAATAGGAAAATAACCCCTTTTAGCAAAAACGTCTTCCAAAAATGTTCATACTTAAGTTTATATTACATATATTACATATTCTCAGATAGCCTTTGACAAAAGAAGAACGTATTGATATTCTCACGGCTGGATCGGGGAAACTGTCGCAAGGCTGTGATGGACATGCAATTATACGCATAACACGAGTTTATCATGAGCGAAAGAGACGACTCAGTGCTCGATTACAAAGAAATCACGCAATCATGTAGAGGATGTTTTGTAAATATAAAGTTACATTTTGCCAAAAAAAAAATAAGTGTGTTCATTTCCCTGATGTATGGAGACTTTTGGGACACCCTGTATATGATGTGAGGTGTGCTCATGGTGTGTTTGGAGGTCTGACCTCTTTGTGTGGGTCTTTGTGTGCTTCCAAGGTCTTCATAATGGTGAGCTCTGCATAGTTCTTAAAGCGCCAGGGCTGCCTGTTCAAAATCTCCTTCAGCACCCGCAGTGCCAGTGCACGAATCACATGCTGCACAAATGGCAGTACTTACCAACATAATTCAACTTCACTTTCTTTGCTGGCATTAATAAAATTGTGTGTGTATACATATATATATATATATCCTCTGTGCATACCTCTCCATCCCCCAGGGTTTCCAGCAGCAGCAGGAGAATAGTTTTAAAATGTTCGTCCCAGACATGCAACTGCGTTTCCCTGATCAGACGCATGAGTTCACAGAGCGCTGCCTTCCTCTCCTCCACCCGCTCGCTGTGATTGGACAGCTCCTTTAACAGCTCCGCCACCACCTCGGACTGGTCCACACTGCTATCTGTTGACATCGTTATGCAGAAGAGAATCAGAGCACAAGCTAAACTGTGCAATTGTTAACAATAATTCTTTGGAGAACCCTAATTCAGATTTTTACCACTTACTTCTGTTTCTGGAGTTTAATTATTCAACTATAATCTTTACCTGCAAACATTCTTTCTGCTGCATGTCACTCACACTTGCATAGGCAGCATTAAATCTAACCCATTTCACTGCATGGTGATGGCCAAGGACATAAGTGAGAACTTGGCAACCAGTATACAATAAAAGGTCTTACAAAAAAAGTCTTCTGCTGCCCCACAAACTCATGATCAAAATAGCGACAGTTAAACAAATGTACTTTAAACAAAAAGTATAAAACCACAGTGTTTGACTGTCAATGCAGGTAGGAGTTCACCCTTGGCAATTGTGCAGCCACGTGCTGCAGTCCAGTGAAACGCAGAATTACAGCACAAAACACACAATCTGGATTGTCTCACCATCCGTAAGGCTCTCGCCGTCTTGGTCCAGTGCATCTTTCAGGCTCTTACTAAAGGGGGAGGAGCCGAAGGAAGAATCTGAGTAACTACCTGGCTGATACTCCTTGCTGGGGCGGGGACTAGAGGAGAGGAGGGGCATGGTGTTCAGCAGAGACGTTTTGTTGTCCAGTGCTGTGCGACCCGTGTCCGTAGTGTCAGCACCACCCTAAGCAGACACACAGACGTGCAAAAACATACAAATTATTTCAAGCTAAGCACTTATCTGCCACTTCTGCAGCATGTGCATATTTCCCCGCTTTAATATTTCCTGATGTCTGTCTAATCCTCGTTTTGTATTTTAAACATTTACTCATTGAGCTTAAACACAACTGTCCTTAGCCTTCTATTATGAGAGAGTTTGAGCAAACAGGGGGTTTTTTTGTATTCTTCTAGGAAAATATATTGAAATTCTTGCCCATGGTAAATAACACATACACTACAAATGTAGTGGATAAAGATTAGGTTGAAAAATGCTGATGTTTCTTTAAGAGAAAAACATAGGGGTTAGAATATGTGATTGGAAAATAAACATGAACAACAGGGCTCAAAAACAATATGGGGGCGGAAGGAGGGGAGGGGACTCTGAACAGGACCAGTAATTTAATGTTTCTGTTCTTGTGTTCTAACAAAAATACCCTGTTTTCTGGTTTTCATTCTTGTTCCTCTAACCAGTTCGAAGAGCTGGTGAACACCAAGGAGTCTCTGCCTTAAAGATCTGTAGCACATCCCTGCGATGGAACTAAAACATCAACTTCTAGCATGAGAGTTTTGAGGTCTAATCTGATGGCACAGTACTCTTCCATCACTGCTATTACCTCTTCTCCGTCTCCCTCCCTTTTGCGAGGAGGTTCACTCATGTCCTCTTGGCTCCGCACACTGAAGTTCTGGATGGCTTGGGTAACGCCACGGAGAGAGCTGTAGATCTCCTCCGAGTTCATATTCTCCGTGTCATAATCAAATGCACTGGACAAACAGAAGAAGGACTAGATCAGTGATTTGTACAGCTTACATATAAGAACGAGCAAAGTGTGCATTATCAGGGGATTGTGAGCTCTGTGTGTGTGTGTGTGTGTGTGTGTTACCTAGGGGAAGGCGTGTTCTGTGACGTGTTGGTCGGGGATGTTAGAGGACTAGACCAGTTGGCTGGTGACCTCGGTGTGTGTCGTGTCAGGGGGCTACCCACTGGGGCCTGCATGACAAGTAAACAAGATTTAGGATTTTATTGTTACAGAAAATGTTAACACAGGAATAGAGCAACTACAAGCATAAGGTGAGGTTCAGAAAGCAGACATCCTGCACAGTTTAATGGCCATCTTTGCGTATGGTACAAAACGTTTAGTCATTGCAGTGTGTAAACTACTGCAGTCTGCTGGGATCAGTAGTTCTGACAGAAAATTGTTTATCACTACATGAGAGATATCCTACAGTCTATTAGCAGCTGTGCAGATTCTAATCTATAATGTGTAAATCCTGATGAAAGTAGTCTCTAGCAGGATGACTTTTCCCCCCGCAGACAGGGCATGACGACTCACTGAGTATGAAAATGTAAATTATACACTACCAGACAAAAGTTTAGACACAGTTTTATTTTTTCCACATTTTGTAATAATAATAAAGTCATCAAAACTCTGGAGTAACACAAATGGAACTATGGGAATTATGTTGTGATTAAAAAATCCAAAATAAATCAAAAATAATTTTATATTTTAGCATCTTCAAAGTAGACACCCTTTTTGCCTAGAATTTCCAGAAGTGTATTCTTGGCATTTTCTCAACCGATTTCTTGAGGAATCGTCCTGAGATGCTTTTTAAACAGGATTAAAGGAGTTCACACCTACGTTGGACACTTATTGGCTGCTTTTCGGAATATTTCACTCCGAGTCGTCTGTTTAAAACAATATTTTTTTACAAATAAATTGTTAGTTTTCTAATGAAAGAAATGAATATTTTGGCACGATTATATTTTTGTCTACAACACCGATTTCAAACATTTAATCACACACCTTCAGATCAAGAGGTTTTTAACATCATGAGAAACATTTCAGTCGAGTGTCCCCAAACTTTTGACCGGTAGTCTATGCTTTGGCCTGAATGAATCACTGACATTTTTTTCTAGATTAATCTTTGTGCTACATGTTTATTATTGTTGCTTTGAAAGATCTTGTCTTCTATAATCCATACGCAAATACACAGATCTGTATTTGAGAATTAGTGCATGTGATGTTGCATATCTTACTGGTGCTACACCGCCAGTGTTGCGTAGGTGGTTCTGAAGGAGTTTGGTAGCCCCATCTTGGAAAGTTTTAGGTAGTGCACCAAGAAGCATGGTGAATTCCGGTGTATTCAACTGGAACAGCGCAATCAGCACAGACTGGGCTGCCTGGACCCAAGAAACACACAATTCTCCAGCAACTCAGAAAAACATTTCACACATTCTTGAGGCGATCAGCACCTAACCGTTTTCTGAATAAAAGCAAGTGTTGATGCTGTGAACGGTTGAAATGCTTTACCTGGGCTGCACTGTGACGCTTAAAAAGACTTAAAATGTGAACAGAAGTCCACTCAAACATAACAGAAATATATATGAATATGAATAAACGTTTTCTCCTACCTTCCTGACATCGGAGCTCTTGGGTTCTGTGGTCCACGTGATGATGCGGGAGACTGCAAGTCTGGTCTCGCTGGAGTTCACAAAGTCCTGCGGCTCCATTTGCAGCGTCAGGGTCTCTATGTACTTCAAAATGGCCACCTTCACCTGGAAAGATCAGCCTCACATTACTACTAATCTAGATCACAGCCAACATTTGCATTGCAAAAAAAAACCCAATATGAGCCATATGGGGTGCTAATGTACAATAATGATTACTCTATTACACAATTATCCTCACCTAATGAACAGACATCCGCATTACACCAGCACCATTTCTACAACACATTACAGACGATGTCCTACTACAATCCTGATATTCAGCAACACCCAGAGACAAAACAGAACATCTCTCGTACACGCGGAGTCATACATGCACAGCTACACAGTTCGAAAGGGCACCACAGGAAAGGAGAAATAAAACAATTAGCCACAAAAGGTGATGTGCAAGAGAGGGGGTTTTGGGGCACAGTGTGATCTTCGAGGTCCACTGAGTGATGCGAATAACTAAAACACTCAACAGTCTCCCTCACTAGTCTCCACACAGACTCAATTAAGTACGTTTTAGAAACTGACAAAGGCTCCATTTCAATTTGATTAGCGACTAGGATTGACTCGGTAACAAATTTAACAGCTATGATGTCATTAAGCTTTACTGCTTCCAACCTTCAGAGGAGGGGGTGGTACCCTGTTGGGGGCCAGTGAGCTATAGGATTGCTTCCCCTGTGTCTCACTGACCTGTACAGCTTGGTTCCACACTTGGATATGTTCCTGTAGTGTGCAAGCATGCCGCCGCTTTCTGAGGGGAAGCAATTCTATAGCCCCGCCCCCGTACTGGCAACAGCGCCTTTTCCCCGGCTTCGGAAAGAGAGAGGAGAGCATATCAATGATGGAAAGACCCATACAGAAGGGGGGAGACGTGGAAGGAGCAGCTATGAGGAGAGGGGTAAGGATAAAAATGGCAGTAAGAAGAAGATAAGAGGCAGAAAGAAGGGGGGGGGGGGGGGAGAGACATATGGAGGACTGTGGAGTCGCAAACGGCATGGTGGTGACGTAAACGTGTGTGAGGGGAATGAAACTGGAGTGTAATCTTGTGTCAAGCAGTGACCTCTTAGTTTGCATGAGAGTTGATGGAAGGGTTACAACCGCCTCACAGTGCTCACACAATTTTTAGTAAGAAACAACCTGACGAATACCTGAACTGAAGCCATCTAAAATAAAGTACGGCATTAAGCGTTAAGATTAACTGGACATGGCCCAGAACATAACCAAGCCCTTGACGACGCACAGCCGCACCCAAAAGCAACAATTACCTTTAAGTTGGGTGTCTGCGTCTGGTCTACGGTGAATCTCATGAGAATTGTGAACTGCAGATCATTAGGAAAAGACTCCCTAGAAAGAGATGTAATACAGAGGGGGTTTAGTGCTAGAATTTTGTTACTTCTGGAAAAATGCTTACAATGCTTATCTTTCAAACCTTGTGACGTCGAGGGCTTTCTGCACTTTGGCCTGCACAGAGCCGAGGAGGTCAGCACCCATCTTTTTCAGTAGCTGCGTAAGCAGCACGAACAGCCAGTCCTGAAGATCTGCCTTATGAACCATTATGAAGTCCACCAGTGTCTCCAGGAACATGCTAAACACCTACATAACACACATACACATGAAATCAACAAGCTGTATCGAGTCCATATACGGCCTTTAATATGTGCAAAAACGTTCGGCTTGTAGGGATGCACCGATTTGATCGGATATACAGGACATAGATGGACAACTTCTGAATGATGCCACACAGAACATTCACCGGAACATAGTGCGTGACTTAAAAGCAGGGATGTCCAATCTTATCCACAAAGGGCCGGTGTGGGTGCAGGTTTTCATTCCAACCAAGCAGGAGCCACACCTGATTCCACTCATTTAATCAGTTGATCTTGGCTTTCAGTAGACTCAGGCGTGGCTCCTGCTTGGTGCACCCACAACCTGCACCCACACCGGCCCTTTGTGGATAAGATTGGACACCCCTGCCCTAAAGCTATTAAACCTCGCACAACTTTGTAACAGAAGCTTGTAGAGAGCCTTTGTTACTGAAATGACGTCAGTATTGCATCTGTATCAGCTGATTAATAAAGTGCAATCAGTGCATCCCTATCAGCCGGTCCAAATCCTAGATAGTTTTAGTAAACTAGTTCAAAGCTCCTACGAACAGTCCAACTCTTTTACACGTACAGTAATACATTAAGGAGTTTCAAGAGTTTCTTACTATTAGTTGTCAAAAGACAAAAGCATGCCATTGGTCAGCACAATCACCAATTATTTATATCACACAAATAAAAGCAATTAAAATGAAAGGCACAAGACATTTATTTAACATCATCTTCTGATTGGATAAGGGTAAGATGGCATGAACAGCAGGAGGGGATTGATGACGTTAATGCCTTTTGTTAAAAAAAAAAAAAAAATCCCTCCAACTCTCTTATTGATTAGTGTATTAGTTCCACAGCTTGTACTGTTAACACAGAACCCCAAACACATTTACACAATAAATTAAGATTGTATTCTACCAAGCAGGCACCACATTTATTAAAGAAGCAGCCAAAACACACACACACAGAAATTTAAGAAGACTTCAATACGATCGGCCATCTGACAGATTGCATGAAATTCTTCTGAACTTACTCTCTACAGTTCCACCCCAGGCAAAGGCATGAAGAGAGAGAGAAAAAAAAAACAAACACACAACAACAACAACAAACAAATCTAGTGAGTTTCCTTTTACATGCTTGAATGCATTATATATAAACACAAACTTCTGGCTTAACTCTGGAACTTAAATATTTTCATAGAGTAATAAAGTTTGTGGTCTTTTAAATTATTGGATTATTACGAAGTCGAGCAGCAATTCAAGAGGTTTTTTTGGCTGTTAAAGAGAGAAATAAATACAAAAAGAAAGAAGTAAGAAGAGAAGAAAGATTTTTTTTTTAAAAATGGAAGAAAAGAGTGGAAATTTCTGTGCCAGATTATTTTGTAATCCAAGCACATTAGAGGAAGGGGGCTCCAGCTTTCCAGGCCCCTGAAGACAGGTCAGGCATGTGAATGTGCAGGAATGTGTATTGTACCTTAAAGGAGGCGGAACTGATACCGGATTCTGCCGTGCCGAAGCCTCTGGACTCACGCTGCAAATCAGAGAAAGGGTTGGACCCGAAGGCCATCAATCAGACTTACAGAGCTCTGGGCGATGACCTGGCCACCCAGCGCAAGGACAGCGTCCAAACAAGCTCAAGAAAAACGCTGCAGTTTGCAGGTGAGTAAGAAACCAACTCAAACGCCAAATTAGAAATGGAGCGTGTTAGTCTTTTCAAACGTGTCCATGTGTACATGACGGTATAACGACTGTGGACTTCAGGAAGATGATGTATGTATTGTATATTAGAACGGTTTCCTTTTTAAATTCTTACTAATCACCACTTCATTGGTCCATCTAAACATTACGGATTGATGCAATCAGGGAAAAAAACTCAAAATAGAAAATTGTTCCATTATGGCTTAATTGGTAGAAATATTGTTTAATAATCCTGGTATTTGTGGAAATGTCTGCAAATACGTGCAAGCGAGCGAAGAAAAACAGATCCTGTCTGGATAGGTAGCAAGTTGCGTTGAATGAGAAGAGCGGAGCGTTCTAACTGGCAGTCAAGAGCAACAGACATCCACCCAAACCGTACAAAACCATGCTGTTAGCCAGTGGCCTCACCCTGAGAATTAGTGTGCAGAGCGCATGCCTCTCATGTCGAGTGTGCTGCCGTGTATGCGCACGTGTATGTCGGAGTTAAAGGCTCTAGGTGAGGCAGAATCCGATATTTTATTCATACAAGGTTTCATGCATGGGTAATGTGTGTGCGCGAAAGTAAAATGCGCCCAGCTAGAAGCGGCGTGCCGGTGGTACCTTGCTGTGTGGGTCTGCAAACATCCGGGTAAAAATCTCACACAACCTCTTGAGCTCGACCCGGCTGTAAAAAAACACAAACAAACAAATGAAAAAAAAAAAGAAAAGAAAAGAGATTTAATTAAACTCGAAACTTGAAGACATACACACAAGCACACAGCAAGTGACTTCTGTTCTGTTCACAATATCCCTTCACTGAAAGTGGAACAATAATAATGATTTTTCCAACAAGAAACCTCAAGTTATTAGCGTACACAAATTCGAGTGACACTTTGCCTATTCATCAAGTTCATCTTTGGCGTAGCTGTATGATCAAACTCACATCTTGTAGAAGCTAAATAGGGTCTTGGAACTACAACTGAGCAACAAAAACACTCCAAACGATCCTCGAGGGACCGGTGTATGTATCTGTGTGGTACCTGAGAGCACGCTGGTTCTTCAACAGAGCCTGTAATCCCATCAGCCCTTCTTTCCTCTCAGACCAGTTGGCCGAGGCACAGCGGTTAAGCACTTCAGCCACGTCCTCAGCCTGACGCATGTACGTGGGGATACTGCCGTTGCGCGAGCTATACGAACGCTCCGAGCAAGCACTCGACGCGTCGCTGTTGGCATCGTCATCAGAATACATGCCGTAGGTTTCGTACCGCCGCCGAGCCGGTTTCTTCTGCTTATGAAAATAGAAAGAAAAACAAAAACAAAGAATACATAGGAGAGCTTTGGAATAAATGAAAAAAAAACCCCAGCTCAAACAGAAGCATGTCGGAAATCTTTAAGGGAGTATTAAAGGAATTTAGAGACAAACAGACAGTGAGACAATAAACCTGTAAGTGGATTTGCAACAGACAGAAAAACAGGCTGAAAGACTGACCTTGCTCCGTGTATCTCCTAACAGCTGGCAGCGTTAACAGAATCGGTTATTATACGATGGTTAGCAAAGAGATAAGCACAGAATCACAGACACAGACAGATTTGTATGAATGAAGTTATTTACCAGTGCATCAGCGAGGGCCTCCTCTACGTCTGACCCTGTATTCAACACTCTCATGGCACTGACAGAGGAAGAGAGACGACTCGACTGAGAGATTCCCAAACCTGAACCTAAAAACACACAGTGCACATGTTATAACACACACACCAGTTTACTTTACATATAGAAACACACATTCGGAGGGGGAGGGCATCAGACCCAATTTAAAACAATAACCCATTACCATACATGGTTGAAGGAAAAAAAAAAAAAAAAAAAAAAAGTACCACCACTGAAATACTAAACAACAACAACAACAACGAAAACAGTAAGTAAATTAAATACAAAAAGAAAATGTGGGTTAGAATGCAGGAAGAAAAATCACTGATGATGACCAATTGGAAATTTATGTTGAACTAATAAAATCTACTTTGACAGCAAAAAGCTTCAAATGCAGAAGACTTACAAACCATCTCTCTACCTTCCAGCTCCTGGCTAAATCTCCCCGGTTTGCTTCTAAAAACTGCCACATAAAGGCATAGTTTTAATATTGTTAAAAGTTCCGAGAACTGTAATAAATCATATAAGCTGCAGGGCTATACAAATTACAAACCACTCCTTTAATTCTTCTCATTCTGATCTTCAGTGAATTCATCACTTGTGTCTGTTCCCACATTTGTGGCTGTTTGCTGGAGAGAGTCATCACGTTTTGTTTTGTTTTTTAGATGGGAAGAAATAGTTGTTATGGAAGCTAAACATAAAGCATGCAGTCCAATGGAGGCTGAACTGAAAGAAAAAAAAAAAGCATGACTGGGATGAACAAATGAGAAGGAAACGACGCATATGTATTTTGCGTTTAAATAAGGACTGGGCAGGCTGCGGGTCATAGTTCACCTGCTGCCCCAAAGGCATCAGAGGCATGAAGAGTACCAGTAGAGCGAGAGTAGTGTCGTGAAGCTGTAACACACACACACACATACACACAACACGCATAACTAAGTCAGTGTGTTAGAGCCCACTACAGAAACCCCAGGTGACTGAACCTTCACCAAAACACCAACTTTGTGACCCACACTTTCATACTCAAAGGTTAAAGTCCAGTTCTGCTTGTATGACCAGCTTCTCTATCCTACCCTACAGCAGAATTCCACCCTGAGTCGGATGTCTATCATCAATCAGGACTCTGTAATTAAAAGTTAGGAAACTCTTGGGACACTACAACAAAACAAATTTAAATCCTGAAAGAGGGCAATATTACCTCAAACCTATTCTGGACTTCATGCACTTTTTGTTTTGTGATAGTTATGTAATGATGTAAGATTTTCTTCAGACATCTGAAGGAAGAAAAATTATGCATTATAAAAACTGACCTTTAAGCATCTTAATATACAACATCCTATTATAAAGACCATATGTATTCGTATTATTGAGACCATACGTATTCGCATTATTGAGACCATTCGTATTATTGAGACCATTCGTATTCGTATTATTGAGACCATTCGTATTATTGAGACCATTCGCATTCGTATTTATATTATTTAGACCATACGTATTCGTATTACTGAGACCATACGTATTCGTATTATTGAGACCATATTGTATTTGTATAACACCCTGCCATTTACGGTCTTTAGATTTTTTTATTCTAAACCTTTTTCTCTAGTGAGCTGTGCAGAAAACACCAACTTGTAGCAAAAACTATCAGCATGAGACAAAGGAAACCTTGAAAAGCAACAAGCAATGATATCTTCTGCATGATTGTGATTCTTCTGAATCACATCACCTGATACAAACCACATATGGTTTTATTCGCAGTGATAATAAGCACATTTCTTTCACTGTACAAAAGTAAGTTTTTCAACTCCAGGCACCATCATTTAACATCATGGGCCATGGGGTTTGATTAAGAAAAGCACGTGAGGAACAACAAGCCAAGTTCTGGAAGCTACCATGGGGCCTTGCAAAGAGTAGCGCACATGCACAAAAGTATTAAAAATATCAAGATATCCGATGTTTTTTTTTTTTACCCCGTGAAGCCACAGCTGTGTGTGAATGGTTCAGTCTGCAGCAATGGCTGTGGCTACTCACCAAGCGGCGTGAAGGAGCGCACAGGGCTGGTGTCTCTGCTGCTCTCTCGACTGGCCTCACGACTGCAGCCCTGACTCACACTAGGCCGCGGTATACGACTACCCCGCGCTGACCCACCCCAAGAAAAAGGGACAGAAATAAGAAAAGACAAATAGGAAATAGAGGAAAACAATGAAAGACACACACAGAGCCATAAATAACACGAAAAGACAAAGGAAGGGGACAAGGGAGGATAAGAGAGAAAGAACAAGCTTAACATACAAAATAGTAAAGCAATGAACAGAGCAAGAGACTAGTCACAAATAGGGGTCCTAATTTAAAACCTTGACGAACCCCATAGAAAATATCTATAGTGGATTTTTATTTTACATATAAATGGATATTACAAAAAACATTCAATTGTTTGTATATCCAGCAATTCAGGCGCTAAACCAGAAGTGAACATCTTGCAGAAACAAAGATTCCACAGAAAGAAGGATAAGAAGTTAGAGATAAAGAGTATAAAAGATACTGATCTCTAGTTTACTCTCGGGAACTGTAGCGTAAAGCTTTACAGCTTTTTACTTGCATCTACATTCCTGTGCAATTCAGCACTCTGAATTAGCTGAGCAGGTTAACACAGGAGCGAGTCCTGTCTGTGCAAGCAGGCCAAAGCAGCACAATCAGCACTATACATCACTGCAGGTCCGGTCAGTGCGGAGACAGACGGATGCGTTATCGTAAATGCGATGAATGAAGGAAAGAAGCGCAGAAAGCATACCTCCTTTTGCTCCGTTGTAGATGTGGCTGACGTTCGATGGCGCTTTGATCAAAAAAGCAGATTTTAAGACGAGTAAGAATACGATTGGCTGTAAGCTGCACCCACCCCAACAACACAGCAAGAAAAAAAGAGCATAAAACAACAACAACTGATTGACTTTGTAGGCAGCAAAAACACGTGGCGCTGTAAGAGTACAAATGACAAACAGCAGCTGGGAGAATTTAAATTTTTTTTATTAAAATCAATCAAAAATGAAAAGTGGTGAATTCCAAAAGTGAGTTCAGCACCACAAATATAGAGCCACATACAGACAGAAAAGAGGTCGAGAGGCTGGTGCTTACCCACGGACAGGCGGGTGGGGCTTGAATCTCGGCTGCAGCCCTGACTGCGTGGGATTCTGCTGCGCCGCTGGGAGCCTGGAGCAGCACTCACCCGCTGGGCGCCTGTACTCAGTGTGCTCAAAGCTGTGCTGGCCAACACACGGCCCGGCGAGCCAGACCGAGAACCCGCTGAAGGGAGAGGAGACAGGAGAGAGGATTGTAAAAGAGATTCCAACCGGCCTACGTTAGAGGAATACTCCACAGTTTTTTCAACCTTGTCCCTATATACCACATATATATTTAATATACACTCACCATCCACTTTATTAGGAACACCTGTACATTTATGCCTGTTCAGCCAATCATGTTGCAGCAGTGAAATGGATAATAATCATGCTGATAAAAGGTCAAGAGCTTCAGTTAATAGTTAGTTAATGACCAAACTTCAGAATGGGGAAAATGTGATCTCTGTGACATTGGCGCCACATGTGCTGGTTCGAGTATTTCAGAAACGGCTGATCATCTCGGACTTCCACACAGACACACACATACAAACAACAGTCTCCAGATTTTACACAATGGTGTGAAAGACAAAAAACCATCCAGTGACTGGTGGTTCTGCAGACAGAAATGCCTCACAGACTGAAAAAACACCTAGTCTTTTTCCAAATCTTTAACGGTCCAGTTCCAGTGATCCTGTGCCCACTGTAGCCTGGAGTCCTGTTCTTGGCTGACAGAAGAGAAACCCAACCTGGTCTTCTGCTGTTGTAGCACATCCACCTGAAGGTTCATCACATGGTGCGTTCTTAGATGCTTTTCTTCTCACCGGGGTTGTAAATAGTGGTTATTTGAGTAACTGAAGCAAATCATGTCATCGAGAACCAGTCTAGTCATTCTCCCTGGATGTTTTATATTAGTCACACCATTCTGTGTGAACTCTAGACACTGTTGTGTGTGAAAATCCCAGGAGAGCAACAGTTTCTGAAATAGCATGTCAGGTAACAACCATGCCACAGTCAAAGTCACCGAAATCACATTTCTTCCCTCATTCTGACATTCGATATGAACATTAACTGAACTGAACCTGTATCTGCAGGATTTTATGAATTGTGCTGCTGCCACATAATTTGCTGACTGGCTAAATGCAGGAATGAGCTAATAAAGTGGATGGTGAGAGTATATTTTGAATTCTTTTCTCATGTGTTATGTGACTGTGTGTGGTTAATAGACAGATATTAGGTTGAAAAAACACTGGAACCTTCCTTTAGTATTTTCAATAAAAACAGCATATATAGAACACACACACACTACTTGAACTGACGAACAGCACAAAGAGAGGAACCAACAGTCACAACAGTAAGTATCATTGAAAGCCAAAGTTAACTATATCAGTATTTTTATGACTAGGATGGAGCTCACACAACAATAATCCACTCACAGATATAAGAGGGGGGAAAAAATAATTAAAAAATTAAAAAAATTTATATGCAGTGTCAAACATAAAAATGAGATGTGGCCAGTGCAAAGCAGAATTTATTTCTAATACTAATGAATACACAAACATTGACCAGCTCCTCCAGACTTTTCTCTGTAACGCCACACATGTTCCCATCAGAAATTATTTGTATTCAGTTAGTCATTAAAAGACTAATTCAAGCAGAAATGTTTATAAACTTGGTAAAACACCTCTAAGGCAACCAGAGCAAGCCAAGCAGAGAAGCTGTACACTGTACGTGCAGCACCTAGTGTGGGGATGGACAGTAAGGTCCATGTGTCTCCATCAACCACGAAGCTAAAACAGGGTGGATCCCAGTGGAAGGTGTGTAAAGGGGCAAGTTTTGTGAGACAGGTAAAATATGTAAAATATATGTGGAAATTCTTACCACCAACTGCGCTAGCAGACTGTTATCCTGATCCAAAATGGGCCAAAATCATAGGGAGGGAAGGAGCCATGAGGCCCATTATGTAGGAGGAGGAGCACATTAAAACGAAGCAATGCATTATGGGCTAAAAACATGCACATAACTTGAGCAATCCAATGTACGCGGCTTATGCGTGAACAAAAATATAAGGCTGGAAATCAAAAGAGCAATGTCAGGAGTGCACACAGAATCCGAAAGCTGCCGAACAACACAGAAAGATGATGAAAGAAGATGAAATCCCTAACATACACACTCTCACACTTTATGAGTCTCTACTTCACTGGTTTATGCCTCCCTTTAATACAAAATTCTTTAATGCCTCCCTTGAAGGGAATGATGCCTCATACACACACACATTAATGTGTGAGATTGCAGGAGTGCGTTTGGCTCTCAATTGTCCTGCAGGCAGAAATGGACTCATACCAAGACACCCAAGTGAATACCACACAGCATGCATGTACACACTCGCGCGCGCGCGCACACACACACACACACACACACACACACGCTCTCACTCACTCGCACACACTAACACACTCGCTGACACGTCAAACAAGGGTACCTGGCGTGCAATCAGAATCGTCGGAACCTAGAGGCACAGAAACAGTTGGAAGGAGCCGTGTGTTACATCCCGAGAGCAGGATGGTTCCATAGACACACACACACACACACACACACACTGTGCTCTTGGACAGACAGTGCATGCTACAGCAAGCTGTGTGCACATATATGTTGTATACACTTGTATGGGTTGCTTTAAAAGTCTACTCATTACTTGAATGTGCATAGTTTGATTGTGACCTCCTTTAAGAAATAATTTAAATGAGGTACGTGTTGTCCATTTTGTATTTAATGACATCGCACAGGTTGTTGATGCGTGTATCAGGTTGAGCAGTGTTGATGGGTTGTTTTTCTTTTTTTAAAACATGACTGAGCATCAAGCAACATCTGAATTCATATTTTCTTAATTCCATGCTATTTAGGGATGATTTCAGTAAAGTGACCAAAAAATAAAAATGAAAAAAATCAAAAGATGGATTGAAGTGAATTCCTCAAACCAATCCTACAGTGCTAGATGTGCGTTATCCCTGGAAACCTGTCCCCAGACTCTCACCGCCTTAGTGTGCTTTCACATACGCAGCGTTTCATTCGTTTGAATTGAACTCTGGTGCGATTGCCTCTTTGGTGTGGTTTGTTTGTGCAGGTCAGAACACAGCAATCCCAACTGGGTGCAGACAGAAATGACTCGTTTAAAATAAGGAACGAAATGACTAGTTTATAAAATAATTAAAGAAATGACTAGTTTAAAATATTTTATGTATTGCATCCACCATTTATTTTCTCTTTTTATTGATCAGGTCAAATCTCCAGAACACATCGGTTTTGAACAGCACTTAGCACTGTGCTTTCCTTCTCGTGGCTCTTTTTAGCAGCTCACATCTACAAAAAAAAAAAAAAAAATCCTATGTTCTATGTGCTTGTGTAGCAGTCATCACTCCTGTCCACAAGAGACAAGCTGCAAACTGCAGGAGAGGCTTGTCGCTCGCTAGTGTGAAACAGGCCAACTAAGATAGACTTACAAGGTAGGTGGATTTCATTAAGTGGATCCAATTAACAGTGTAATCGCTGTGCTGAGAAGGGTGAATATTATCTGGTGGGCATAAGACGATCCCTCTCCGCTGACAAATGAGGTAGAGTATAGCTGACAATCTCCCAACTTCATTCGGTAGTTGATCATCAGCAAAGTGCAACCATATGTTCCCTGATAACACGGACAATGTCCGTCAAAAATTGATAGGTGTACTGAATAAACTCACATACACACATGTGGAAGAGTGATCAGAAGTGTGCACATGTTCATGCACATGTTTGAGTGTTTCTTTGATAGTGTGCCTGTGCAAACACTTACGCTGTGACTGAGATACCATCTTTGTTCGGCTCCGGGCCCTCGAGTCCACCTGACTGCTGCTAATTCCTGATGGAGTTGACAACGGCTGCTTAGTACGTAGTCGGCCTGAAAATGCACAGAAACACATTTACGTCTCAAAGCCATCAGTCTGTGACAGAATCCAGCCAACGTGTTTTGCCATCGTGTTATTTATGTTATGTTAATGTGCCATTTGCTAAAATTGTGACAAGAATTTTAAATGCACGCTACTGAACATCGATGGGTAACTGTAATTACCCCGGGACTAGAGACTGAGGCCACTCTCAACAGAATGCTTTTCACAACGCACTAACAAACCCAAAGGAATTACTGGGCACTAGCACAGAAGCAAGTCAAAGCTGTAAAAATGTTTCGTTTTGGGTCAAATCAACCCGACTAAATAATTCTGGATAATCACGATCAACTACACAAAATAATGCAATCAATTCATTCATTATTTAAACCCTTTGACAGTCTTTTGCTGGCAGCCAGATAAATCTAGAGTTAGAGAAACAGGTTAACTGACAATTAGCACCAAGCTTGAGTAGGCAGACTGAAGAAAGCATTAGAGAAAAGAAAGATGAATGGGAATGGAGGACTTCCAGATTAAGCAGCTGAGTGTAATTCACAATCTCAATTACAGTCTGTAGTACCGCTCCTCTCCAGCAGGGTGCAGCAACATCTCAGCACAAACAAGAAACACAAGGAGAGGAGGATCATGGTACAGTGATATGGAATCGCACCAGAATGCTGCTGGACTAATATGTGACACAGAGGTCCAACTAGAACCGTAATGTCTTCCATTAGAAACAGATTGTGAACTTCTGTGTGTTTTATGCATGTGTGCGTCTCCTAATCAATCAGACTGTACGTGGAGGTGAGGAAGATCTGTAAAGGTCCACCAAAAAAGCAGGAGAACATGAGGACATGAATGTCAAAAGTGTGAAACAGGTGAACACCACAAAGAGAGACAAAAAAGAAAAAAAAAAAAGAATGGAAGAACAGATAAGCTAAAGCAGATGGGAGGACAGGACGTCTACGATATGATCTTACCATCCTTATCAGAGGCATCATCTTTAAGCCAGAGAAGAGAAAGAGGAGCACAGCAAAACAGTTAGAGAGCAGAGTGTATGCGCACACACACACACACAGTTCAGAAACATGCATACGCACCACTTTAAAGAACGCGGACATACTTCAGATTACTTAACTCCAAGTAAGGGACTAAACTGAAGAACATATTCCCAGAGAGATAGAAAGGAGAGATGTGCGAGTTTGTGAAGAAGGAGAGAGGGTGTTTCAGATTTCAGTGGTCCAAGTATTGGGTCAGTCCTAATAAGAGTGTGTGTTTCTGAGCAGGTACCTAGTGAGGCATAGGTGCCTGGGGGTAAAGCTGTAGTGAGGCGGCCGGCTCCTCCTGCCTGTCCACTGTGTCTGGCCTTCGCGCTGGCAGCTGCGTTTACATCCACATCGCTCCGAGATCGCTGCAGGGAACCTGGTGAGCCTGATGACTTAGAGCTGGCTGGAACTGAGGAACAAGCACATAAAAACATTTTTTTAAAAACAACATACCTTCATAAAACAGCAATTACTCATATGATCTACTCTCAAACTGTATTCAAGTTTTAAATGAAAAATGAGAACAGTTTGTATTCCCATACAGACAGACACTCACCTCTGCCTGGAGCAGCTGACCATTTTGAAGTCAAAGGCCGACTAAAAAAACCCCAAAAAAACAATCAATCAATCATAATTTATCAGATAAAACATATCTTTTGCTACTGGTGGATAAAGTCCGTACAGGATTTCACAAAGATTTTTTGTGATTGTTCTGGTCAAAAATGCTTGATTTAGCTGCAGCTTTTTTTACAAAAAATTTGCAAGAGTTTTGTGGGCTTATTTTTTGGCAGAAAACGAGCTGAATTGGCAAAATTGCAATTGCATGAAATAGTTCTGCACGGTCTATCGCAGTGATGTTTGTTGGTAAAAGAAACCTTTTAGCTGTTCTCATGTTCGACGCACGTGAATCCAAGAGGGCTTTGGTGGAACACGTGTTGTGATGACGTCGCATGACATGTCCCTAATCTGCGGAAAATCTTCAGTAATTCTGAAAAATTGCATGATCCTCCATATATTGCAGAGCTTTCTCGATTTTGCATTCATTTCTGCGATCGCAAAATGCTCGCAAAAGCCTGCCTTCCATTATTGGAATGGCAGATTCTCAATAGTTGCCTTTTCCATTGGCCATAAGTCTGATAACCAATGATTGCAGGTGTGTGTTATTTGGTTCCTGCTTACAACTACCACATCAAGTAACATACAATACCATATAAAAACAAACAAAAAACAGAGTACAACTATAAAATAAATAATTTGTTACAAAATGTGCCATGATGAACAACAATTTTACACAATATAGAAACTGCATGAACAAACAGAAAAACTTATTTAGTGATCATTAAGGAGGAAATTATTCCTTACAGTTATGTTCTCATAACATCACATTTTCACCATTAGTTAAATTAAAATGCTAATTTTATTTGAGTATCATGAGGCTCTTTCCTTATTGTCATTAGCTGAAACGTGAGATCCTCATGTCTTATGTGTCAGTGATTGTGTTGTAACAAATATATGCTAGTTGACCAAATGATTGTCCAGATAAAAGAACAAAAGTTCATTCAAGCACATGTGTTCTTGAGCAATTTAATGGTACTTTTACTGTTCTCACCGTACCAACTTTCTGTCAAATTACTGGAAAAATAATCCCCAATTTCAGTTCATCTCTCTTCAGGACAGTTTTGAAAATGTGATAAGTTTGGCGAAGTGTCCAATGTGTGTGTGCTTCTTACTTGAGACTTTCCTGCGAGCTGGAGGAGGAGCGATCCGACTGTGGAAGCGATGCCACGCTGCCCGAGCTCTTTAGACACGACTGAAGGGTCTTTTGATAGGACGATTCTAATGAGTTATACAGAGACTCCGCCTCCATGGGGAAATGTGACCGCAGCCCCCAGTAGGCCCTGAGAGACAGGTCGATTTTTCTACATTAATCCAAACTCAGGAAATGTGGATCATTTACAGTCCATTGAAGTTACCCATACTTTCTGGCCTCCACACGAGCCTCTGAGTCAGCATCTCTGATTCCCTTCTTTATGCTGTCCACCAAAACTGCTGTATGCCTGAGACAGAGAGAGAGAACATAAGGAAGTGCTATAGAAACTTGAAAAAAAAATCCCTTTAGTTCCTCTTTTCTTCATACTTCTCCAGAGAGTGTGTCTGCCATTCCTGCAGCAGCAGATCCAAGAACACATAACAGCGTCTAAAGGGGGAGTGAGAGAGTCAGTAATGAGATAATTGCACATGATTAGTGTTTAGCACATGATTGGTATCGAGTGGTGCCGCTGCCTCACCTCCTTACAGCCACAGATTTTGATGTGCAGTTTCCTGTGATGAGAGGAATCAGCCGTGGCACGTGCGTGTGCTGCCAACAAAATATGCAAATAGTCAAACTCCATCAAATCCTACAACAAAACTACTGTATGCTTGGCTGCTTTCATTTATCTGTAGTTACTGTATATGCTACAACATTTTCTATTTTTTGCTGTACGTTTTCCTTTATATTTTCCTCATAGATAACGTAATGTTTGTATTTGCTCTACTAATTCTTTCATGTTGTCTTCGGGCAAGATAAAAATCCTTAAATTATTTTATAACCCAGTGCTGCTGAATTCCCAAGTCTGATTGGTGAGAAAGTGTTGACTAATATTCTATAAAAGCATCTCTGGCAATAGTGTCAGCTGTAATCACAATCACAGGTTATATGAATGCACTCGTTTGAAAAGTTATGGCTTCTATAACAACAACTAATTCAAATGGACCTATATGGTGGATGCTCCATATAACCCAAGCTTAAAAACAGGTATTTGTTTAACATCGATGGAAGGAGACATCGGTATCAGCAATTTGTAAGTATTCCACTAAGGCGTGTTGTGTTTTCCAGTTTCTCGATAACGTGACAAGCTGCATTTTTTTTTGTTGTTGTCTTCACTTCAAGATAGAGGAAACAAAGAAAGGCTTTATATCTGGCATAAATTGATGGCAGGAACTAACTTGTCTCACGGATACTTCACAACTTTAAATGTAACAATAAAAACGGTTTTAAGAATCTTTTTTTGTGGTAAAAGACGAATAAAACATATCTGGAGGTGCTGCTATTGGAAAATAACAACTTTAGGGTGGCAACAGCGCTCCGTTTCATGTCGAGCCGCATCATATGAGTGGTGTTTTATTCCTTGCATATTAAATGAACTCACACACTTATCAAACACATGTTTACACCCATTAATACTTCTGAGTTCCTCACCCGTATAATGATGCGAATTGCTGCTGTGCCAGAAGTCGCCATTACTTTTGCACAGTTGGGAATAAGATTAAACAACACAGGAACAATGGCCTCTGCTCCATGGTCAAACCTATTCCCCAACACTGTGGACAAGTGCCTACAGACAACAACAACAACAAAAATATTTACACACACAACAAAAAAGTGTGCAGACACAAACATACCTGACAAATCATGAATGAAAGAAAAAAATAAATAATAATAATTTAGTGCAATCAGTCGCCTTGCACTTCCTTATGCTGTCACTTATTTCCAACCCCTTAATTAGCTGATTAAGCGAAACATGATCAACAGGCTGAGTAGAGCGGCCGCTCTGAAATAAAGCCTTTCTGTTGGTAACTCACGCCACAGTGATGCAGGCCTCTCGCACCACCTGCGATCGCAGGTCTT